>NC_137220.1:26556197-26986197 GCF_949987685.1 Ammodytes marinus | reverse complement strand
TCATCTGGCAAATTAATAACACAGGCAATCACTGCAAAAGGTGCCTACCATCAAACAACAATGGCTCCTGATTTGCATCAACTGCGCGCGCACTTCCCCTCATTTCCACACAGGACACATAAAAAACACTCATCAGTGGTCTCCCCTTGGGGAATCTCAACAAAAAAAATCCATTGTATGAGCCCTTTGAAAACAAAATTAAATCATTAATATGAGTGAGAATTAATTACAAGCTCTTTTTTTCTTCTTTGACCCAGCGCAGTATTCTGCCTCGTAACATCTTGGTGGCAGCCGGTTAATTGTGCAGAATAACTGGTTCTTACCACGTCGGGCTGTTAATGAGAGCAATTAGGCATCAGACTCACACAAGGTTTAACTTCCCCCCACTCGCTCAAAGACAGCACACTTTGCCTTGATTAGCGTGTATGTGTCACATAAAGCACATGATGAACTCATTTTACTGACTCAACCACAGTACAAGAGTCAAGTCCTTCTCTATGGGGACTATATACTCCACTACTAAGACTGACACTACTGTACGTGATTACATATTAATATAGATGTATGGTATCGTACCGTTGTGGGTATATTACTTCATACAACAGTTAGTTCTGACCCAGTAATTTGATTGGACAAGAGACATTCCATGGCTGCTGATTTATGGATTTACAGTATGTATGGAGTATCCCTCCGCTTTACTGTTCTAATCACTGATATTTGAAGTGATATTAACTGTCATTTTCTGGGATTTGCAAAGATGGACATATTTCCAAAGATAACATTTGAACTAAACTATGAATAAAGATATATACAGTATATACACAGCTCTGGACAAACTTAAAGATACAACTCCAAATGTTTAGTGTCTCTCGTTTTACTATGTACAGTATATGCATATGTTTAAGTAAAATTAACATTTTGGTTTTATACTAAAAAACTACTGACAACATTTATATTGTCATTAAGAGCATTTCCATTAAGTAATGTAGAGATGAAGATTTAAGAAAAATTCAGACTGGTCTCTTAATTTTTTCCGGAGTTGGATATATATATATATAATTGGGGCGGCTGCAACGAAGGTGGTTGCGAAGTGGTTCGGGCGGTCATCCACTCTACTGCAGGATCAATCCCCTGTCTCCCCACCAAATGTCCGAATGTCCCCGGGTAAGACACTGAACCCCAAATTGCTCCCAATAGTCAGCCTGCTATCGGTGTATGAATGAATGGTAACATGGGAATGGGAACAGGCCTCCCTTGAAAAACGGTCTCTGGTCTCAATGGGATTTACCTGTATAAATAAAGACGTTGAATGAACTACTGTATACACCGTATATATTGTATGCTGTACATCCACTTCCACATGCACCATTTTGGGCACTGTGCCTGTCTAAAGTAATGGAAGTGTGCTGCGTCTCAAAGCCTTGCCATGTTTTTTTCATGGCCATTGTTTCTGCTCCACCCCACTTTAAATCAAGAGCACAATGCATGCAACCCCCGCCTCTCCACCAACAGCCACGGTACTTCACTTTGGACAACATTAATAAAACAAGCTTTCAATGATGTAAAGTGCAGTGCCACATTGGTCTGCAAGCAAGTGGTGTGATTAAAGCTTTTAAACAGCGCCACGCACCCATTGAGTTTGCATATGTCAGCGCTGCAGCCGGTGTAAAAGGTTGTGAGGTAAGGCCACATGTTTCTCTGTCGGTTACCTTGTCTCCTTTTCTCTTCTTCACTAATGCAGTGAGGGCAAGAAAAGTGCTGGGTCCACTTCAAAATATACAGCAAGCAACAACAGCAGGAGCCTTAACAATAAAAAAACTAAATCAAGAGCAGTCCCACAGAGGATACAAGTGGAATGCTAGTTGCTGTGCTACAGTGATAGTGTCTATTGTCCAGGTCTAACAGTTTGTTGTATCTTTACATACTGTACAAACCCTACTGAATCAGAAGAGAGAATGCTACAAACCGGCACATGCAGAGCGACAGATGGGTAAATGTGTATGCGCCTACAATGGCGGAGCAGGGCAAAAATCTTTCCCAATGTCTGTCTTGATGGTTTTTATCATGTTTTATCACACTTACAGATCTGAGATGATGCTAGATAACTCGCTGCTTGAAGACCGCTGTGCATGAATGTGGTGACGTGGGGACGAGGGAGGGGACTGCTAACTGCAGTCACTGACAGGAAGTTAGCTAAACTGACCATTCTGCTTACTGAACCTTTAACTTTTCTGTTTCAGTTTTTCTCTCCTTTCCAAAGCAACAATATGTCCTCTTAAGGCATTTGAAGGACACCTGCGGATCAACAACAAACGCTCAAAAACACTTTCTGGTTTCATCATTTCTTCCCACAGCTCCTTCTAATGACAACGACTGTCTAAGTGATTTCAGAAAAAATGGAAATAAAGCTTTTTAATTGAATTCCATGAAATTAAACATGGTCGAGAGCAGCTCCGATATAATCCCACTGACTCTCCAATTTCTGCCGTCCCCACAGGCTAAGAACATGTCCAGCATTACTACAATAAAGATATGTGCTCAAACATTTTTCCCCTTCCACAGAAAAAGGAAATCGCTCTTTGAAAAGCAGCCCAGTTGCAAATTGGAATTGCTTGAACCGGCAATTTAGGGAAAGCTTAGAGGACAGTGGAACAGAAATGTAGAAATGTAACCGTGTAGTAAACACAAGTCGTAGCAGCTGCAGCCATCGCAGGTCCACATTTAGAATCTGCTCACAAAGGGAAACAACATCAACAACCAACCTACTAAGCCTGCCTTTGTTGCTGCCATAATGCTCTTGCTCCAGTCAGGCGTCACAAATCAGTTTTGAGCCATCATATGTATGTCACATGTGATGCAGATCCGATTTGGCTTCACTCTCTCTCGGGTAAAAGCTTTGTGTCAGTCCAGAGTGTGTTCACATGTCCGCTGTTTCCCCAGCGCGGAGACAGGGGGCCAACATTGTCAGAGGGCCTTCTGGTGCAGTA
The DNA here is from genome assembly GCF_949987685.1 of Ammodytes marinus. NCBI lineage: Eukaryota > Metazoa > Chordata > Actinopteri > Uranoscopiformes > Ammodytidae > Ammodytes > Ammodytes marinus. The sequence goes on along the minus strand of NC_137220.1, from coordinate 26,983,210 downwards.
CAGTACATGTCCCCAACAGGGGATGCTTGGGCGCATTTGTTTTAGGTACGTGCCTCCGTCTCTGAGACGAGAGGAGACAATGACCGAAGCATTTGGAGACATGGCGGTCCCCTGCAGAATTGAACGAGGCTGTGTCTCAAGTCCCAGTGACAGGAAATCTCACTCAGATCACACAAGGCAGCACTGATTGTGTCTGACATGTGCATTCTCTTCCCCCTTAGATGCAATGTCTTTGTTTTGTCTGGATAGCTTGTGTGTATGCATTTGCATTTGCGTGTGTGTGTGTGTGTGTGTGTGTGTGTGTGTGTGTGTGTGTGTGTGTGTGTGTGCATGCGTGCGTGTGTGTGTGTCCAGTGTCATCTTAGTCCATTCAGCCTACTTATCATCTAAAAGTTGAAAGGATCCCTTTATCCGTCTGTGAGAGTGTGCCAGAGCTAGAGTGTATACAAAAGGGTGATTCCAAGTAAAACAATTAAAAAGGGAAGGATATGCAACAACAGGTTGGGTCTGACAATCCAGTCACACCACCGAAATGCAAGGGTGAATATATCTGAAAAGGGCTGGCAGGGATAGAAGTGGAAGGGTTACTGTTTGGGCTCAAACTGGGCACACTAATCCCTTTGATCCCCCCATTTTACTGTCAGCTGTTTCCTAGCTACCGTCGGATCCGCACAGAATTTAGGATTTGTGCTACTGTACACCACAGCAATCTCTGCCCCACTGATGCAGCGCTCTCCTTTCTTTCCTCCATCAATACCACACCCAGCCCCAACCCTAGTCCCCCCCCCCACACACACACACACACAAAAACCATTACCTTCTCACAATGTCCATAGCAATATTCATTTCTCTTTCTGTTCGCCTTTCTCTGCCACCTCACTGCAGTCGATACTGGCGGCCACATGGCAGGGAGACAGGTTCAATCGGGAAAGTATTCTGCACAGGACCACGTCAGAACACGACACTTCATACCGAAAAAAAATGCGTACCAGTGAGATTCTGATTCTGTCTACTCACAAGAGATGGCTGTGCCCCACTTTCATTAGTTGTGCCGAAAACAGCACTCAAACACTGTTTTGGTCCTTCGAGAAATCCCCATTTAGCAGTAATGAAACAATCTGCACGCGTGTGCAGTTGCATGTGTTAGAGGAGCACAATGTGTGTGTGCATTAGTGTACATGCACATGTTTTGCTCTGTGCATGTTAGTGCATCAGCTAAGATGCATTAAAGCAATAAAGGCACCTTTATTAGATTCCTCTTTTGGGGCTGCCTTTGAAATTAAAATGCATAGGCATCTGTATCTATGCAAAGGATCTCTTTTGTCTATGTCAGTATCTCTTGCTTTCAGAGGTGCAATGCCCCACAGACTTCCAGCTTAACTTCTGAGGAGCTCTCCCAATGCGAACCAAACTCATTCCCGAAACATACGACAGACTCGATTTGCTTATTGGCATATGCATGCTTCATTGTCAAAGACTGGCAACCCATGACTAGAGAGAAGCATTGTAGAATATGACAATTTGTTCTAAATTTGCTGATTTCAAAATGGGCCGTACTGATTTTTATACAGTCTACTTAGCACCACTCAAGCAGTCAAGCCCTCAGGCCAGCCTCTACTTTTCTGGAGCACTTGTTCAGTATGTGTAGTACCTGTAAATTAAACACTTTAAATGTTACTAGTCAGTTATTTCTTTATTATTAGCAAAAACCCATGAGAATGTAATGATCCTGAACATGATTGGTATCATGATGTCGTCACTTGTTGTATTCTTAAGAAATGTAGTTACAGGGCTATAAAAAAAGGTCACAGAAATCATCAGGTGGAAGTTGTATTTATTTATTTTTTTAAGATAATTTTTTGGAATTTTTCAAGCTTTATTTGACAGTACAGAGTTGAAATGGGGAGACAGAGACAGAGAGAGAGGGGGGATGACCTGCAGTAAAGGTCCACGGGTTGGATTTGAACCAGAGAACCACTGCAATGAAGGCCGGAGCCAATATGGTACGCACCCAAAGTTGTATTTTTAAGTTCTGGATCTCTACATGCAATTCGCCTTGGGAGAGGGAAGCGGGCTTGGAGGAAGGCTTTATCTGGGCTTTCACTCAAGGTTCAATAGCGCCTTATGCTTTTTACTCTCGCACCTGAAGCGCATTCACAGTTTGAGCTAAGGGGGCAGAGGAAAAGGGAATCCAGATGTAACACCAGGCATAGAACAGAAGCCAGCTGTACCGCTGTCAACTCCTATCAACACCACACTTTTTTAAACTGACACTCTGCTGAAGTTAGAGGCAAGGGTGGTGACGATCAAAGATATGTTTATATTGGTAGGGCGTCACCCCATGGGCCTCGGCCAGCAGCGGACCCGGGTCGATTCCAGCCCGCGGTCGTTCTCTGCATGTCACTCCCCTCTCTGCCCCATTTCAACTCTGTCTCTACACTATCAATAAAGCATAAAAATGCCAAAATATGTATATATATGTTTATATTAAAGTGCCGCCATGCTACTATGACAGCTTGCTCTCTGCCACGCGTATACCAGACATGGGAATTCCTTTTCAGCAAACGCAAAATCGCTTGCCTGCTGAGATTGCAGGTAAGAATTTCCTTAGACTTGGATTCCTTTGCATGTTCAGTGCTCAAACATATACAGAGAAATCCCTGGGTATCTCTGTCGGAGGCCATTTGTGTTGATAGTGAAGGTGGAGCCGTGCGGGAGGGCTTGATGTTGAGCTCTATGGGGGAGAAGAAGAAGGCCTGTGTTGGGCAAACAAAAGTAATATCAAACATGATATGGAATCCCCACATGGCCAAGAAACAGGACAATGGGGAATGTGAGTCAGCTCTAATCCTAATCAATACTGAGCACAAGGCATTGAGATGAAGCTTGAGGCACTTGGCCAGGCCCCCCCTTAGCAGGACTGGTATAGGCGGGCTGCCAAGCACAGCCTGAGCAGAGCAGCAAGCCCAGGCCCTGCAGATGGAGAGCATGGATCATCCCACTCTCTCTATACAAGACCCTGCCCATGGACAAAAAGTATGGCATGGACTGACACACAAGCCCTGCAAACCCGCTAACCACTGATCGGACCCTCCACACATGGTGCTCACAGAAATGCTTTCTTCAAAACAGCAAGGTAAAAGATAACTCAGCTGGAAACAGGTTTGATAGTCAAACAAGCTGGCAGCAAAGAAGAATACAATATTGTTTTGCTGTCCTCTCCACATCCAACTGTCCTGTTGTATATCTGACTCTTCTTTTCTTTTCTATGTTTTCCGTATATTGAGTGACAGCATTATTGGCGTGTCCATCGATATCCTCGCTTACTGCAGGGCAACTTGCCTCTGGTAGGGCAACATAACCCAGCGTTGTGATTGGCTGGTTAGAGGTGAGCCGAAAGAAAGAAGCCGACTGTCAAGATGCGAATTCCTTCGTGTGAAATGCACAAAGAAAAATGAATCGGCACAACCAGTTGTTTTTTACTAAAAGGAGGGAGAAAAATCAGCTTCTACTCCTATTTTTTCACAACACAAGAATACACTCAGCAGTCCCCAGGAGGGGCAGGCTGAATGAGAGCAGAGATTCAGTGTGCACAATATGCTGTAGGAGGGGGAAAAGCATTGTTTCTCACCAGTTTTCCTTGAGTTGCCTTTGTGTTGTTTAAATGTTTACATGGAACAGCTCGGGGGTCTAGGGGGCAGATGTATGGTCCAAGAATACTCAGTCAGTACAATCCCCCGTTTTCCCTGGATGAAAGTAATGACACCATTTTGTGGGCTTTTCGAAATCGCTACTAAGAGGGATGCTTTGATAATGAAGCCGGGTGAACAACACAGTCACTCCCTTGTCAAAATAACACAAGACAAATTAAACAAGCAGTGCCACTTTCGATTCCCACTCTCCTATCCAAGGTCATTTTCCCTTTTCAATTCCTGTCCCAGCTCAGGCCCTAGTACTAAACATTTCATTTTTGTTCTTGATAGTCGAACTGAAGCCTCCTGGTCCTGTGTCACATTGATTAGACTTTTAGCCAGGAGAATTAATATGTGAAGATTCTTTTTTTTTCTGTCCTGCAGCACTTCTTCTCCCCTCCGTCTCATCAGTAAACACTGAGACATGGAAGCACAACCGTTGCCAGCTTTTGTGATTAAAACTCGCCCAATAAGAAGCACTTTTCCTTCTCAGTGAGTGCTGCTATTGTCAAATAATCTCATTTTGAAAAAGCCTATACCTTCCCCAAAACTCTATTTTTTCCCCAGTAAGACAAAAAGGGGCTGTCTGTGTGTATAGAAAATCCTCTTGCATAATTTGATTTTGCCTTACAGGTTGCATTATACCTTGTATTATCCACCTATGGTTTGGGGTTACTGCATGCCTACGTTAGCCAATCAAGTTCTCAACGGCCACATCATAGTAATACGAATGTAATACTAGTACATAAGAAAAACTAAATTCCTGTATAGTGAGTAATATTTCCAGCCAGCTCCCATAATATGGCAACATGACAGACACATGGTGTGAGATATGACTCTTTGCCCCATGCAAATAGCCATTACCATAGCCCTTCGGGCGAATGGCAATTACTGGGCGATGGGTGAATGCCAAAACCCTGCGGTACAAGTTAATTTGATTACATTTCCATTATGAACTATAAACACAGTTTTGCTGCTTGACTGAGCCAATTAAAAGCCTCCTGAAGCAAAAAAAAAAAAAAAAGTTGACAGTGCAGCGGCCCTATTGTTCTTCAAAAATAAAATAGATCATAATTATTTGTCCTCCCTAAAAAGGGTAAGGCCCGTCTTCATTCTTTCCTGAAACATTATCATTCATCATTTCAACATATCAGGCGTTTCAATTCATTTATTTCCAATGATGCTGTTTTGGTCTTAAAAGGCATCCAGTGACGGAGCCGTCATCATATCACACTCTTGCTCAATAAACTCGAGGCACGGGGGCGCCTTTAGCTCAGTTGGTAGGGCGTCCCCCTCCCGGGCCGGGCCCAGCAGCGGACCCGGGTTCGATTCCCACCCGCGGTCGTTCTCTGCATGTCACTCCCCTCTCTGCCCCATTTCACCTCTATCTCTCTGCACTATCAAATAAAGCATAAAAATGCCCAAAAAATATATTTAAAAAAAAAATTAAAATAAACTCGAGGCACCAATGTATTCAATATAAGGTTGTACATTGGCTCCACTATTCACGTGTCAAATTGCATTCATTCTATCATTCATTCTATCATTCATTCTATCCCTCCTCATCAACATTTTGCATTAGGTGCAAACACTCTGATGGAACCCTGGCTCATATGTATTGGTTCGGTTCCAGACTCCACAATTTCTGGTCAAGCGTTTTTGTTGTTATTCAGAAGTCTACGGCCACATCCTCCATCCCAGAAACAGCCATTCTACCCTCATCACAACAACTGGAGACTTTAAGTCAGTAAAACCTCTGTCGATCCAGTATGGGATGGTAATCGCAAAAAAAAAAAATTGGAACAAAGAGATAGCCCCCTGTTTTGACATCTGGCTCATAGAGTTATCCAGAACTTTATATATGGAGAAAATTTGGTATGAGATTTCAGGGAAAGCAGAGAAGTTTAAACATATATTGCAGCCTTTCCTTGACTATATAACAGTACTGAAGGGACCTACATATAGTACGCCATGTTAGTTTATTTTATTTTGTCTTTTGTTTTTGTGTTCCTTTTTTCCATGTATTGTTTTGTGTGTGTATATGTTTTCTAAAAAATCCAAGAATAATGTATTTAGAAAAAACAAAAAGGTATCCTGTGGCAACATGAATAGACATGTGCAGACAACACATGGCAGCCAGAGAAAGAGCAGCCAACCAACCAACCAGCCAGCCAGGCATGGGAAGAAGACACACACAGAGTCTGATTTGGAAGTAATGCTGCCACCATGTTTCACCTGAGGCTAGGCAAGCCACTAGCTGGTTCTCTATGGGCATGAGCCGCGTACCAAGGAAAACAAGCATTTAGTCCAAATTTCAGCAGACATCTGCTAGCTCTCTAGAGAGGCAGGCAACCATTTTTAATTGACTACGTTTCGAAAAAGCAGGGAGATACATATGTGCTGCATGTAGCCTATTGATGATATGGCAGATGAGAAGTTAAAGCACTCCCACGTCACGCTGCCCCATATGGGACTAGTGATGTGATCAAAGTGCCTTAAGTTCAGGACATAGCAACCATTTCATCACGTAGAGCTCAGGATTTTTTTTTTATCATGTCTAAAATCAAATGCCCTGAGGCCAATGTGGCAACAATGGGAGTTACGTGGGTCTACATTTGTGGAGCCACATGCAAAACAGATTAAGCTTTCTATTATTTGTGAAGGAGTGCTGTATGAGTGGGCGCAGATGATCCGGTGTGTGAATTAGGAGATTCCTTTGATTCTGTTAAGATTGTATTATATTTCTCTTGATGGGGTTGTGTGTGATACGTGTTTGCGTGCCGTGCGTGTGTGTTGGTGGGTCAATGATGTGGATACATTATGATCCGGTGCCTGCATTACAGCAGGCAGTTTTAATCACACAAGGATTCGGGAGTGTTTTAAACAAATGTGTTTTGTAAGCATGGCGGATTATCATAAGATTTAAAGATTGGGAAATGGCTGACAGTTGTCAAGGCCGCATAATAAAACATACGTCCAGAAAATTATAGCAGCTGCTGGTTGGCAGAATGTCAATGCTGATATCTAGATTAAAGCTCAGCAGGCAGGAATGTACAGTAAGCACCGGTACAGGCGCATGCACGCACACACACACACACACACACACACACACACACACACACACACACACACACACACTCACAGGGCACACAGGTAGATTGCAGCTATATAGAGGCCTGAAGAAAGGGGTGAGACAGAGGCAGTGGAGAAAGACAGACCTCACATCTATTGACATGGTCTTTGGATGAGGGGGTCTAAATGAGGCTTAATATGGCCTGCTGAGAGCAGCCTGTGGCAGGAGAGAGGTTCCCCCCGTGGACTCTTGTCAGGTATCCTCTTGTGCACAGTAGCAGCCAGCAGTATTAAACACAGCGGGAGCCTCTGTAGGAACCCGCTGAAAAACAAGTACATGCCACCTCCGGTCCCCTGGAGGCCTGGTTGTATGTCGCCTAATTTATAACATCCTCAGAGGTCTTCTGCTCTACGGCGTCTCTAGCTTTCTGCGCAGCTGCGTTGCCAGTCATTTGCAAACACGGATCCCCCATGAGGAAGAGAATCTGCTTCCTACTTCAGAAGAAACAGGCCCTCTGAGCTCTCTGGCTTATGATAGGCCACCCCTCACAAAGGCTAAAACTGAAGAATCAGAAGCAGAAATCGGTGGCCATAGAAGAGAAGTCCTTCTCAATTGAAAGAGCGCAGAGACACAGACACTACACAGGAGTGAATCTATCAGCAATGCTAATGCGCCCAGCCAGGGAACATTGAAGGGGGCATGAATAGCAAACCGCAAAAGCATGAGAAAGGGGTTCTGTTTGAGGAGGAAAGGTAAAGCCATGTGAAGTAGCCTCGAAGCGCTCCGACAGACCCTCACAGGCTCCAGGCAATGTTAGCTGGGGTAAAGGGCGGTGAATAACAGCTAGAGGAACTGTACCCTGCATAATGAGACACGTCTGAGACTCTCTTCTCAGATAAGGTTGGGAGCACTTTAGAGAAATGCGGCCTACTCAAAGACAAACAAGCAAAAAGGGATTATGCTTCTCTGGAACCCTTTGGCGCTCTGAGCATTATGATTATGAGATGGTGAACTTGAAGCCACTTCTCATACAAAATGAACTTCTAATGCGAGACTTCATTTTGTGTGTTTTCTTTTTTTTCTCCGTTCGAAGTAATTACGTCAATAAATGTCTTTTCTTTTTGCCGTTCTCCAGGACCTTCTGTAATAGAAACCCATGGCCCTGTGGTGTCATTCTGAAGCATAAGGTTAAATACTATTTAGTGTGAATATATATATATATATATATCAAGGCTGATGATGGCATTCACGGTCCAGTGAGCTCACACAAATCACATTCTTCTTTAACAACTTACCTTCAGCCCATGTGACAACTGGCAGTTATGCTTCTCCAATTATGAAATATGGAGGCAGGAAGGATTTGCTCTGGCTGGCTTTTTGTCTCTCCATCTACCATCTACTGTCTATCCCATCATTACTTTCTCACTGGTCAAGTGGCACAGGTCCTCCACTGACACATTGCCAGTCAGGAGTCACACCAATTTCACACTAATTGTATGATTAGTTTCAATAGCTTCCATGGCCAAATAATCCACATAACTCTGACAGTGCTGGGTGTCAACATTACATGTTGTGATGTATTCATTGTGAACCGTGCAGATTGCTTTCACACAGCCTGTAAGCAAGAGTGCAGAAGTGGTCATTAGGCAAATGTAATGCAGTTTTCCAATGTTGGCCCCTGCTTCATTATTGTCCCATAGTCTAACGCTTATTCGTGCGAGTTAATGACTGGCTGTGCCAGGCTATTACAGTGGCTTATAGGCAGGCTCAATCTGCAAGCAGTGAAACAATTTGTTCTGAGATTTTTGTGCCAGGGCCACTGGTCTCCTTGGACAATTTAGAGCAATATACTGTATTGAAACGGTTCGTCCTGTGACTGATGCTTTTTAGATTGCTCAATAGATCATGTATATGGGCTCATTTAAACATAAGCCCTAAGCGTGCGTCCAGTTTTGCTGAAGCTGACTGTGCGTCTGGAGCAGGCAAGTGGCCTTGTGGTTACAGTGAGGAATGTGACGCTGTTGTTTGAGGACACAAATTAAACAACTGACCTGAAATTCCCAAATTAATATGAATGGTATTTTGAGTGCGTCAGGCATGTTTGCTCTGGCTGGTCTTAAGTTTGACAATGTGACCAGATCTTTAACTTAAAAGCACACATGTATGTTTTCAAAGAGTTTACCTTAACATTTTGCCTTAAGTGTATACACAGGTCTACCACTAGCCTACTATACATTTTTAGCCCAGACTTTATTGTGCGCTTCCAACAACAACGGAGGCTTCACACAATTACAGTATGATTCTGAGTCGCATGGATCTTACCTTGAGCCTGGGCGCTGCTGAAGAAACAAGTCGCCGAAAGCAGAATCCAACAGGAGACCCACACCTGTCCAGAACGTCCAGCAGCTGTGACCATGGCCACCGCCGTCGAGACCCGTCTCCGCGCTGGGAACATGTTGCTCGCTAGTGGCCACACACTCCCGGGGAAGAAGAGTCCTGACTACTGGTGCTGCTACTGCCGCGGCTCCCGTGCGTCAGACTTCTGCTCCTCACTAGTGGTGCTGAGGTTGAGTGACTGGGGGGTGGGGGGGGGGGGGGGGGATTGTGGGGAGAGCTCGCTCCGTCAGAGAGAGCACCGGGCAAGGCGGGCAGGCAGGCAGGCACGCGGTGGGTACTAGTATGAAAAGCCCGTGGACAAGTCCCGCATGAGCAAGGCGGAGTCAGTCCAATTGAATTTGCTTGGATGTCAAGTGCGCGCGAGACGGAATACTGGCACCATCTTCTTCAAGTTCGCACATTGCTCCGAATGAATCTCTGAATAGCTATCACAGAGATAAGGGAAATACAAACAAAATAGAAGGTATAGACTATAATTCAAAATGAAGGCTGCACACTTCAAGTTCCTCTGAGGACTAGATGTCAGTGTTTATCCAAAACGAAATGTGTCAAGCATAGCCATGTCAAGTCCTCTGAAATTATATCACTTATTTCTTTAAAATGTAGGTTATTCTATCCTATTCCTTGAGCGAGCCACTTCAGCACAGCCAGTGGCCCCCATTCCATTACCCAGTGGCCAGCAGGAGGCTGCACTGTGGCTCGCAGGTGTGTGTGTGTGTGTGTGTGTGTGTGTGTGTGTGTGCGTGTGCGTGCGTGCGTGCTGTTTGGAAGTGTAAACATACTCAGTCCATCTTCCTGCTGAGGTTAAAAGGTTTTCTTAAGCTTACAGAACAGACTTCCTTTATGAATTGACCCTCACAGAATATAGCAGTGGTCACAACTTGAGCTATACACTATAAAAGGACAAGTGCTCTGTACGCTACTGCCACCACGCGGCAGAACGCGGTAGGAAATATCTATTTGGACCCCATGATTTGGACAGCTTTGATAGTAGGTTGACACAACACCGGATGCCTGGGTTTTCAAAACTACCTGGATGACAACTTAATCCGTCCAAATGGCTGTTTTTTTTTTTTTTACTGTCAAGGATAAAGAATTGGGTCATAGACTTAAAAAAGTTAATGGTATGCACCCTGTTCTGCAAATCTATTCAGCCTGGGCTTCAGTCATAACTGCTCTGCGGTGCTGTTAAAAGCAGCCCATCCATGTGCACGGCATATGAAACAGCCCACACCTGAACACATTAAAGTGGTTCAGAAGATCCAGGCACGGCGGCCACTTGTGAAAACAGAGGCAGGGCACATATGGGCTGTGATAGCAGCTTTGTTGTGCGTGCTCCTTTTGAACTTCCTTAAAAAATGCATGCAGGGGCAAAGACGTAGCCTATAAGCTTCAAAGAGCTGTCACAATGTGTTCTGCCTTGAAATCTTACGCGTGTGTATTAATGTGTGTGTGCCATTATAGATCTCTCTTTCAGATTCCAGGTTTTGAAGATGCAGCGGTAATATTGACCAAAGGGGAACATCCAAGCTATATGCGTGTGCTAGGTAAAGCCTGCCGCTGCTGCTTTCTCAAAGTGCAAACAGAGGTGGTATATTCTCCGCCTGTGGAGATATTGCCTCACCCCAGTCCCCTTTATGCTGTGCTTTGTGTAGTCCCGCAGTGAAGCTGTTCCCACCTGCCTTTGCCACTACAAATAACCAACTTCCCCTCTTTCCCCTATGTGTTACAACATTGCTACCCGGGGCTCATTTGGTGCCATCCGTCGCTCCCTCCCTTTATTTCCTCTCTCCAAAAACCCCACCACCCACCTACACACACACACACACACACACACACACACACACACACACACACACACACACACACACACACACACACACACACACACACACACACACACATAATGATGTGCTGATTATGAGGCTCTTAGGCCAGCAGATTGCTCTCCAGTCTTGTTCGCATGCAGTGGAAAATTGCTGCTGTCTTGGAGCCCCCTCCCCGCTGCGTTCCAGGCAGGTTGACATTAGCAAGCTGCTGGAAGCAGTGCTCAGGCACCAACAGGGCAGGTGTTCTCTATCCGTCTCTATAACTGCTGAGCAGTTATAGAGACGGTTATAGAGAGGAAACATGAGGCTTGTCTGGTGCCACAAGCCATGCTGGGGGGGGGGGGGGGGTTATCACAGGATGGTGTCCATAAGGAAGCTGTGTGGATGACATGTAAACATTCACTTATACTGAGGATGGACACTTGTACTTGCTCAGTGGGAGACAACAATGCACCAATAGAGTGTTGCACAGAAAATGTATTATCCTGCTGACATCACAGCAATAAGGTGATCTAAAGTTGAAGTCTTTTATTTCTGAGGCAAACGTGTTAATAATTGACGAGGAAACTAAATGACAATCAAAAGTGTTGAGAGCAAATAAAGGTAGCACACACGTGTCCTTGATGGACTAAATGATTAGATGTTCGCAGACAGTATGACTTCAGTGTCTGACACATTTAAAATAACAAGGTCTTACAATTCTTTGAAATAGAAATCCTCGCATTTCATTTGGAGACCTTTTGGACAGGTGTACTTTTTTTTGATACTGCAAATGCCTCCCTGTTAGCACGTCACAAAAGCAGCGCAAAGAAAGGCGATTGGTTTTAAGAATCGACAATCAAGTGCAATTGCCTCTTTATAGTCTGGAAAGCTGAATCTGAGATGAATGGACGTTTCAAGATGGATATGACACATATTCATAAATGGTGCTAATGTAACTTGCTTGGACCGATCCTTTTTAAGAGGCATTATTAACACATATTTGAATCCTCCTATTCCTTTTCTTTTTTAACACAAGGATCTGTGTGGATGCTCCAACATGTTCCAAGCTCAGTGCTGTTTCTCAGGGTCACTGGGAGTCGCTTGGCAGGTTGATGGGGTTCAGCCCTCAGCGGGACTGTAGCCACAACTCTCTCTCTCTCTCTGTAGCATCACGACTGAATAAATTCTCATGTTGATCTGGGAGATGGGGGGGAATGCGCCGTGGCCTTTTGAAAAGCTGTTCCCTTTCCATCAGCTCGCCTGATTTAAAATGGCTTGATTGAAATGAGCTTCATTTGAGATTGGGCCCCTGTGCTGTGTGTCACTTATGCATGCGGGGCGTGATAGCACAAAAGGAAATAAAGTGGCAATGAAAACACCAGCCACTGCCTATCGCAGGCTGTGGTGTACAAACAGTAAAGTTACTATGGTTTTATCAGTGTTAAACAGTAGGGGGAAAACAGTCCAGCCAGTCTCTTTTATAGCTTTGTCCTTCATTCCCTTTGTTGCTCTGCTCCCGTTTGTCAAACAGGCGGTTGGTGTGTTGACTCTCCAGTGTGGATTGTGCTTCGCCTCAGAAAAATACCAATTGTGTTCCCTCTCCCAAGTGCCAGCACACACACACACACTTCTAGTACATCCGCAGCACACTGTTGCTGCATCAGTCCTGACACCTCGCAGTATCTCACCCAGAAAATCTGCTTTCTCTCCCCCAGTAACAGATCATCTCGCAGCCCCTCTCCTTCAGACAGTACTAAACCCCCAACTGCAAATTGAAACATGAAAAATACATCCAAACTGCTGCTGCTGCCAGACTGCATGGCTGCAAAGACATCAGAGGATATATCACATTCTATGACAGACCCTTAGATCGCTGTTCTTCCTCCACAATAAAACCCTTTTTTTTTGTCTTGGTGCATCTTCTGGACTTAGAACTTTATGAGTTAACCATAGCAACTTATTTTTTTTAAAGTTTAAAGCATTTCCTCCAATCATCTCAAACACCTGTAGCCATGGTTATCTTTTTTAGTTTATGGGCTGTAATAAATGCAAAAAACAAACAATACTGGGTAGTTTGCGGAATATCAATCAGCTCAAAATATTATATCGTTATTACCGCGGGGACAACTCACTTAGGAATATTGCCTTGAATCACTGGCATAATTGGTCTCCTCCAGTCTCACTTTGATGTAAATAACATTAGCAATTTTCCAGTCATTTTTGCATTGATCTTCCACTGTAGAATTCGGCCCCAAGAAGCAGCTGGAAATTGAATGTCTTAAACTGGAGATGGAGAGGAGGTGCATTTCATTTAAGTTGTCAGAAAAACTTTGCTACCTGAAAGATGCAACATCATTGGGATTGATTATTTGGTTTGCCACAAGCAATTTCTGTCCACCATACACTGACTGAGAAATGAGCACATAAAATTGTATACACATGCGTAACACGCACACATGCACACATTACATTTGATGGCTGATGCAGAGTCAAACAGTTCCATTAGGACTTCACATTATGCCGTAAACTGCCACTCCAGGGCCAATCCTTTTTATCAGGCGCACTGCAAAAACAATCCTTTTCCCTAGATCAACAGTTCGAAATTTGTTTAGGGTGTGTGGCGTTCTATTTTGTGTCTGGAACTTTGCCTCCTTCTTGTGTCACCCCCTGTGACCTTCCCCATAACGATTTGAGATTGTATTTGTTCCTACCACCTCTCCAAGCCCTTGTTTAGAATGAATGGCCTGCAAGCGAAAGCACTGCTGGTAGAAATTGTTGCTTGTTTTTCTGTTCTTTCTTCTCACTTTAGCTGGCTCCATTTGAGCAGCTGCAGCACTGTAGCTGTGTCTAAAAAACCTGCATGTTAAATGACCTTCATCACATATGGTCATTTTGAGATGTAGAAATCGTGTAAAATGTGATCACCGCAGCATTATAAAGATAGTGAAATAAAACATTTCTGCCACATTGTGCTGCAGAAAGTTATGAGTTTTTCTCAGAAATCAAATTCATGTGTAGCAACCACAATTGCTTGCTTTTTTCCTTGGATTGGAGAAGCAGATTATAAAAAGACGATTTGGATTCCTTTAAACGAAAGCAGGCTAAACAATGTGACAGGGAAGGCATTAGAGGGCATATATCCCTGATCATTTGGTCGATAAAAAGGTCGTCTTTGTCATCTTCATATTCGGCTCTTGGGAAGGTAATTAAAGCAGCTATTTACATGAGGAGCAAAATCATTTTTCCCCACCAGTTTTTCTCTGCCTTTCGGCTGATCGCATCACACTGCTAAATCCTTGAGCCAATAAACCCTGCCACGGTATATCATGGCATTATAAAATACCCTGGGCACATTGAAGATTAGGTGGGATGAATAGAGATATAGAAGCCGAAGGTCTCATAAGATTTCACAGAGGGTTTTAGCATGTTAAAATTCTTCCCCTGTAGCCGTCACTCTGCCATAAGTCTCCTGTGTGTGTACAAGGCTGTTGCAGGGTACCTAGCTCAACCCGACACATAAACTGAGAAGGAGCCATATCTTGGTTTTAATAACACTATGTTAAAGGACCTCCATGGACTTGGTGCCTGTTCCTGGGCTGGTATTTGTTACAGCCATGGCATTGCTGCAGTTTGTCCGTAAGCGATGCAGAAGGCAGGGTGACAACAGCCCCCCGGAGTTTAACAAAGTGTGAAGATTTTGAAACCTAGTCATTTCCAAAAAAGCAAACTCTGGTATATTCACAGCTAGCACGGGCAGAATGTTAAACACATAAACGGGCATGCTTGAGCCTGACCCAGCTGTGTTCATCCCACGGAGATGAAATTATCCTCGGCGTGGCCCGCATACATTATAGCCACATTTCCAACAAAGTGAGTAATGGGGCAGAATGCTTGTAATCAGATCAATGGGTTTGAATTATTGCACTCTATGGGTGCCATTATACCGTATTAGCTTGCTAAACTTAAGCCAATTGAATTGCCCAAGTAGCTTAGCAGTGACAGGGGTGATTTATGTAGTCTTCAGTTGTTAGGTCCCGTAGTGTAACGTAAATGATTGTGGTAGAGTGGGGGGAGTGCTCCCATGTGGCTCGGGCATTGTTTGGGGCTGTCTTGAAAGCACAGAACAAGTTGTAAACAAAAATGAGGATTCAGTCCAAACGCTCTGCGCCCCTCTCCTTTTTGTTGTTAACACAATCCCAGTGTAAATGGGCTGACTGCATAATAAGGGGGGGGGGGGGGGTGAGTCATCATCTTCAAAACAGCATGGAAAGTCAGAACGCATGTCTTTGTGTGAAGGTTGCATCAACTGCAGTGTACACTCGGAGTGAATGACGTGAATCCCTCTCTCAACCACAACAATGCAGCATGCGACTTTGACATACCGACAACTATAAGAGCACTGGCTGGCTGTCATTAAGATACGATTACGAGAGATATTTAAACATTAGCAGCGTGATTCTGTCCTGTAAAATGAGCCTTGAAAAACGGCCCCTTTCCTCTCTCCTATGCAATTGGCCACTGCACATTAGGTGACCCCGTCCACAGTTTATTGAAGGTATTTGTGAGTATTTGCCATAAAATGAAATATTGATTTTCATAAAGCTACATAAAGTGGGGGCTGCAAAGTACTATCCAAGCACAACCCCAGCTATAAGCATGAAAGCTAATGAGATGTGATGGAGCTGTTGCAGACTAAGGGGTTTATGTTCTTGGGGTAATTTTCTTTGGTTTGAGTATGCAGCCCGTGTCCTGCACTGTTTAACACCTGAGTGTTAAAGCCACACAAGGTTAACAAAGCAGGACATCATTTTCATTAGCGGAGCCACTTGAGCTCATCGCAGAGAGCTCCTGTGAAGTGATTATCAAAAACATAATTAGTGTCCTTGTGACGTCAAAGACATCATCACGTTAGAAATTGGACAGCTGCGGTAACTTCAGCAGACGTGCACTTATGATAGAGGTCATTTTTGTCATTAGGAGTATGACACCAAAACCTTTTATCCTATCACTGAATACGGGCTGCTCCATAAATTTGATAATGTGCCAACGGGCAATCATGTCCTTTAAGTCCATTAAACATTAACCACTGAGCAGTTCTGTGGTTGTCCTTTTGACTACTGCCTCGTATTGAATAGACTGAGCACAGTTCAGGTTGACATACTGTATATTTTCCCACTCAGGCAGTAAGAGAGAAGAATCAGATAGTCTCTATCTCCTGTTGATGCAGCAGCCTCCATCGGTCTATACAGTCAGCCTCCAAGCCCCCAGAAAGTATGCATTAAAGGTTCAGAAAGCGGAATGGTCAGTTTAGCTAACTTCCTGTCAGTGACTGCAGTTAGCAGTCCCCTCCCTCGTCCCCACATTAATGCACTGCGGTCTTCAAGCAGCAAGTTATCTAGCATCACCTCAGATCCGTAAGTGTGATAAAACACGATAAAAAACATCAAAACAGACATTAGGAAGGATTTTTGCCCTGCTCCGCCATTGTAAGCGCATACAAATTCACCCATTTGTCGCTCTGCAAGTGCAACGGCAGTGAGACGGGTGCCGGTTTGTATCGTTCTCTCTTCTGATTGGTTATCAGTAGTGGGATCCCCAAAAAGTTTATTTTCCGATTACATGCAGAGCGGGTGACTGAGAAATCGGCTTTATGAAACACGCACACTATAAAAGTAGGGCTGTCAAATTAACGCGTTAATTTCGATTAATTAATCACAGAAAAATGTACGCAATTAAAAAAATTAACGCAGATTAATCGCACTTCTATATTGCCCTTTGACCCGGTGCAAAAGAGGTGAGATGATAGCGGAGCTGCACCTGTATCTTGCGGACACGGCCCGCACGGGATTAAAGAGTAAAGAAACAAGCAGGGGAAAGGGGCCGAGGGCTCTTTGTTATGGGCTGCTCCGGGCAAATAAGCATGAAGGTAGGAATACGTCTTGTGTTATTCTCCGCAGTGTCTGTGCATTATTGATTTAGTGGGCGCCTAATTAACAATGTAGGTTCAAAAAAACAGTAGGCCTATCTCTCAATCTTCCTTGTGTCTCACTTTTGTTTGCTAGTTGCGATCGTCTCAACGGACACCCGCCCCCTCTCACTCTTCCTAGCATATGCCTGTCTTTTTTCCTCCTTTGTGTGTGTGTGCGTCATTTAGCCTGCTTGTTTTTTTGTGTTTTTTTTCTTTCGGCGCTAGTAGTTCCTAAATGTATTTAATGTAGAAGCCTGGCTGAGGGGAGGAGACAGAAGTTACGAGAGAGAGAGAGAGAGAGAGAGAGAGAGAGAGAGAGAGAGAGAGAGAGAGAGAGAGAGAGAGAGAGATGAACGGTAGCCTATAGGCCTACAGTTGTTTATAAACAGGCATACAAGTGTCATATAAGTGTGCGATTAATTTAGATGAATTAATCACAGAGCCTGTAATTAATTCGATTATTTTTTTAATCGCTTGACAGCCCTAATATATAAGTAATCACTGTATAAATAAAGAGTGACGTAACACTAATATTAACATAAATACATCGCTTACTTCACGTTTAAGGCTTCAGCTGCCTCAATACTCTACAATGAAAAGTCCCTAGAAATGAGCGTTTAAAGATAGAAACCCTCAGCCGATGTCATCCCCAAGTCATTATGTTGTGATCACGTTATGATTACTAAGAACAACGTGTTGCACATTGATGCTATACAGAAGAACGGGGGAGTGATGTGAAGGATGTACGCAGAGTGATTGACGTTTGCCGGATAGATCGTGAACCCTGACCTGCCGTCCTGAACTCAAAGGTCTTCATTGACGCAAATTCCTTATTCCTGATTCAATAATAGCTGAGCTGCCATACCCCTCAACACATTTTACACTCCTTCATCCTTACAGAAAAATAATTGAATATCATGTTATACTAAATTCAGAGACATATATGAATGTACCGCATAAAGCAAATTAAATCAAATCAAATCAAATCAGTTTTATTTGTATAGCCCAAAATCACAAACACATTTGTCTCAGTGGGCTTTACATTTCATACAATATGATATATGATACAATATGACACCCTGCCCTTACACCCTTAGCTCGGCTGAGAAAAAACTCCCAGAAAAAACCCTTTACCGGGAATAAAAAAAAAAAAAATTTAAGAAATCTCAGGGAGAGTCGACAGAGTAAGGGATCCCTCTCCCAGGACGGACATGCTGCAATAGATGTCATAAGTAGAGAAAATCACGAAGGAATTTGATCATTGACCAGGTGATTACATGGTTACATTACATTAACACATTAAAAACACACATCGAGCCCTTTGTCAAATCAGATAAAAGTTTTTAGTTTAGAAAAAAAACAATGAAGTTCCCTAACATAGCAGTGATATATCTGACCTCAATTCATAAGCTCATCAGAGAACCATGACCGTGCTATTTTGTGCCTTCTTTATCCACTTTTAATGCTATAGTGCCTTACTTCTGTCGCCCCCATGAGGAACTCTGAGTAATTACAACAACATTGTCGGCGCATCTACATGAGGTAAGCCTTTAGTGATCGCTCATGGATTTGATACCCTTGTGCTGTACATTCAGTTTTTTTTCTTAGCAGTAGAATAAAAAACTGAAACATTTATTGGGCACTTCTTGGGATATTTTCTGAGCTCCTGCACCAGTGTCAGGGCGTGACAGCTTGTTAACGCTGCCATACTGAGAGTTGTGTGGCGCTGATAGGGTTAATCCAATTTGTTTCAACTGTTTTGCAATGGCTTGAATGTGAACAACATAAATGTACTGTATATGAAAAAAGTCACGCACTGTAGTATTGAGCATTGGACAGGATGGGCTGATCTGCAATGATGGAGACCCTCTGCTGATTCCTATAGTCTGTTAACCTCACAGGTGGCTAACAAGATGCGGGAGAACCATGAGAAAGTCAGTAGGTAAGAGCGCAGATTATAATGTAAGCTGAACACCAATGTTGTGAGTCAGATTTGGACTCAGTTCTGATGTATATGTGTGCCGTGAGGCCAGACACCCACTGTCCTCTGTGGTTCTCTCTGTCACCTCACAACGGTTCACACAGAGCGGATGTGACTGCAAAACACGCCATGGTCAAAAAGTCATCTCTATGCTTTTTTGCTTTTTATTGTCACCCCCTGTCTGATCTTCCAGCCATTCCAGCATGCCTTCATAACCCCCCGGTGAGAAGGGCAGCCTGTGGTGCAGACCATTCCAGGCCATTCATGTTCGGTTTGCTATACTTCCACCTACAACTCTGAACTGTAGGCTACAAGGCAAACTGGCTTCTTTTCTTTTGTTTTAAGTTGGTGCAAAGGTTTGTGTAATGTTCTACTCGAAGGGTATATTTGTCAGCCACCTCCTCTTATTGTTTAAAGTCAGGAAAAGAAAGGCACACTTTAACTGCCGCATCGACAGGGAGTAGGAGGGCAGCACACTCTTCTGTTTGCATAACTGCTTTTTTCCGAAACCACATCTATTTAAACTCACTTTATATGCTCCTTTGGAAGCCACCCATCGCCAGTGGTGGAAAGTGGTATATTTACTCAAGTACTGTACAATTTGTCTTTTTCTATTATTTGAATTTTTCTCTTTTCTGCTACTATACAATTCTCATCCACAACAATTCAGTCAACTTTTGTTCCTACTCCACATTTATTTGATAACTACAGCTATCAGATAAGATTCATACAGTATTACAAAATATCATTTAAAAACGTTATTATTGTCCGCTAAAGATGGAAAATTCACAAAATACTAATAATATAATAGTGGTTCAAATAAGCTCCACCTAAATCAGCTGCAACATCAGCGTGATGTAGACATCAATGCATCAATATTCATAATCCACTTATATATTATAAATATTCTAAAATGGGCCATGCTGCATGATGAGTACTTGTTTTGTATTTACGCTAATGATTTTGTACTTTTTACTTGAACGCACTACTGTCCGACAAAACACAAAACAATAATGCTAATCTTTTTCTAAATATAAATGTTCCTGTGGCAGCTCTAAAAAAACAAAAGCCATGTCGATAATTTGATAGACTCTTATGGATGAATATTTTATCATCTGTCACCTGTTTTGCTTGAAATTAACTTTCCTAATCACATAACCATTTTTTTTATTAAATCCTGGAAGGGCTCATGTCTCATTCATTTTTTCTGTCCCTCTCCACCTCTCTGTTGTTCCAATTTCCTGTTTCCCCTCCGTCTCCCAATTTTCTTTCACATTCGCTGTTCAAATGTCAAGTAGCAGCTGCCAGTGCAGCTCTGTGCTCATAAATCTGGGCTAATTCTCCACCTCTCCTTCCATGGCTGTATAAATCTCCTCACTCACAAGAGCCCTGGTCCTTTTTGATGAATGGGGCTGGAGAAAGCACTGTATGCCAAGTTAGCTCCAGTAGAGCGCTGGATGTCCACACAGAGAAACAGAGATTCAGCAGTGTTGAAGTTAGCAGCAGCACTTTTTTTGTGTTTCAATTTATACGGCGCACCCTCCATAACAGAGCAAAACATTACAGAGGCTTACACCCTGCCAAAACTGAAATGCTGGGGGAAACCTTTTTTTTTGTTGCTATTTTTATTTTTTTATATATGTTTTCTTATTTCTGAAGGTTTGTTCAAATAGTATGCAGTAGGCTACCAACAATTTTGAGTTATCAGTAAAAGAAAGGTAAAATAAAAACACGCCATATTAAGCAGAGGCACAGAAGCCAGTTTAGTTTAAGTCAATCACTACGAAGAAGAACAAAAGGTCTTGTTCCCGAATATTTAGTTTCTCAGTGAAATGTAAAGTTAAGTCTACAAAGTCATGAGCAAAGTTTGAAGCTTGACTGAGCGTGACGGTGGCAGATCATCTTTTTGCCATGACAACACATACAGGAGACTATAGCTTTGTTGCCACGCTAGTGCAGCCATGAGTGGGTGTTTTTACCTAATGAGTGGGAAATGAGGATTTGCGCAGCCACTTGCTAACAAAACAGTTGTTATTTTGTGCTTCATTAATTCCAGCTGCTTGAGTGGGCTCACTTGATCTCCATGTCAACGTGCATTATCGAGTCAATCTTGCAGCTTGACTACCCCGCTGAGAAACCAATCATAGTCAATAACTGTGCGTTTCACAATGTGGGCAAGAAAAGGGACAGAAACATCCTGCCAGTGCCAGCCTTTCCCAGAGACACTCCTTCAAAATGACTCCCCCAGGCACACCAACCCTGCGTTCTAATCCCCATACTTCCCTACTATTTAGTATGCCAGAAAAAGATTTAGGATGTCCCAATACATGCACGTCAATTGTAGTTTGCAAAAGAGAATACATAGATATAGAAAATACATAAATGCCCCACTAACTCCAATAGCATTTTGAAGTAGTCGTCTTTATTCTTGACATTTCTCAACATAATGAGAAACCAATTTCCTTATCTGTTTTTCTTCTCCCGTGGCCCTAAAACTCTTCTGTACTTTAGTATGTAGTAAGAAAAAGTAAGTGATTTGGAACGCAGGGCATGGGCATTTGTCCATCACTTTGAACAGGAAACGACAGTGCGCCAGTCAGAAGACATCAGGCATTATGAGAAGCCTGTCATGGCAGCTCTCAGGATCAACTGTGATACCTGATACCTCACAGGTGATGACGAGAATGCTGTATAATCAGTCTCCAGCTGGCAAAACATGGAGAAGTTGCCGCCTGAGCTCAAATGATAAACACACATTAACATGCGAAAACATCCACATTCTTGGTGTCACATTTACAGCTATGATGACACATGTGGGGCCAAAGCCTTCCTAGATAAATAATCGCCTTTAAAAAAAAAATTCTATTTTGCATCCAGTGTGATATTTCAATCTAAATCTGTCTGTATATGTAGGTGTATGAGGAGGACAACTTACCAAAGTAAGGGTGAAAGAGTGAACTCCAGAGGTGGTATACATTGATGAACTCTGCCACACAGGCGACTGCCATGCACCCAGTAGGCCAGTCTTAACCTGGAGAGCCAAACACAATGGGTCTTTTATTTCTTTCTTTTTTTGTTTTTCATATCAGTGGTAGTGGTGTCACCGCCGGCCAAGAGGTCCTCCACAACTCCAGATGGCCACTCTGTCCTAGAAGCAGGCCACTTGGAAAGGTTGTCCATGCAAATCTCCAGACTAAGCTAGAGGTGGGGGGATGGCAATGAGAAACACTTTTTCCACTCCTCAACAACCACTTTAAAATGGTGCCATTTACTAAGGCATTGCATCCTCATCCGGTCTGATGCAGCTGCTCCAGTGGTTACAAAATAACCAAAAGGCTCAGATGTGAGAAGGTGAACATAGTTTAAAGTTCACCTTTAAACACTGTATGGCTGTGACCAGGCTAATTCAATTCAATTCAATTCAATTTAGTTTATTTAAGAACGGGACGGTGCAAATAAAAAAAACACATGATCATACATGGGTTTAAAATGCCAGAAGGCCATTTTTCATCTGTAGTCCCCTGACATCAATGTTAAGTCAAAGCTAAGAGTCACGGCAATACTTTCCTTAGGCGGTGATGCTTTGAGCTAAATGCTAACATCAGCACGCTAACATGTTGATTTTCAATCCATCAAGTAGATGTTGACATATTTCATTTAAATAAGTGGAAACTTTGACCTGCTTGGTGGCACATCTCCTCCCTCTCCCTCTTTCGTCTATCCTCTCTCTCATCCCTGAATGTGATATGCTACGTGCCAATTAGACCTTGCTTCCCCACCCAGTTGATAGGAGTGATGTAGCGATGTGGGGTGCCGGAGCCGAGCTCCAGGGAGACGGCTGGGGTAAAATATGAGTGCCTTGTCGATCCAGATGAAATGCTGGCCTCGCTTGTTCCGCAGTGTGCCCAACCCTCCACCCCCGTATTTCACCAAGCACTGCCATATCAGGTTCAGTAAATCTCTCACTGTTTTTACAGTTTAAACTGCTACTCATTGCTTGTCTTGAGCCGTGCACCCGAGGCAGTTTGGAGAAGAACATTGTGGACATCCTGCCAAAAGCTGTAGGGACCCAGCACTGAAGTGATGGGACTATAATTACATCTATCCAATATAGTATTCCTAAGGATACCTCCATTGAACATACATATTTGTATGTTGGAGCAGTGACCAACCTCAGTGAAAAACTACATTTATGACCACATCTTTTGCTTAAACTAGTCTTGCTGAAACTTGTGTGCTACATATACAGTACAGTGGGTCCTCACATCCAAATGGGTTGACAAGTTCATGTTGGAGCCATGGCCATATCTTTTTGGATGTGATAAACAAGTTATGAATCATACTTGATTATTATATAAGCACATTGTGTGTGTGTTTGTGTGGCAGGTACTATATGTGTGTTTATGAGTTGACGACTGCGAGTGCGAAGGAGATATCAACTGCAGTAATCTAATTATCCTGACACTAAGTGAAGAGCACAAAGGGATTATGGAGGTTAAGCACTGCATTCCATTAGTGGTCTGACACTTTGCGCCCTGATCAATTCATTATCTATAATTAGCCTGCTAATAATGTGAGAAGACCGACAAATTCTAGTTGAGTGTAATAACCTCAAACTGTGCCTTTTGCTTTTCAGAGCGTTGAATATGAGAATGCTCCAATCCCTGAAATAGCCTAATTTCCACATTCCCTGACAGTATGCAGTGCAGAAAGGGGAAGCTGTATGGGCTTTAAAGCTGGGATTGTCACAGGGGTTTGTATCCAAGCGTGATCCGGGTAGGGGGGAGTCAGAGTAAGTGGGAGGTGGCCCCGGGGCAAAAGTGGGTCTACTTAGCAGATGCATGTTATAACGAAGTAGCTGATGAATGATGCTACAATAAACACACACACCCTTTTGACAGAAAAGTCCTTGGACGGCGAGCGTTTGTAGGTGGCTGTGTGTTTTTGACATCTCCGTACATTGCTTGTATACTGTATACTATAATAGTGTCTGAATGCGTTGTCTGCCTGGCCTGCCACCGAGCGTATACATGTTTAAGTGTGGACCCGGCGCTAGTATGCTGGCTGTGCTCATCACAGGTGAGGGCCTTGTGTGGGCTGCTGTCTCCCTAACCTCCATCATTCCTCCGTCCGCTTGCCTGTCTCCCCAAACCTCACTGGCTGTTTCATGTCATTCATTAATGGCCGCCCCCAGGGCCAACAATAGCTCACTACAGCCTTTTATTACTGTCACTTCACTCTCAGAGCCCGTCAAGGTCAAATGTGCTTTACTGTCATCCACCTGTCACACCCAAGCCTGCTGACATTTGTGTTACAGGGGAGCGAAGAGGGAGGAATGTGTGTGTGTGTGTGTGTGTGTGTGTGTGTGTGTAAAGGAAGAGAAAGAGGCCAAAAGAGAAAGAGACAGGATGACGGAGAAGAAAAGAAAGGGAAATAATTAAACGTCGGGAGAGCGAGCTTGCCGTGTGAACAGACAGCTCTCTGTCCTTGATTAACCATGATGAGTGTGGTCGGCCCCTCTGAGAATACAATATGTAAGTGAAATTATAAAGGCAGTCTGTTTCAATTTTTAATCACAGGATCGTTAGCTTCTGAAAAAGGAAGCGATCCCTTTTTCAAAGACGGTTGAAGACTCAATAAAACTAAATGTCACATTTGTCACAAAGTGAAAGGGAGTTATCTCAACTTTGATCAATCAACTTCAATAGGATTTTTACTCTATGAGACATTCTGCATTCTACTTTACAATACAATGGTGGTGTGTGTGTGTGTGTGTGTGTGTGTGTGTGTGTGTGCGTTCACATGAATTTAATTGGCTTCAGGCTAATAATTGTTAATGATGATCAGGTGTTATCAATGTGCCATCAAAGTAGCCTGTTTTGCGAGGCCTTTTAAAAAGTTTGATTTGTAACCAACCTTCAGGGTGCAAAGTAAGTGCCTTCGGATTTTTTTATACAGCCTTTTTCACACGCTGTTTAAAAGCCTTTATGCGATGTGTGAAATGAGGACAATAAATATGCACATTGCTTTCCAGTGAGAGCAAAACACAATTTGCTGTTTGTGATGGTTTCAAGCAGCTGTTGCACCATTAGTATCTTATATTTTGTTCGAGAAACTCTGGATTGTTAGTATTGTTGTTGTATTTAGTGTTTCCTCATCCGTGGAGCATTGCTCATTATCCTCGCTTAGCCACCATCTCTATCTTGAAGGCCCTGTGACGAGCGGCCCTGAGAAAGAGCTTCTCTTTTCAATTTCATGCTCAGAGCAGAACAAAAATGTCTGGCGCATTTTGTGTGAACACAGTAAAACCCCTGTTGATAGTGACGTTTGAGGGTTGTCATGTTTATTTTCTTCTTTTCTTTTGCAGGACTGATTTTCTTCTCAGAATGTTTGCTTGGGCTCCCAAGGATGACATCAAACAGTAAAAGTTAGTCAAACTGTTTGCAGAGAACTACTCCAGCTTATACTTTTGTGGCGGCGAGGACTTTGGACTTCACTGGAGATAGCAGGAGAATGTTCTGCACGGGCTGACAGTCGATTATCAGCAGCTTTTTCCTCCACAGAATTTATTTTGTATAAATGTCCTCCATTCCAATTCTGGACTTAAAAAGAAGACAGTTTTTTCTCCCAAGCAGTGATTTTTTTTCCTCTAATATCTTGCCTCTCAGTATCAGTGTGTGTGTGTGTGTGTGTGTGTGTGTGTGTGTGTGTGTGTGTGTGTGTGTTTTAAACAGCAGAACCCATGGGGTTACAGTCTTGCAAGCCTTGCAACTCTTGCCTACAAAGTAAAGAGGAATGCAGAGCGGCTGGTGTGTGTGACGACTGGAGATATTGCCCTGATCGCTGCTGTGACATTGGCTGCGGACTGTGTGTGGACGTGTGCTGTGGCGTGTGTTCGGGAGAATGCAGCTACACTTTCTGCACTCTCTTCTTAAGCCTGGCACAGAACTGCGTCTCACTCTTGACCACCCAACGGTCTGAAACATCACAGGCACAACGTGAGTCTACTGGAGCATGGTGCAGACATTAGAATGATTATCTGTGCAGTTACTTCAACTAAAGTAAATCTAAAATGATTATTTTTGTTTATTTATTTTTTATTTTCTTATAAATCTGTTGTAGAGGCTATGATGGATCCAGTGGCGCATGCTGTTTGAACATGTGATCAAACAATGCAGTGATTTAAGGCCAGACGCTGCAGGCAAAAAACTATTTTTTTTCTAGCACCGGTAAATTTAGCAGGGTTTAGACATGTTGCTTCCATAACATGTCATATTTCATACTGGAATGAATGAAAGGTCCAACATGTATGTTTAGGTGTTGAACCATTATCTCAACATTAGTTATGTTTTTCAATACTCGTAACCAAAAGGAGAGGGGAGGCATGTGTACTTGGGAAGACTTGGATGTGATCAATTTGCAAGCCTACATGCCCCCTCCCCTCCCTGTCTTATGTATCAAATCAAAAATATCAACTCTGCACCTGCAGGGGTGGGGATGTTAGGTCACACACACACACAGACACGTTTTACACAGCTAAAACAGCTTGGGGTCAAATTGACCCCAGAGGAGCACCAATGCATGCAATATGCGTTCAGCACGTTGAAAAGATTTCATCATAATAATAATTTTATGGTTAATCGGTTGTCCCCATCAAATAAGGAAAAGTCATGAAATATGAAGCAAAAAAATAAAAAGTCAACTATTATTTTTTGAATGATAAACATTGAATGGGGTCAAATTGACCCCAAGGATAATAGGAGGGTTAACTTAAAAATGTAACCCTACCAGCAGTTTCTCGCCTTAGGAACCAATAGCTACACCAGCATTTGCTATACACTGCATTATGTGTTAGCTCCTGAACCTTGACATAATGCTGTGTGGGATTTTAATGCGACTGGGTCCTTTTGTTTCATTGAAGACAAGTTTAAGGCCAATTTTCAGCTGCACTGTGACTAAATTAGATGTTTTTTTATTTGAGCTATTTAATCCACATTGACCTCTACAATTCCTTGCCAAGCGTTCCGTGGCACAGATCCAGCCATTTGTATTGTTCACTTCCGAGTGCATTTCAGTGATAGCAGAAGTGCATTTCTGGTAAAGGGCTCTTTCATTTCCTGCACACGTTGACAATAACTGAACCCCCATAGGAAGTTAACTAGAAACAATAATCACATTGCAGGGGAAAACAACTGTATGTAAGTCCTCTTCAGTTGACCTGTCAGTGGTAAAGTGTCAAAAAACCGGATTTCCTTTTGCATCTAGTATGGCAATGTGATAGGCTGTGTTCAGAAAACCATTCAAACGTCCTACTCATACTCATTTTTACGTCAATTTGAGTATGTGGCGGTTGTGTAATCGATCTTTAAGTAGACATTATGTAGTATATAGATGTTGAGTATGTAGGAGGGGGGACGTAAGTATGGCTTTCCGAACACAGCCATGGAACATTTTTTGGAAGGTTTTGGTTTCATTTTGTGCCAGTTTATGTTTTTTTCTTCTAGGCTCGACAGGCTCGTCTTGTAGTAGTGTTAGTGCTTGCTCTAAGATGGAAACACTGGAGAAGCTTCCGTTGCAGAAATAAGAAGATAGGAGTCAAACCTCTAGTGTACCACATTGAAAGAAAGAAAAAAAATTCTGTTTACTGGATGCATTTACGATCTTAAACCTATGATGTCACATAACTATCATGAGCTTCACACTCTTCCCTGGTCAAACATAGAGCCATTATGCTTCTTACAGAACGGTGGTAAAGAAAACGACGAAACAGAAGGCCAGTCATCCTGAAAGGAAGAGTTGATTAGCTTGGAGAAGGTGCAGTGACAAGGGTCTTGAGTCAAGGCTCAGTGGTATGTGGTCTGGCAAAGGTCAGCCAGTATCTCACTATATGTCACTGAATGCAAAGCGGGAGAGGAGGTGGACATGTGAGGGAACAAAACCGTGTGAGCTGAGTGCAGTGAGTGCATTTAGGGAAGAATGGAGACAGAATCGGTTGGGGGGGGGGGGTAAAGGTCTTGATAAAGAGATGGTCAAGGGACTGTTTGTGTTATTCAGAACAATTTTTTCCAAGTTAGATGGAATTGTGTTGTGGTGTGAGGCGGGGACACAGGGGGAAAGAGATGGGGACAATGAGGGCAGTGAGACGGGAGTGGACGCAGAGCAGTGGAGCAGATACATCCAGGGTGTGATCTCCCTTTTGTGTGTGCTGGAAAGTACTGGTACATGCCATTTGATGTTAAGTGAATAAGCTGTAGTCCCCAGACCAGGGGCCGATCCGAATAGTCCAATCTCCTAACCTATAAGCCTCCTTTCCTATACCTTAACCCCTAAACGTCATCGGGGTTAAGGAGAGATGAAAGGTGCTTCCTATCGAACATAGGAAAGGACAGCACTGTTTCAAATGAATTCGACTCCACTTTTCCTAATCGACGTCATTGCGCGACGGCGAGTATTGCTGACGTGAGTCACTAGCGTGAAACTACACTATAGCCTATTCTCCGAAAGTTGACTACAACAAGCGCTCGTTTGATTCATGCGTTCTTTTCATATTGATTTTAATCAGGTTGTCGCCAACAGAGTGAGAATCACTCCCATATATCCCAATTCACATGTGGAATAAAAATAGGCTACACTTATGTTGATGTTGAAATGAACTGCCCCCAGTAACTTCATTAAATGTGAAGTTGGTATTTCATTTTCTTATGGTGTAAATTATGTGCTACAAAAATAATTATTATGATGTTGGTCTTTTATGAGTTCTTTATTATCTTTATGGGGGAGGGGGGGGTATATTACTTTTCTCCTCTCTTCTGTTTTACCTCTCGTTCGTATTCGTGTAGAGTCGGTAAACTCCGGCGGTGGCCTCTTGCTTTAACCTTCCTCTCGTGTTAGGGTCGCCACCGACCCGTTTTGGTTTTCAAATGCATAAAAGAACCACTTACATTTTGTTTATTGCTTCAAAATTTCTTGACTTTGTCAGGAACCTCTATTTCAACAAAATAAAAAAAATAAAAAATGTTTCACTTAATTATAAAATGCTCTGGTGGAAATTATAACACTGGTGGTGTTAGGGTCGTTTTCGACCCGGTTATAGAATAAGATGTAAAAAACAATAACTAGAGCCAAAACTGAAATCATAAGTGCACTGTCAGCCAACACAATGACAGTTAGCTCCTCTCCCAATCATGTGAGCTCTGGGGGGGTTCTCATTTTGACTTGTTTTGCCCTTATACCTGCATAAAAGCGAAAAAAACAGACGGGCATATCCAGACATGTGAAGTCAATTCAGTATAGAGTTGGTGACTTGCAGAGTGCACATCTCCTATTTGCAGTATTCAAAAATGAGGAGATATACAGTGAGCCAAGTTCTGGATCATGTTTTTGGTGAAAATGGCCACCTGATTCTATAAATAAGAGGTGTCAGGTCTGCCGAAGCACTAAGGACAGAAAGATAAACGGATTGTGCTTTACCTGCAAGAAATATCTCTGCAAAGAACACTAAAAGTGTTGCTTTTTGTCACACATCTGTACACACAACCAAACATATGCACACAGAGACTTTTACTCTGTTTCTTTTTACTAGTTTTGGAGCTAGTAATTGATTTCGATTGGTTTGATTTGTTGATTGGTTGTTGTTTATTTGACCTTACAAATCTATATTTTTTGTTGTGACTTGTTCTGGTTTTCATTGTGTGTTTGTATAATGCTGAAATAAAAGTTTTTTTGCTCTTTTCTGAAATAAATATTTATGGGTCGTAATTGACCGGTAACACCATAGATGTTAAAAAGGTCAATAATATTAATATGAAAAAATAAATAAAACAAATTTTGTTAAGAAATGTGTTCTCATACCCCTCAGTAATAATCAGGTAACATAACAACCAAATATTTATATATATGATTCTCTTAAGGTTCATTTTACCATTTTTTAAACTGAAATTGAGGCGCATACTGACAAAAAAAAGGCCCAGCCGCCTACACCAAAAATATTAAAAACAATATTTTCATGGATAGGGAAGCCTAACAAGGTAACCAAGAGATGAGAAACAAAAATAATGATAGATAATTGTTTTTAGTGTTTTTTACAGCTGATTTCTGACACGGGTCGAAACCGACCCGCTAACACCATGGATGGTAGCAGGAAGTTAACACAGGAGGAAGGTTAAATCTTGCCGCCGTAAAGGATTATGGGATACCACTATCTCCTTTCCTTTTGCATAGATTGGTCCAGAGTAACCTATGCTAAAGGAGGGTTAAAGGATGAATCGAGGCTCCTTTCCTATGCCTTTCCTAAGCATTTTGAGAATTCGAATCACCGATCCACCGAGTACTTCCGGGTCATCTCGATAGGAAAGGAAATTTCCTATGCAAAAAAGACTATTCGGATTGGCCCCAGATTCTACGGATTCTCTTTTTTGCATAGGAAATTTAGGTTGCGTTCCGAATCGCATACTTTCTACTATATAGTATGTAGAAAAAAGATTTAGGATGTCCCGATTCTTGTGGCCAGATTTAGGATGGTTAGAAGTACCCGGATGTCCTACTTCATGCGGCCAAGATTGTTAGTGTTGAAAAGTGCATCCTATTTGGGCGATTCTGACCCACAATCCAGTACGCACGTGAAGTGACGTAACATCGACGAAGCCTCCATATGAAAACAAACGGGGATGCGACGGATATAAAAGCAAGAGGCAAGATCAAGGCGCAATGTTATGATGAAATAAGAGAGAAAAGTATGTCCCAATAGTATGCCTACTGCATCCTAACTAGATTCTTTTTATCGTCGGATGTAGTATGTAGAATAGAAAAAAGAAAAAGAGTATGCGATTCGGAACGCAACCATACTTTCCTAACGAGATGACCCGGAAGTACCTGGCGGAAAGGTGGTTCGAATTCTAATAATGCTTAGGAAAGGTGCCTCGATGCATCCTTTAACCCTCCTTTAGCATAGGTTACTCCTGACCAACATTTACGAAAGGAAAAGAGATAGTTGTATCTAGGGTTGCAAAGGGGTGGAAAGTTAACTTTCCACGGGAACTTTCGCTTGGGAATTTTGGGAATATTCAAAATAGGGAAGTATAGGAATTAACTAAATGGCCGTCATTTAAATGATTTTTCCTTTCATATCTAAACATAAATCCAAACATATAAACACTATGTTTGGTCATAGGCAGACATCCATGCAAAATAATACAATTAAAAAAAACAATACATTTGAACAGATTTATTTGTAAGTAGAACTTTATCAAGTTTTGATTATTTTATGAACAATCAATAATTTCACTGAACAACAAAAATATGAATGTTGTGTGTCATCTTTCTGACCCCACCCATTCAATAAATTAAGTAAATTGCCCCCCATGTGATGGAGGAATGCACATTACATGTAGGGGGCGTGGCCCCAGTACCCCTGCAGTAAGATGTTTGCTATGTGCAACTTGCCTAGCCTGGTCCAACCAGACCATTGTACTTCATTTCATGACTACTGAAGGGAAAATGAAATTTGGCCGGAAGTAGGTAGGCGGGCGGAGCCAGGCTACAACTTGCCAAGTTTACTTGCATGAATTCTGGTTGTTTTAGTCAAGATTATGCTCAAATATGTTCCCCAACTATAATTATAATCACTCTTTAAGCCTCTGTAAACCTGGTCTAGTAAAAATCAATATATGATATCAAGTTGGGTGTCTCAATTAGCTTTAAAAAAAATCTGATTTGAAATTAAATGTTCATAAATACAATGAAACTTATTTGAAAACACTGCGTTTTACTCTCTAGAACGTTTGCTAGGACTGGAATTATATAGGCTAGTTAGGTGCATTTGGGTTGCTTCAAATTTAGTACATTCCCGTTTATTCCTGTTAATTCCCAAAATTCCTGTTAATTCCCATACATTTCCGTTAATTCCCAAGGAAAGTTTCCAACTTTGAAAATTCCCGGAATTTTGCAACCCTAGTTGTGTCCCATTAGTCTTTACGAGTTTACCGACTCTACGTGAATACGAACGAGAGACGCGGTAATAGAGAGGAGAAGAGAAGAGAGGAAGATTTAACTCAACTAAAACAAAACAAAAAAACCCTCCCCCATAAAGATAATAAAGAACTCATAAAAGACCAACATCATAATAGTTAATTTCGTAGCCCATAATTCACACTATAAGAAAATAAAATGCCAACTTCACATTTAATGGAGACTACTGGGGGCAGTTCATTTCATAGCCTCTTTATATTCACATGTGAATTGGGATTCAAGTGGCCTTACATATTCCCCTTGGCCAAGTCCGATCTAAGTGATGAACCTGATTTGAAATCAATATGACAAGAGTGCATGGATCGAAAATAGCAATACTCGCCGTCGCGCAATGACGTCGGTTAGGAAAAGTGGAGTGGAATTTGTTTTAAACAGTGCTGTCTTTTCCTTTGTTCGAAAGGAAGCACCTTTCATCTCTCCTTGACCCCGATGACGCTTTCCACAAAGTTTAAGTAAAGGAGGCTTAAAGGTTAGGAGATTTTTACTATTTGTGTGTTCCTATCTACTGGCCTTTCCTTCCTACAGAGTGGACAACATTAATTGGCATTAGCAACACTAAGTGAAAGCATGCAATATACTGTAGAAGCATGTAAAAATCATATGGTACCTGTAAAACAAGACGTACATTTAATTAATATGACAAAGACAATAGATTGAATACAGTTGCCAAAGCACATTGGAGCTACAAGCAATTTAACCAGATCATATTGGAAGAATTGAGGATACTTCTGGTTCAAAAAGGGCCAGGAGGTGCATTTCAACATTAAATCCAGGCAGACCGAAAAATGCTAGAAAACAGCTTGGGTTTTCTATGTTTCTGATCAAGTTCCTCATTTAGAAGACATATTCTCTCAGTATTATGTGCTACATTAGATCTAATGCATCTCAATTAGGAGCAGGCAGCATGCAATTCCATAAAGCTTAATGTGACCCACATCACAACAGCGTGGTCAAGTAAATCTTGACATCTGTCACTAACATCAGACTTTCCCTCCACAGAGCCGTTGGAGCCAGACTCTGGGCTGCTGTCTAATGAGGAGCACAGTCTTTGTCAACAGGTGTAAACAGAGCAGTCGAAGCAGAGGGGCCACCTGAGAGCTCGCACGGAGAATGTGTGAGTTCATGAAATATTTTTGAGTGTGAAGAAAAATATTGTACAATTTACTAACAGGGTGGAATTTTTTTAATTTTTTTTATTTAACCTTAATTTATACTCGATATATCATTGAGGGGTGACCCTCATTTGCAATGATGTCGAGAAACAAAAACAACAACACATACACAATATACAATGCAAATACATGAAAAACACAACAAGCTGGTAAAGAGAAACATTTTAGACAGAGGTGTAGAGTGGCTTGAAATACAATTAAATGTGTAAAAGTACAATACAGCCGAATCAATACGGCCTAATTAAAACAGTTATAGTTAGAGTTTGGTAGATGTAAGATAGCATGTTTAAATTGGTTAAAGGATATGGTATTCATTTAGAATATTATGAAGATTTGAGGTCGGTCAAATGTATTGTATAAAACATGATATGCTGATGGACTGCCAGGTCTATTACAACCAGTGTGTATGTTTTCTGTTTTCAGAACAATGGCCCCTACAATAAGCACCAGCTTATCCCCGCAATCGAGGCTCAACACAAGGCTTTGAACCAAAGGAGCTTTCCTTCTCCAGGGTCACCATGGCAGAGGCTGTCACCACCTTCTCCAGCCCCGTGCAACACCTCACTTCACGTGGATGGATTTTATTCCTTGTGTATAAGGATGTTTTCGCTTTTTCCCACCGTATTTTTTCTATTCAGGGCTATTTAAGATAAAAACATGGATTTCCCTTACATGAAAGATTCCCTTACATCTAGACTTAACTTAAGTACATAAATGGCCTGATCCTGGCACCAAACCCAGTACTTCAAAGCTCTCCTTAGATGTCCTGCAAAACTGTTTTGCACTTTGAGGCAAACAAAAAAAATATAATTTGGTTGCACACAGTGTACAATCTGAAATCTATTTTGTGTGCGATAAGGCTGCCTTGAGGTTACATGGTGTTATTTGCTTCCACAGAATTAGACTGTTTTTTATTACCTACCGCGCAATTGGGCGTCTATGGAAATGGTCAGTGATTGAGTGAGT
Organism: Ammodytes marinus; assembly: GCF_949987685.1. Classification (NCBI taxonomy): domain Eukaryota; kingdom Metazoa; phylum Chordata; class Actinopteri; order Uranoscopiformes; family Ammodytidae; genus Ammodytes; species Ammodytes marinus. Next base: position 26,949,124 of record NC_137220.1, on the reverse strand, counting down.
GAATGAAATAAATGTATGAAAGGGTCTTAACGAGGAAATTCTAACAACAGGCAGGGTGTTACGAGCTGCATTGTGTCCCCAGCTGTTTTCTCCTCCTCCCAGTCTCTCTAGAGTAAACTCTCTCACTGCATTCAGTCCAACTCAATTTGGTATTCCTCTCCTCGTCAGGGGAAAATGGCCTAGTTTACTCCTTGAACTGACCTTTTTTCCTCCCGAAGGTCCATGTGCCTATATTTGTAATACCCGCACAAATCCCGGGAGTCCAAAACAATTTGTACATACTTCACTCACCTTGACGGATGGGGCTGATGTCTCTTGAGAGTCGTTTCAATGTGGATATTTTTGGAGGACTTATTTGATTGAAATTTCCACTGTGAACTGTGCAGTCTTGATTTGATATCAGAAGTCCAGATATAATATTTTTTCACAAAAGTCACATGAAAATCAGTAAATATTGGGGGGTTAGTTGCTACAAAAAAGCTGCAAGACTCAGAAGAGTCTTTTGTTTCTTACTCTGTGTTTGTCTTCTCCATGTTCAATGTGGACTTTTACAAATAAACGAAAGCATATCTATTGAGTACCTTGTCTTGGGGGGGAGGAGGGGTTGTCTTGAAAGACGCGTTCACTTAGAACCAGCAGAACGTGGGCACACACTATGGAAAGCCAGGATGAGGCCCCATGGGATTGAGGTTCCAACTCAAAGGTGTGTAGTAGGAAGAGCAAAATGTAATATCTCGTGAGGGTATTTTTTGTTCTGCACCTTTTTCTGTCTTTCATCTCCTTCCCTCTTTTCTTATCTCTTTGTGGCTGAGTGCATTTCTCTCCCCCTGCTCTCTGCCTGTACTCTATTCACATGAATGGCATTGCTCTTTACTGAATGTCTCCTGGTTAGGTGTGCTCCTGTCAGTCAACTAGATTACAGCTCCTGAGGATCCTTATTGCTCACCCTCCGAAAAAACAAGTACGTGGCTCCTTACTTTGCTGTACAGAAGGATCAGGCAATGGTCAGGCAATGGTTGTTTTCCCCCGTTTTGTAAGGTTTTGTTAATAAAAAAAAGACAAACAACATGACAGACAAAATTTGCAAGACTAAATCCAATTTTAATTCAACAAAGCTGCTTTCAACAGATCTTCTCACTCGACACTTTGTGACCCTGTAGACTCGATCGTATGATCTTAACAGCAGGAGATTTTTTATTTTTTTTATTTTAATGTTTATTTGACAGGGACAATACATACAACATTGCCACAAAAAAATGGGAAAATGTGATGCATATAAGACGTCTAGCTTCAGCTAATTTGCAGTCTTTGTCCCTGGGTCAGGCTTTAAAATACAATCAAAGATACTAAATACAATAAATGCAGTGATAGAGATACAGTGAATAATACAATTAATAGGTACCATGAGTCAATACACACAGCTGTAGTTATACATTTCAGATTAAAACACAATTAAATTTAGCATTAAACATTAGTAAAGTGCTCTATTAAAATAACTTGAGAGACGTTAATGTTCACATTTCTGCTGCTGCTTGAGCCACTGTTTAACTTTCACACTAAAACTCTTTAGTTCTGTTTGGGATTTAATCTCTGATGGTAGAGAATTCCATAGGTGTGTACCTTGCACTGAGAGAGATAATTGGCCAAATGTTGTCCTGCATCTTCGAACTATACAGTTTTGTTTGGTTATACTCCTTGTCATTGTCCGGCAGTTGTCAGTCTTTTTACAGATCTGAGACATTGCTTGTGGGGCCAGTCCATTTAGGCACTTAAAAACAACTTTCAAGGAACAGAATTTTATAAAGTTGGAAAAAGTCAACAAATTGTATTTCTCAATAATTTTACAATGGTGCCATTTCTGTGGATTCTGGTCTAACATTTTTAAAGCTTGTTTATAGAGTGAGAATAGAGGTCTAGTAGCTGACTCAGTGGCCTGGCCCCAGGCAGTGATGCAATAGGATAGATGTGAAAAAACCATGGCATGCAGATACAAATGAGATGCCTTAAAGGAGAGGCATGACCTGATAACCAAGCAGACGCATTATTCAAACTTACATTCCCTTTTAATTAGTATTTGTTTTGCAGCTCTGTTCACATTGTACTGTTCCTTACCTGGCAGCGCCCCTGAACTGCCAGCCTATAGTTAGATATGGCTTTGTGAGGGGTATACAGTGTTGTATCACAAAAATAAATAGATTGAGCCCTCCTCTGGCTAAGAGACGCCTATTACTGCCGCGAGGAGGTGTTGCTCCATCATTAGCACTATGGACACAAAGCTTCCCGCAACCGGTGAACAGCTTGTTGCTTCCTCATTCGGCCAATTCAAAGCTGAGCCAGAAAGGCAGCATGAAGCCCCCCTGAAAGGCTTTCCCCTCCCATCTTTTTCTTCTGCTGCTTCTTCTAAAAGCCAACTTTGAGCATTAAAAACATTCTTTGGAGCAGAGGTTTCACCTGCTACAGCAAAGTATTGGCTTAACGAGTTAAAAAGGGCAATGTGTGTGTCTAATCTCAGTTGTCAGATGAGTGGGGCAATGGGTTGGTGCAGGGTCCCTCTCTCTCTTTTTTTTCGCCCTCCTGCTGCGCGCCAGGTTTGAGATTCTGGAGGTGTACGGTCGAGACCCGCAGAAGAAGAAGGGCGGGGGCAGCTATGGACGGCTGCAGTTTGGGGAGTTGGGGGGCGGGAGGGGTGGGGAAGGGGGGTGGGGTGTATAATTTTTTGTTGGAATTGGATTTTTATTCTGGTCCACTCTCAGACCTCTTTCTTATCCTCGCAACCCAGAACTCCCACTCAATTTCCATCTGCCAGTGCCAAAAAATTGATATAGAGATGTGAGCTAGCGATGGCGAAGACAGTCGGAGATGGTGAAAAAAAGGGCAAGGCGAATGGCAAAAAAAGATGCAGAGTGCCAGATATGAGGGGAGAGAGTGGGATGGAGGGCAGACAGGGAGCACATAATATTGCAGCATTTTCCAGAGCACAGCAGCACGTCTTGACCAGACTTGATATGGTAGCTTTTTACTCATAGGGAGAAACAAACTATAGCTATAACACTCACACAGTAAATTATTTACTTCAAACTGTTTCCTTCTGGCTCTAAAATATACACTGCTGAGAAGCAATGCATACTAAACCGTAAGCTTATAAAAATGATATAGGCCTAAAGGGTGTTTAAGTACATATTATAATCCGTTAAATGCATAATAATGGTAAAAAAATTGTGTATCTGATATTTCTTTGGCCACTTAGTATTCAAAACATGGGAAATGAAACACTCTCCTCTCAGGTTGAAAGACAGAGATACTCATACATATAAATTGTGAGAGAGGCATTGCTCATCTTGGATGCGCTACCCATGACGATTTGATTACTGGGCGGTCAAACAAAATCACAGTACTTCAAATGCATTCCCAGATCCTCCTTTTGTAAGAGTCCACAATAGAAAGTATTTAACATATTCCCCTGCATGCATTTAAAGAAGGGAGGGCATCCTTAGCTAAAGCGAAAGGGAGAAATCAATGAACTGGAAAAAAAGGCCCTAATAGCAATGGTGGCGGGACAGCTTGTGTTCAGTTGTTTTGCATTCATAATGTATAGGCTGACAGCCCATTAGACAGCGTTAAAAGAAAATCAGATTCTGGGCCTCGCTCCAAAGCCATTAGGCGGGGGTCAGCCTGAAGACAACATTGTAATTGACCAATAGATGCAGGTAAATTGCAGGTAAATTGGTGCTCCCCGGGAGGAAGAATTATTTAATTGGGTTTGTAACAGTGGGTGATGGGGATTCTGGATTACAGGTGTACAAAGGCAACTGCAATGGGCCCAGCAATAAGACAGTCCTTTTTGCTTCCAGCTCAAATGCAAACATCACAGTAATGTAGCATTATCCTAACACCTTTTGCACGTTGCATGGGAAGATTTTGACAAGCCAAGAGAAATGTATGAAATAAAAAATACAGGTACCCGGAGATACAAGTTCGGCATGAATGAAGGGTCAGATTTTGTTCAGCATGACATAACACAACAAGCCCACTGAATACAAACACTACCTCAGGAGCCAGCTGTCAGTCACACTAATGGACACTAGCTGTGGTAAGGTCAATGCTGTTGCAGGTGTGTTTATATGTGTGAGTCTGGAGGGGATTTGCTCACAGTCCTGTCGGCTACTGGCCCTGTTAAGTTTGAATTGATAAGCACGCTTGACTGTGAAGTGGTCAAGATTGTTTATTGATCAAGAGTCAGCGATGGAGTGCCATTTAATCTCTTAATGCAGGCGTGTGTGTGTGAGTGTGTGTGTGTGTGTGTGTGGGGGGGGGGGTATAATATTAAAATCAAGGTGCATATCAACCAACCCTCTCCATGGGCGCCAATACTAATTAAACCTTTTCTGTGAATAGAAAATCACTGTAATTTTCCGCATGTGAAAATACATATCCCCAACTGAGGTGAATTCTACAAGATATTTAATGATATTAGGTATGAACGGTATACCTCTTTCATATTAACCAAAAGACAAAGTGTAATAAGCGCTGTATTTCTTGTTGGTGATTAAAGTACCAATCTTTTTTACTAGTGTGGGTTTTAGTTTGAAATACTGTGCGTCTGTGATGGGTCTTCAGTATGCCAGGCACATCCACACTAACAGCTACGAACAATGGTCACTCACAACACGTGCCAGTCCTGTTGCAAAAGGACTAAGTGAATTCTAGGCTTGTTGCCACAGGACCGGGGAGTGGGGGCAACTTGATCTCACGATAACGTGCAGGCTTGAATTTGATCAAGGCCCAGAGAGAGAGGGAGCCCAGGCAGGGTAGCAGCTAAATAATTACCGTGTGGAAATGTGATCCGCCAGTGAGCCGGTCCGTATACTCCATATACCACTGGAAGCTTCCACCTCTCTGACCCGCTCCCGGCAAGAACCCACCTGGTCAAACACGGCAGACGCAGCAGCAGCCTTTTTGATAGAAAGGGGAGGGGGGTGCATAGACCCCTCGCCCTGCAGGTATGACTTTGGACAGTGGAAGAGACTTGCTGCTCGGTTACAGTGATGAACGACTTTGCCTACCCCCTGATAATTGCTCACTCAGGGGCAGCGAGAGGTCCATTAATCAAAATGAGCCGGGGGTAACCGCAGACTCCGGCATGCCTCGACAACCCCAGGGCACACCTGGAGGCATAGGCTTCAAGAAGGTGGGGGGATCTGTCTGCTTCATGACGCTGTCACATGGCAGTGACAGCGAGCCACAGCGTCTCCGCCTTGCTTTGTGCAAACGAACCCGCCCCACAGAGCCGACACATGATGGGTAAAAGAGGGGAGAAAGGGAGGAGGGGTCTCCAGTCAGTGACTGCCGAAAAGGAATAGCCTCTCAGTCTGAAACTTGAAGCAAACTGCATTTTGCACCTGTGGGATTATCACACAGAATACGTTGACACGTCTCAGAGTAAAGCGAGAGAGAGAAAAAAATGTGGGGAAAGGAGGGACGAGGGAGAGCAGAAGTCTCCATTCTGTTATGACAAATTGAGGGAAACTAAGTGAGAGTTAAAGGTCTGCAATTGATTCTTGGTATAAAGCGTCGGTCGGGATGTCCCTTTGAGGGTGTTTATTCCTCTTTTCTTTAAACAAAGGAACAGATGTAGGCAGCCATATCACTTTGTCTCAAGAGTCAAATCCATATAACATCAAAGTAAAGCAATCTTGTTAAGGGGTGATTCTTCTCCTGGATTTTAGACTGACGGGAAATCACAATCAAGGTCAGGGCCTCGTCTGTTTCTCCCAGTGCTGCTAGCGCCTCCCCGGATTTAACTGTGCAATAAAACAAATATGCAGGCTTTGTTCATTGTACTTCTTTCTGCTGCCTGCAACAGGACAACAAAATATATATAATTCAAAACCAACACTGTACTACGGTTGTGGCGGCTAAGGATTTGTTCTACTGTTAATTGATAACTTTAAACAGTCTTTAAATGAGAGGGAGGGCACATAGATTTCGAACACATGGCATGTATGAATGGGAGCGGCACATTTCAGACCCTCTATCAGTGGTGTGTGATCACTCTTTCAATTCAAAGAAAGCTCCCACCAATCCTCAGTGACAAATCTTACCATTCGAGTCAATGGGAGGCAGATCTTATTATCCTTTGCAGCTGAAGGTAAGCATACTGATCCTGGACCCCCCCACACCCCTCCCTGCCCCTTCAGTGTGAGTGGAAGCCAATGTTTTTAAATGGGCCTGTACGAGTCCACATCACACAGCTGGTCATTAAATGGAAATCAGTTCCTCACATCTCATCCTTGCTCAAAAATAAACTACCTCTACCATCCCTAGCCAATCTGCAGGCACCCGCCTATTTCACGGTCCGGTTTATGTGCTGTATGTGTGTGTGTGTGTGTGTGTGTGTGTGTGTGTGTGTGTGTGTCACTGCTGTCCTGTCCTGTCCCTGTGTATCCTGTCCCTCACATCTGCTATAATGAGAGGCAGGAGAAGGAGCCTTGGCTTCAGGGACTCATGTGCATTATGGTGCCTGCATTATATTGCCTATAGTGGTTTATCACTGCATTGGCTTTGTGCATAACACTAGATTGGACATCAGCAGGGTGATAGAGTCCTGCACAGTAAATGAGCCGTAATGGCCACTATGTCCAACGCTAAGAGTGTTATATATGGTGCTGATGTCACAGGCTTAGAGACAGATATACCCGTTGTTCCTTCATGGATTTCATGGAAGATGGAAGAACTTTGCTCCAACCCAGTCAACAGCTCATTGTTCAGACAGTTCCATTAATTAATTGCAAACTGCGGGCTTACGGCACCACTCGCTTTACTTTTACTACCAGTGTGGAGACCAAAGATACTATGTAAAATGGACGTAGCATCCGGGCTGATCTCAGTGATTCCAACAGCATCCAATCGTCCTGGCATATGCGCGTCGCCATCTTGTCAGATTTTGACTTTTTTTGCCCCAAAAAAGGGCATTGATGTGACGTCTCTGTCACTCAAGAGGCCGCGCCCCTAATTATTCCTACGTTTTAACCTCCAATAGAATAAAAACTAGCCTAAAATTCACCCCCCTCAGTGTTGTCATGAAGATATGACCTTTTACAGTTGCCAGTCATACAAGCCCTCCGTCAGGCAGTGGTACTTTGGCTGCATGTACGTACAGCCTGAACCTGAGAATTAGTCAGGAAGAGTGATGGTGTGTTCAAGGTGAAAACTAACACATTAGTGTATGCTCATCTATCTTCCCGCTCCATTCACAGGATCACAGCGCTCGGTGAAAAAAACATGTTCCGCACTAACAGTGCCCGCCAAAAAAACAGTTGTGATGTTTAAAACTAATGAAGACCCAGCTGGCTCAGATGTCCTCAAGCTGTAATAAAGTTCTCAGTGAAACTTTCTGGTAAGCCTGTTGTGTGCTGTACAAGGGCAAAAATGTTCAAGCTTATACACACTGCACACACCACTCGTTATCAACTGACAAAGAGAATCCATCAGACAACAGCAAGAGGCAACAGGTTTTTGCTATCGTCAACAAGACAACAATTGAATTTTCTGTAAGCCATTTATAGAAAATTGGAATTGTCTTCCTGACATTTATCTTGAATTGCTTTGCCTGGATAGAAGCAATATGACAATTGTGAATTATTAATAGAAAAACAGTGATTTCAGGTAGGGGAGAGTGGCCTAAGTTGTGCAACTTTTCACTCAAAGTGACTTTAAAGTGAGGCCTTGACAGTAAAGTCTCCAACTCAAATATGTACATATATTTCAGGGTGTTGTGCATCCCTGGCAATAAAAACTTTGGATCTGGAATAAACTGTTGAAGAAATATAGCTTTCGGAAAAAAAGTTGTCTTGATGCACAACTTGCCCCCGGTGTGGTGTAAGTTGTGCGGTTGGAGAGAATACCATGGGGTGAATTGTGCCATTGATATATATCTCATAAACTGTAATGCAAGACAAATCCATTAGACAATCACTTATTTAAGGTGTATTTAAAGTAAATAGTTGACAAAGATTGAAGGACAATTTTACCCCTTTGGTGCTCTTGGGGACGTTTTTGTCCTTTCGCACTTTTTTTACGCTCTTTTTTGTGTATAACTTTGGCTGTGCTTATGTTAACTGAAATATTTTTGGCCAGGGATTTTTTTTTTTTCAAATATTTTGTTTATTTCTACTCAGCAACTTTGTACCATCTATTATAAAGGCTGTACACTTTTTTGTTCCTCTCAGCTCCCTAAGGACGTTTTTGTCCCCTATTGACTCCCATTCAAAATGGCCTTTTTTCACCAATTTGATCCTGCTGTCATTACAGCATAAAATATTTTTTTCAATGATTTTATGCTTTCATCCTAGACACAAAGCATCAAAATTGATCATTTTCAACACCATCAAAATTTTGAGCCATTTCCCTATATTTGGCATAGGGTTGAATTACAAGCAATTTTCCAGGTTTTCGGTCCTGCCCCCCACAGTGCAATAGAAAAAAAAATTCAACCTAAATGGTGTGAGTGTGATGGTAGGGATGCTAGTGTGTGGTGCATATGTGTGTATTGAGAAAATATAGTGTGTGTGTTTGTGTACACACAGCCAAACTTTACAAACTCAAACGTGTATGGAAAAAATGGCCCAATTTAAACTTTATTTTTTCAAACCATAGCCATGATGACAAACACATGTAAATGTGATGATATTAGGCAATAATCCAACACTTAAGACACCAAAATTGCTTTTTTAGCCCTATCTAGCTCAATCATTTATTTTCTCCAGTTTTTTTTGAGGATCAAATATGCTCCCTAAAACCATTTTTGTACTTTTTTGTAATTTTTTAGAGTTGCAGGCCTAAACATAAGAAATATGAGAAATTAATGGAAAGTGTGGATCCATATGGATACCTTAGGGTTGTGTCTGTGTGTGTGTTGTGAAATTACTGTGTGTGTATGTGTGTGTGTCTTTGTGCGTATGCATATGTGTGCAGCTGTAATGTGCAATTTGTGGGTTTTCAGGTGGCTGCAGGTTTACTTTGTTACTTTGTTGACATCATCAAAGAAACTGGAATTAAAAGGTCAAAAGCAACTAACAATGAATTAATATTTGATATGTATGTAAAGAGGTCAAGTGGGATAAAAGGTTTTAAAAAAAAAGTAGAAAAAAATATTACTGTATAATGTGTTTAGGGCAGTTTATAGGGAGGTCATGAGAGGGAGTATTTATTTGCATCTGTGACTGCACAAATACTAAACATGTATCAAAAGCAGTTGTATTGCAAATCATTAACATATCCTAGAGTCTAATTATCCCACTCAAAAAAATCCACTTTGCATCTATTATATGAGAAATTTTTCAATTATTGTGTTTTTTTTAAATAAAAATGGCTCACGTCATCACATAAGCTTGCATGTAAAGGGTTAAAAGCAATTACAAATGAATGAATATTTGATATGTATGTGAAGAGGTCAAGTGGGATAAAAGGTTTTAAAAAAAAAAAGTAGAAAAAAATATTAATGTATAATGTTTTTATGGCAGTTTATAGGGAGAGGACGTTTTTGTCCTCTAAGGTCATGAGAGGGAGTATTTATTTGCATCTGTGACTGCACAAATACTAAACATATATCAAAAGCAGTTTTATTGCAAATCATTAACATATCCTAGAGTCTAATTATCCCACTCAAAAAAATCCACTTTGCATCTATTATATGAGAAATTTTTCAATTATTGTGTTTTTTAAAAATAAAAATGGCTCACGTCATCACATAAGCATGCATGTAAAGGGTTAAAAGCAATTACAAATGAATGAATATTTGATATGTATGTGAAGAGGTCAAGTGGGATAAAAGGTTTGTAAAAAAAAAGTAGAAAAAAATATTAATGTATAATGTTTTTATGGCAGTTTATAGGGAGAGGACGTTTTTGTCCTCTAAGGTCATGAGAGGGAGTATTTATTTGCATCTGTGACTGCACAAATACTAAACATATATCAAAAGCAGTTTTATTGCAAATCATTAACATATCCTAGAGTCTAATTATCCCACTCAAAAAAATCCACTTTGCATCTATTATATGAGAAATTTTTCAATTATTGTGTTTTTTTTAAATAAAAATGGCTCACGTCGTCACATAAACTTGCATGTAAAGGGTTAAAAGCAATTACAAATGAATGAATATTTGATATGTATGTGAAGAGGTCAAGTGAGATAAAAGGTTTGTAAAAAAAAAAGTAGAAAAAAATATTAATGTAGCCTATAATGTTTTTATGGCAGTTTATAGGGAGAGGACGTTTTTGTCCTCTAAGGTAACCAAGGCGTAGTAAAAGTTAAGGATACCCAAGGGTTACAAGGCCTAGGAGATCTATTGGTTTTACCTGCAAAGCTCACAATGACAAAGTCACCATCATCATCTTTCTGGCCATCTGAACTCTCATCAGTGGTGTCGTTAAGTGGAATTGAGATGTCACTCTCTTCTGAGCTACTGTAGACAATCACTTTCTTTTGGTGACCAGCGTATACAGCCATGCCAGTAGCACAACTCTCAGAAATGTACTTTGCACTAGTTGCTCCGTGCTTATGGAACCAACTGCCACCTGACAAATGTGATTCCCCTACATTTCTGCCTTTAAATCAAGGCTCAAAACCCATATGTACACCCTGGTGTTTCCTCCCCATTAACTATCATACCTCTGCACTACTATCTGTGTTTATGTGGATGTATGGGCTTTACGTCTTTTATTTTGGTTATTGTTATTTTACCTTCATTGTTTACCTACTGAATGCACTATGTACAGCACTTTGGACAGTGCAAACTGTCATAAATGTGCTTTTATAAATACATTTTACTTACTTACTTACTTATAACTCACCCAGGCCCTTTGGCACAAATCACTACAATCCCAGAAATTTGGATAATAAGCATGATGCAGCAATTTAGGGCTGACATCGTGCTAACTGTATAGACTCAACATGTAGCATACCAAAGCACTAAAACATGTGTCAAATGTTTTCAAACTTGTCTATAATTGTTCAGACACAATAATCAAAAAACCTTGATCATGGAAATTTTACTTTGAAAGGCAAAACACAGTTTTTTTAGCTTAAATGTACTTATATCTTATTCCTTGTGTCTCCCTTCTTTACAGGATGAGTCAAATGGATGGCTATTCTTAAATATGTGGTCACATTTCCAATTTCTTCCACAGTTTTCCAGAAACAAGGGGTGGCACAACTTCCAAAATGAACAATTTAGGCCACTCTCCCCTATAAAAAAAATAAAAATAATCTGAGGCATGTAATACAAGAGCGTGGCCAGTTTCTGTGTATCAGTGGTGGAGGCAAAATAGTTATCTCTAAAGGCTCCTACCATTTGACACTGGCCACAGAATTGTTGTCTGCAGATGTAGGCACAAGCACAACACACATACGTGTACATGCACATACACCCCGCACACGCACTCACACGTAGACAAGACTAATTGATTACCACCTCTTCCTGATTGCAGCCCCTCTGTCTTCTAAATCTAAATTGCAACCCCCAAACACAAAAGCAGCCCATGTAACTGAAGCACACTAAATCAATCTCTCTCAATCTCCAGCTCCTTTGCTGCCAAATAAAAAATACTGCCTTTTGCAAGAAGTGAAAAACGCCCCAGCATGTAAAATATGTTGTGCAGGACAAAACACCGCCTGCGTTCTATGAATGACCTTGCGCTCCATGTTTTCACTTAAGTGCTTATGGTTTTGAAGAACCACATGTCAAGACAATGGCTGTGTTCGGAAAGCCACACTAACGTCCTACGCATACTCATTTTGACTTCAATTTGAGTATGTGAAGGTTTGGGTATGTGAGAAATGCCCGGATGAGTACTAACTTCCGGGAAGATTTTGGGTATGGATCGATTGGATACTTTTCCTACTCAACTGCCCCACAATGCATTGCGTCTTTTCAAACGACAAGGAAGGTTTTTTTTTTAATTCTTTGTTTACAATTCTGCATTTCCTGCACCGCACAGGATTGTTTGTAAAAATCTAGTTCTATATCTAGCCTGTGGAAGGCGATAATACGCTAAACAGCGTCTAAACGGCCGGAATCTTATAAGAAAAAATTATTTATTGCTTGAGTATACTTCAGTGTGAATGTTTCGACGCACCTCGCATACACAATCGAACTTTAAGTAGACAGTATAGTATATAGATGTTGAGTATGTAGGAGGGAGGACGTTAGTATGGCTTTCCAAACACAGCCAATATCTCGACGAGACTTCAAGATGTGAAGCTTCCCAAACACGCCGTTTGTTTATTGTCCTCCTATAAAGTGGCACTCCTCCTCCACATGATTCCCCCGACTGTGGCTTCACATATATTCCATGCACATCCTAGAAACATTTGGACATTATTCCACCATGGAACGCTATCTGACTAATTACCCGCTGACTTTCCACTCCATTGATTTGCATTCATAGCTATTCAAATTATACAATACTTTGCATTTTGAACACTGGCAGTGCTCTTTTAAATTCAGCGTTAAACTCAATGAAGTATATCAGCAGTTGTTGAGAGTACATACAGTATCTACTATAGGATGCTTCAGATCCAAGCCTCTAGCTTGGGATACCGATTCAAGAGCCCCCACCAGCACCATAACACACCACTCTGACTCATTACATGTATCTGGCATCTGCCCTCATTCATCACTGTCCCTTCTCTTCTTCATTCTCTTCACTTAGACCCCAGTATTGTTTGTATCAAAAACAGTCTTGAATGTGTCCTTAACCGTCACTCAGACAAGGCACTTGGGGGAGACCTTGTCCTTAGCAGGGGCCATTATGTGTAATGGTTGTCAGCTGTTTGGAATGCATTACCCATGGGCCGCTGAAATGCTCTCATTTATACTCTTGTCTAGTTTAGCATTCAAAGTGTTTCGCATGAGCACCCTTGGTTATTCAATAGTGGTACTGGAGACATCGCCAACCCCAAATGGATCTCTGTGATTTTTCCTATTCTTACAAAAACATGTTAGTATGAAAGGACTGTGGGTTTATAGGAGTCATGGACACAAAGAGGATATTATTTGATACATGTGCAGTTAGCCTTGCATGGAGTTGGCTCAGATCAATCTTGGAGGAGAACTGTCAGCATCGACAAGGGCCGTGCTTCTACCAGAAATCTGCAGGTCTTCCCATGAGGCAATTTCAGTCTTTTGTTTTCCCATTAGAACACTAGTTACTCTGTTCAACACAACTCAAAGAGCTGCACAAGAATGTATGTCTCAGAAAACTCTTTGATTGAACTACACACGTAAGAGTCTTGTTAGGCAAGGTGCAAGAATCACTACAGTTCCTATGTGATATAAATGTGGTAGGAAGAAAATGTTGATTAACACGTAAAGCTCCCCGTAAAACCAGATGCACAATCCTTCTAATTATGTAATGTGGGGAGTTGGTAATATGATATGAAGCATCTGAAAAGAGTAAGGCATATTTACAACCCCAATTCAGAAAAAGTTGGGACGTTATGTAAAATGTGCATAAAACAGAATGTGATAATCTCCTAATCCTTTTCGACGTGTATTCAATATAACACTTTACAAACACATCATGTGATGTTTAAACTGAAAATATGTATATTTTTTTTGTAAATATGATCACATTTGCAAATTACACACATTTGAAAAGCAACTTTAAAACTTTTTGAAAGTTAAATTATTTCCCATTCTTGCTTGAAATACAACTTCATATGCTCAACATTCTCCATTGTGATATGTTGTGCTTCATAATGCACCACATGTTTCCAATGGAAGACAGGTATGGACTGTCTGTATGGACAGTCTACAGCATGTGTGGCTGTTTTTGATGTATGGATGGCTTTTACTTTGCATGGTGGAGTCTTATCTTGCATTTGTGGATGTTACCCAGGGGGCAAAGTGATTTTATGGACATGGAGCGTTGTAAAAGGTTGTTCACCAAAAATGACATCTCGGACCTTTCACGATCACAACCTGGGTGGACAACCTGGTCAACAAGCTGCTGGAAAGCTACAGCGGGCCGACATAGCAAATCAGAACCACTGTTTAAGTGAATGGGGGTGAATGGGGATGGGCTAATGGGGAATTCTTTGAACTTATAGATATCATTATGAAACTTTGCCAGTTGATTACTGACATTAAAACAACAACTTTTTGTATTACAGTATTTTCCAAAATGTTTAAATAAATATAAAAAATCATCAATATCTTACTAATGATGCGTACATTTGCATATCTGCAAAGCCCCAAAATCTAGATGTTGGGAGAAAACAAAGTCAATTTGTTTTTAAATTTTGAAATCAAAACAATTTTTGGACTCTATGAGCCATAGAAAATTTATTTTTTACACTTCATGTGCTATGGACCAAAAGTGTCCTTTTGGAGTCTCCAGCTGGTATTTTAGGAAACGGCTAGACATTCCCTTGGAAAAAAAAACAGTGTAAAAAATGTTCTATGGGTTATTGATCAAATTTGAACTGTGATTAGGAAAAGCTTCAGGCAGTTGGACACTTGTTTTGTTTTCAAAATTTAAAAACAAATTGACTCTGCTTTTGTCCAACATCTAGATTTTGGGGCTTTGCAGATATGCCAATGTACGCATCATTAGTAAGATATTGATGATTTTTCATATTTATTCAAACTTTTTGGAACATACTGTAATACAAAAAGTTGTTGTTTTATGTCAGTAATCAACTTGCAAAGTTTCATAATGATATCTATAAGTTAAAAAAATTCCCTATTAGCCCATCCCCATTCGCTTAAACAGTGGTTCTGATTTGCTCTATGTCGGCCCCCTGTAGCTTTCCAGCAGCTTGTTGACCAGGTTGTCCACCCAGGTTGGGATCCTGGAAGGTCCTGGATATCATTTCTGGTGAACAACCTTTTACAATGCTCCATGTCTGTTTTTTTTTTTTTTTAATTGTTTTTTCCCCCTAGGTATACCGACAATGGTTTTCTGAAGTGTTCCATGGCCCATGGTGATATCCTTTATAATATTTATGTTTTTTATTTAAATATTAAATATTTGAATTTTTTAATGCAGTGCCATCTGAGGTCATGGGCATTACATTTAAATGTTGGACCTTGCCTCTTACGTGCAGAGATTTCTCCGGTTTTTAATTATAATATGGATTGTAGATGGTGAAATTCTTAAATTATTTTCAGGAATGTTGTTTTTAAACTGTTGGTCTGCAGTTCTTCACAAAGTGGTGAGCCTCACCCCATTATTGCTTGTGAAGACTGAATCTTTACTGGATGCCCCTTTATATCTATTCATTTATAATATCACATGTTACCAGTTAACATGTTTATGTGAGTAATGCCCCTATTCCAAATGTTTGAAATGTGTTGCTGGCATCAAATTGAGAATAAGCATATATTTACGAAAAACAATGACATAGATAGGGTCAAACATGACATATATTGCCTTTGTATTGTTATCAACTTGATTGTATGTGAAGAAGTATTAAGACATTATCACATTCTGTTTTATATACCTTTTACATAAAAGTCTAAACTGTCAAATAAAGCAGTTTTTTTGTATTATTCATGAACATTCATTTTCGATGACATTCTTGTAAAAGCTCATTAAGACACCCAACCTTGATAACATTTATGGATTTTTACTGTTTTAGACAAGGTTTCCGGAGGCTTTAACGTCATGGTACATACACTCCTGAGAAATCAACCAACGCAGGTGGTATGTGTTATGAATGAAGACGGATACATCTGCAAAATACTATAGTGCATTAGGCAGAGACACATGCAGACACTGATTATTAACTTAAGCATATTCAACTCACAGAAAGCCATAGCTTGGAGCAGATCATCTCTCCCAGAGAAATGCTGTGTAGCATTGATAGGCAGCAGATGGGCATCAGTTCAAGGATATAAGCTTGAGGTATCCACAGAGCGGGGCTGGGATTTGCAGCTGACTAAACTGTAAAACAGGAGCTCAGTAGTTAAGATGTAATTATGATATGAAAGATAGTAAAGCAAGCTGTCCCATATTGCTTTGAATTGAATTAGTTCTCCTATCAGAAAGTGTGGAGGTGACAGGACTGCCTATTCAATAGTGACAAAAGCCATTTTGAACTTGAGGGAAAAAATCATGTAAATGGTTCATATTCCTCAAGCCAATGTACAATGAGCCTTTCAAGAGACACCCGTTGCCAGTTGTGCAGGAAATCCCCCTATAACATAAACATAAGTATTCATATTTCTCAATGCATGTCAAACAACAACCAATATACAGATAACCTCAGCAAGTGCATTACAATAGTTCACAATTCATTCTTCAGGTTCTGATGTGGATGCTGAGTATTTAATATATAAAGAGTTCTTGGTTCAGAGTTCTTAGTCCAGAGTTCATGGGGGCAATGGGAGGAGGGTTCACAGTCCAATGTTCGTGGGAGCAGAGGGAATAGAAGGAAGAGAGGGGAGAGAGTTAAGCTTCCTGACAGCTTGGTGGAACAAGCTGTTACCCAGTCTGGTGTAGCTGGCCCGCAGGCTGCGGTACCATCTCCCCGATGGCAGGAGGCTGAAGAGGCTGTGAGAGGGTGGCTGGGGTCACCCACAATGATGGTTGCTTTGCGGGTGAGGCGGGTTGCGTAGAGGTCCAGAAGAGGGAGTGAGGCACCGATAATCCGTCCAGCAGCCTTCACTGTGCGCTGCAGGGTCTTGCTGTCGGTAAACAAAGTTCATCACTACATCCACAAATGCAAGATAAGACTCTACCATGCGAAGTGAAAGCCATATATCAACAACATCCACAAAGACTTCTCTGGGCCAGGGCTCATCTGAGATGGACTGATGTAAAGTGGAACAGTGTGTTGTGGTCTGATGAGTCTACATTTTAAATAGTTTTTGTAAATCATGGATGTTGTGTCCTCCGGGCTCCAGAGGAAAAGGACCATCCAGATTGTTACCATTACAAAGTTGAAATGCCAGTGTTTGTGATGGTATAGGGGTTGGTTAGTGCCCATGACATGGGTAACTTGCACATCTATGAAGGCACCATTAATGCTGAAAAGTATGTACAGGAAAAGAGTGAGGGTACTAGACTGGCCTGTCTGCAGTCCATACCTGTCTCCCATTGAAACATGTGGTGCATTATGAAGCACAACATATCACAACGCAGACCCCAGAATGTTGAGCATATGAAGTTGTGTTGACGTGTTGCAGGCACAACATTTCAAATATAATTACAAAAAAACAATTAAGTCAATCAGTTTAAACAAACACACATGATGTGTTTTTAATGTTTTATATTGAATACATGTCAACAAGGATTAGGAAATGATCGCATTCTGTTTTATTCACGTTTTAAATAACGTCCCAACATTTTTTCGGAATTGGTGTTGTACAACATTCAAGGACTGAACAAAGGAACTGGGGGAATTTTCTTCCCAAGCAGCCGATAGAAACGAAGCACCTGTACTTTATCTTAATATCTCACTATTTCATCTTCACAAAGGCCTGGTAAACAAACCAAAGATTATTGTCCAGAAGGAGCCCCCCTCTCCCTTTCTTCTTGTGCTTTGTTTGTTTCCACTTCTCGGACCCACTAGATCAATACAACGCTGTCGCAATTATTACCATCAGCTACCATTTGGAATGATTGGATTTGCTCCGAAGGCTGAACAATAGACCTGGGCTGTATCATATGGTCGACTTCGCACTGCTGTAAATCCGTAATTGGATAAATTGCGAGGGCTAAGAAAAGCCATTTTCCTGCAGGAGAATAAAATAAAGGACAAATGTGCCAATGTCAGTTTAGTTGTTTCTACTCACAAAAAAAATGATTACTGCATGAAATAGTCCTTATGGCACTGGGCAGCTGTATAAAGTAATCGTATAATCATGACATCAAAGCTGCTGTCTCACATAGCCCCGATGATTGACTTTCTCATTTTAAATGGCTAACCACACACAGAGTTAAAAACAACGAGCAGAATAGAATGGGCTACCTACATGGTCACATCAGATTAGGGATACATCTCTACAGGACAATGCTTAATGTTTTACACAGTAAAGGGTTTTTCTTTTATACAGTAAGGTACAAGACAGTCTTCTTGTTAGAGAGAAATAAATTAAGTGTGTAATTAGTGATAGGACGATAATAAAAAGTTTACATGATTTGGTCATGGCTCACAAGATCATGGCCTCTCCTTGTTAACGAACCCCTCTGAAAGGCTATTCCTTCCCCTCTCTCTTTGCAGCCTTTTTCTAATGTCGTGATACAGATGTCAGAGGTGTTTGCATTTAGCTTCAGCAGAGCACTTCCTAACAGAGCGCAATGTCGGGCTTTTGGTTATTTTGTCAGTGTTAGGCATTAGCTGTCCCTGTCACACAAATAATCAATGTAATTATGCAAGTAATTGGAACAATACAATGTGTTTTTGAAGTCGAAATTACACCCAAGGTGAGGCTAAAATGAAAACAACATGGTTTCCCCTGCAATGAGGACACTGTCTAGAAAAATAAATTCCAGGGACTCTGTTCTATTTAATTTACTGCCCAGACAGAGACAGATTGTGGTCTGGTTTTTCCTTTTATTTGTTTTTTTTTAGGTCACCTGCACACACATTTTTCATTTCCAGCCAATCATCAGAAAGAAATACATCACATTCCGGGCAACTTCTCATTGATTTACCAAAATCTACTACATGAAACATTACCTAAATAGTCAAATCTCCCCGATCATAACAAGCGGATAGCATCAGACAGGGCCCTGGGTATCTCATAGTGGCAATATCCCCAGGATTGCTGCATTGATATTACACTTTAATGTAATCTCAGGAGCCACGGAGCTGCCCAGTTTGATTGGACAATACTGGCACACGGAGCTCTCAGGCATAATTCTTCATTCATATGTATAAATCACTCAAAGTATAGCAAGGGGATTTGAGTCACAAATCCAAAAAAGCAATAACCATGAAGTGGTGTGTGTGTGTGTTTGGGGGGGGCGGGGGTCCAATTCAAATTTCCACATTCCACTGAGCATTAAGTGTAACGGCTTGGAAGGAAACCCAGTAGTAGACAGAACACCCAGCTCTTCAAAACACTTTCAAATGAACCAATCACCCTTGTGATTGTTGGAGAGAGTCAATCAGGGAGGTAATGCCAACGCTTGTCGAGGACATTTGAACACATCACGATGAGGGAGAGGCCACCACTATACAGTATATCTACTATCTCTGCAAGGAGTTTTTTTTTCTTTTCTTTTTTTTAATGGAAAATCGTGTCTTCAGAAAACTACCGCACATAGCCGAGTTCTGTCTGTGTGGGTGTGCCAAAACATCTCATACATTTCTTATTTCTACTTTAGGTTTCATGAAAAAATGCAGGTTTAATGTGACGTCCAAATGGAATTTTTTCTGTAATTCAAGTCAGGGGGTCTGTGACATTATTCTCAAGACAGTACCACTTTGCTCCGGGGATAAACGTTGCTGCCCACAGAAGTCAAGGTTGGAGTATCGCCCGACTTCCTAAAGGAATATTTGGCCCACGCAATTTAAAATTCAGCAGGATTAATTTTACGGCCTGTAGCACAGACTCTGTACAACATTAAAATAGATTCTGACCTTGAGACATTTCCCTCACTGTTTGACTTTACGCCTTCATTGTCCAACATCTAGGTTTACTGTGCGGTCTGAGTAACTTGACATCAAAGTCCTCTTTGATATGTATTTCCAGTAACATCAGTGCACAAATGGCGTACCTTAAATAATCTGTGTGATGAAAGCCCACAAGAGAGTGGTGGATCTGATCTATAAGCCACAGTTCATTACTGTAAGACTAGATCTCACTGCATGGACAGTATTATACACACATGAGCTCTGTGCAATCATGGCTTGAGGTTTTCTTTCTTTGCAGATGCACAACCCAGAGGACACCAGTGGACTATGAGGAGGTTTATTTATTTATTTATTTATTTATTTATTTATTTATTTATGTATTTATTTATTTAGTTAGTTGTTTGTTTGTTTGTTTGTTTGTTTGTTTGTTTGTCTGTCTGTTTCAGGACAATGCACATTAATGAACATGCACAGCAGTACACATAACAATGCCAGATTGTAACCCGGAGGCTAATTTCCATCTGTAGTCCATTAGGCAGGTTGATGTTACAATAAAAATGACAAAGATATAGCCTACAATAGAAACATTTGCTATATACAAATACGGACAAACAGAAAGAAAGAAAAGTACAACAGGAGAATTCATTAGTAGGATTAGACAAATACATAATACACAACTAATAAGGTACAGCATACATTTAGAGGTGGTTGCACCTTTGGTTAGTTCTTAGCCACACCTTTACTTGGCTCTTAAAGGTGGCCAGAGTGGGACGTTAACTTATAGTTGGGGGTAGTGTGTTCCATAATACACTACCTTTAATAGATAGTGCATTATGGCTGAAGGCAGTTTTTCTAAAAGGAACCTCACAGTCCCTGTTTACAACAGCAGGTTCTCAGCTTTATACACAAAAGTGCTGGGCTGCCACCTAATGGTTAGCTCTGTTGTCTGTGTAGACATGATGTGCCCACTATGAGGTCACAGGGGTCCACACAACGCTTTTTATCCCCGGAGGTGTGTGTAACAAAAGTTGTGAAGTACAACCCCAATTCAGTAAAAAGTTGGGACGTTATTATGTCAAATGTAAATAATACAGAATGTGAACATTTCCTAATCCTTTCTTGACATGTATTCAATAAATAACAGTACAAATACAATTTGTTTAAACTGATACACTTTATGGACTGCAGACAGGTATGGACTGCAGACAGGCCAGTCAAGTACCTGCACTGTGTTCCTATGAAGCCAAGCTGTATTAAGACGTGTAGAATGTGGCTCGGTATTGTCTTGCTTAAATAAGAATGGACGTCTCTGAAATAGACGTTGTCTGGATGGCAGCATGATGCTCCAAAACCTGTATGTACTTTTCAGCATTAATGGTGCCTTCATAGATGTGCAAGTTACCCATGTCATGGGCACTAACCAACCCCCATACCATCACAAACACTGGCTTTACAACTTTGTATTGGTAACAATCTGGATGGTCCTTTTCCTCTGGAGCCCGGAGGACACAACGTCCATGATTTACAAAAACTGTTTGAAATGTAGACTCATCAGACCACAGCACACTGTTCCACTTTACATCAGTCCATCTCAGATGAGCCCAGGCCCAGAGAAGTCTTTGTGGATGTTGTTGATATATGGCTTTCACTTTGCATGGTGGAGGCTTATCTTGCAATTATGAAGTATTCCGTGGCCCATGTAGTAATATCCTTTAAAAATCATGTCATTTTTTAATGCAGTGCCACCTGAGGTCATGGGCATTACATTTTAATTTTGGACCTTGCCCCTTACATGCAGGGATATACTGTGTATATATATATATATATATATATATATATATATATATATATATATATATATATATATATATAATATGTATATACACACACACATACGTACTCGTTCAGACACATCTCTATGATTAAGAGATGAGTTTGAGTTTATGATTAAACTCAAACACAAAGGAATGGAGAATGTGCATATCATTCTCCTAACCTGTTTTTAATACACTTTGGCAGGAGAGACAAGTGAGGAGTCACATAGAAAGAGACAGGCCGTGAATACAGAGTGTGAGAGAGAACACAATAAGGATGGGGAAAGAAATGAAAAGGAGGAATATAAAGTTGAAGGACAGAGACAAGACGATAGAAGGAAGAGGGATCAGGTTATGGAAAGCAGAGAGGCACGGAACAGGAGACTGACAGACACGGATTTAAAGCTACTGTTATCCAATTAAAGCTCTTCAAATGTCTTGTAATAAACATATTTTTTGTATCAGGGAAATCAGTCGGAGCTCAGTTTTTGGACGTTTTAGGAATTTCTAAAAACCCCATGTGATTTGCATCCATTTCCCAATTGGTTATGGCATGTTAAGCATCCCAAAACTGCATATACTTTATTGTAAATTCTCTTCAGGAACCAAACCCCAGCAGTGTTGCTACACCATGCTGCACACTGATTAACGAAGTCACTCTCACAAGTTCATTTAGGCTCAGAACATGAAATGGCCTGACTGCAAGTGTGAAAAATGAATACTTTTTTTGTGTGGCCTAAATGCATACATCCACAGGGTATATGCAAGTTGACACGGGCATCAATGTGATACTTGGGTGTGACTTGTTTTTGTCTGCGCTGAGATAACGAGAATATATCAATAGCAGACAAGGAAAGCTTGATACGCGCGTGTTGAATTAAAGAGCCATATACCAAGGAGGAGGCTTTTATTCATGTCACTCCCTTCCCTTCATTGGCCCCCTTGGTTTCAAACACTAGGAGTGATTGACACATCACTTGTATGGCCCCAAATACTGTTTGTGAATGCCGGGCACAATCAAGAATTCATATTCATAGGGAGTATCTTGAGTGTCTCCTACTTAGACTATTCTGACTCGGAGCAAACACTCTCTTGGCACTCTGGCCGTGCAGGTGCATGAAAGCATTCAAATTATGAAAGCAGTAGCCATATGACATCAAGATGGTTTAGCTTGCAAGCAAACTTCTCTGTACTCCAAGGAGATAGAAGAAAGAAAAACAATCTGTTCCTCAGGGCGAAATGCATGTGACATATAATCAGACTCTCCTTTTATCTGCCAACTGACCTTTTTGTGTTGTTTTTTTTATTTTGTTGAGTACCCAGAAGCTTGATATTTACATTACTGAGGGATGGGATGGTCCGTTATGTCTGTAAGGGTATGTTGAATGGACTTTATTTGCCAGGGAACTCCATTGTAAACAGGATTGCGGTTAAATAACTTAGAATTCCCATCTATTGATTTATAATCTGATGTGCTGTTGGCAGTTGTGGAATGATCCGACAAAAATAGTATACAGACCTACTAGACATTACAGGGAATGCAGTTTGAGCCAGGTGCAATGTCATCACACAGAAGCTGCAGTGCAACAAGAGCATCCTCAACATCCTCTTCATGGATCTTACTCATTCCCAAACAATAGAAATGGGGATGATGCAACCATTTCCAGAAAGATTGAGCCAAATCATCAAAAACACAGACCTGGAGTTCTATCCAGAAGCTCACCAAAACAGACAGGAGTTGAGAT
Organism: Ammodytes marinus; assembly: GCF_949987685.1. Taxonomy (NCBI): domain Eukaryota; kingdom Metazoa; phylum Chordata; class Actinopteri; order Uranoscopiformes; family Ammodytidae; genus Ammodytes; species Ammodytes marinus. Next base: position 26,925,977 of record NC_137220.1, on the reverse strand, counting down.
CCTTTGTTGCTGCCCTACATGCCACTAGGGATAAAGGGCAGTACGTAAGTAAGTAATCAAAATACAATTAATGTCATCTGCAAAAATGTCTTAAAGTTACATCATTTTAACTTAAAAACATATAAAGAAGCGCTATGTTGTACACCAATAGATTGGCATTTGAATTGCTTTTGCCTTGGGGTTATTTTTGATCAAAACAGGCCAGAATATGATGTTAAAAAATATCTTTGTTAAGTGTTAACTTCCAATGTTAAACGTGTACAGTATCATGAATTTGACCATGTCCCTGTCCCATAAACATTGTGTATGTCTATCTATTTCTACATTTGTTCCCCTGTCAGTGGCCAACCATAGCTAATGTCAGGGTTTATACTAACAGCACACTGGTATCAACTGTCTTCCTTCAGCAGGCTCTTCCCTGCAGTCCTCACTGTTCAACATGGCAGAATGTAACCCCACTCTGCTGCTGCTAATTGCTCTCTCGTTGTTACATTTGTCCATATTAAAAAAAATAAACCTTGGTATTGAGTGTCAGTTAAGGACCATACGCTTTTATGCATTTTTCCCATTTATTACATCCTGCAAAGTAGCACTCTCTCACGCTCCACTGCACGGTGTGTCACTGCAGCTGTAACCATCCATATGTCATGCTGCATTAATTAGCATAGTGATAATTATTTACTTCTGTGCTTTAGTTGTTTACTAAGTTGTATTGTGCCTTACCAGGGCCTATGCACCAGACAGGAAGTGTGTTTGAAATACAATAAACGCCATGGTCTTGTAAAACTCAATAAGTTCAAATTTGTTTATGCATAAGAAAGAGTGGATTCCTTACACTTTTAGTGGTGAATGTGATACATGTGTAAATTCTACTTTCACAGCACTGTAAATATAAGCATGAGGGCGACATACCTTGCAGCCAGTGGCATCTCATTATGCTGATTATGGTTCACCTCAGTGCGCCTCACTGTCCACAAGAGGTCAGACATTAACAGCGCAAGTCATAAATAGTGCACTAAATATCCCTGCCTCCTTACGCCAAACAGGGCAGTCACAAGCAGAGGCCAGCGGCAAGGGTGCAAAGCTTTTTTATATATATTTATATATTTGTTTTAATATGTGAGTCAGTGTTAATGAGTAATAAACATTTAAGGGTTTCCTCAAAAATAAAAAGTTAAAAAGGATAGATGGGTAGCCTACAGGCCATTGACATCCACGCTGTTTATGCGGTGAGTTGAATCCATAGATAGTAAATTGAATCATGTTAAATGTTGGTTTGCAATTGAGCTGAACATTTTCTATCATGGGCTATGTTTTATTTTAGGCTTTAAATGTTGTCTACTTTCCTACGCTAAAACTCAACTGTGGGCCTGGCCCTCTCGACTGAAGGTTGTCACGCCTTCTCTTTCCAAGGAGGCAGGTTAATCTCGTCGCTCGATCCAGCGCCTCGGATACAAACGTGTGGCCAGCACTTAAGCTGTAGATTTTGTAGTAATAGCGCACACTCAACAGTTCACCCTGAACGATGGAAAGTGAAGTAGAAGTAGTAGCCCTGTTCTGAAGCTGTAATGGCAAAAGAAAAAAAACTTAATATCCGGTGGTGAATTTAACCTCAACTAAAGTTGCATTTATTTATTTATTCTTCTTTTTTGGCCAAGCGCTGGGAATATTTGAGCGTCAGGGGGTCTCAAAGGGAGACGTCGCTCTACGTCATTGGTGGTGGACTGACTTTACAAGCAGGGATGGCCACCGCGAGGCTTGACTACGTTGCTCCGTGGTGGACCTACTGGCTGCACAACTTCCCTCACTTCAATTTCCCTTTCCAGTCGGTCGACAACAGTTTTAAACCGGAGGAGGCGAGCTATCAGCAGGTTGGTTAACTGTATTGGTGCGTAAAAACGCGCACGTAGTTTCTGGAGAATCTCACCAGGGGAAAAAAAGAAAGAAATCCGAGCTGTTGTGGACTGTTGAGTTAAAAAAAACTAGTGTAAACACCATATTTAAATGTACATTGAAGCAAAAAGTCGTGTTGAAAGTTTTTATTTTGATGAATTAGCCTAGTGCAGCCCTCATAAAATACTACAAGTGTTGGTTCCATTGTCAAGAAGAAGGAACCCACATTGTGCAGTTCTCACATGATGACACATGACCTGTATTAACTACTGGACTGTGCAATAGCTCAGCTGGTAAACGATGTACTGCATCAATATATCTGCTGGCTTGTACACAACACACCCTTTGTTTACCTCTAAAGTTCATTCTTTATTACATTTAAAACAAGGGTTTCATCCATTCTGTTATGCAAACCATTACTTTATACACTATCTTTTGTGCAGGATTCAGCATACGTTTAAAACCTAAAGTATAATAATAATAATAATAATAATAATAATAATAATAATAATAATAATAATAATAATAATAATAATAATAATCACCCTGGATGAATGCTCATGTTTAACACTATAAAACCACACATTCCCTGGCTGACATGGTTGTGTCTTGCTCTTTTCCACTCTATCCTTCTTATGGGAAATTGGATGGCATGAGGCGTGTCCAAATGGGGGAAACATTTTTTTTCTCACATTGTAAAATAAATTATGTATTTTAATTTCCCCAGTGTACATTTATGGCCATTTTCGTCCATGTTAATGTCCCAAACTGCCATTGTTAAGTGATGGTGGACTGACTGTGGGCAGCAGGACCACAGTCATTATAGATCAAATGGGCTGTATGATGGGAAATAAAAATGGACGCTCGTGCTCAGCCGTTTCCATATAGTTCTCCATCTGCAGTCCATCACTTTATTATTACCTTTTATTTTGGCCAGCTATGTTGTGGACCCTTATGACTCTTTCTACAACCTAGCCTTGATTTATGATGAGTTTGTCTAATACAAAAGAGTTGGATTCATCCTATTTACCTAGGGGGCAAAACCCCCCCTTTTTTTTTTAAACAGACATGGAGCGTTGTAAAAGGTTGTTCACCAGAAATGATATCAAGGACCTTCCAGGATCCCAACCTGGGTGGACAACCTGGTCAACAAGCTGCTGGAAAGCTACAGGGGGCCGATATAGAGCAAATCAGAATCACTGTTTAAGCGAATGGGGATGGGCTAATAGGGAATTTTTTTAACTTATAGATATCATTATGAAACTTTGCAAGTTGATTACTGACATTAAAACAACAACTTTTTGTATTACAGTATTTTCCAAAAAGTTTGAATAAATATGAAAAATCATCAATAACTTACTAATGATGCGTACATTTGCATATCTGCAAAGCCCCAAAATCTAGATGTTGGTCAATTTGTTTTTAAATTTTGAAAACAAAACAAGTGTCCATCACAGTTCAAATTTGATCAATTACCCATAGAAAATGAATTTTTTACACTGTTTTTTCCAAGGGAATGTCTAGCCGTTTCCTAAAATACCAGCTGGAGACTCCAAAAGGACACTTTTGGTCCATGGCACATGAAATGTAACTGTGTAAAAAATTTATTTTCTATGGGTTATTGATCAAATTTTAACTGTGATTAGGAAAGGCTTCAGGCAGTTGGACACTTGTTTTGTTTTCAAAATTTAAAAACAAATTGACTTTGTTTTCTTCCAACATCTAGATTTTGGGGCTTTGCAGATATGCAAATGTACGCATCATTAGTAAGATATTGATGATTTTTCATATGTATTTAAACATTTTGGAAAATACTGAAATACAAAAAGTTTTTGTTTTAATGTCGGTAATCAACTGGCAAAGTTGCATAATGATATCTATAAGTTAAAAAAATTCCCCATTAGCCCATCCCCATTCACCCCCATTCACTTAAACAGTGGTTCTGATTTGCTATGTCGGCCCGCTGTAGCTTTCCAGCAGCTTGTTGACAAGGTTGTCCACCCAGGTTGTGATCGTGGAAGGTCCTAGATGTCATTTCTGGTGAACAACCTTTTACAACGCTCCATGTCCATAAAATCACTTTTCCCCCTGTTTAATTGCAATCCAACAAATATCAAAACATCATTGTGGATTTAATAAAAAAAAAGCTCCAATTATGTTCAGGAGGGCCAAACTATGAACACTGTAGTGTTTAATTTATTCCAGCTAAATACATGGTGTGTGTGTGTGGGGTGTGTGGGGTGGGGGGGGGGGGGGGGGTTGAGTAACAAACAAAACAAATCTAATTAAAACAGTATACGGCTGGATAACATTATATGCAGATCTAATTTTTCAACTTGGAAAAACAAAACTTCTATGGATACACTGTATTTTCTGGGCTATATTTCCAAACCCTGAATCCCCAAATAATATGGTGCCGGAAAATAACTCATGTTCTTTCTTTTGACATGGTGATCTGTCCCCTTTTGGGGGAAAGTGCAGATGCAGCTACAAGCAGCTATATCCTAGCGCTTGTTGTGTCATTAAATGAGTCATTCTCGGTTAGCTTTAATGAGTCTTAGTTAACTTAGTCATTGTTAAGCCTGCTACAGACTTCTACATCCTTCTGTGAAGATAAAAGCTCAATGGACGCAGATACTGAAGTAGTTTTCTCTCTCTCTCTACCTCACTCTCTCATGGATCCTTCGCCTCGTTATTGCTTTGCAGCTGGTGGAAATTGAAGTGTCCGCACGCGTGATTACAAAACAATGGAGTGGAAAATTAAGAGGGCGAGAAAGTGGAACTAGCTCACATTGTGCATATGATGGACTAGTTATAGTGACAGTGAAATGTTGTCTCATAAACTATGTCCTAAAAACAAAGATGATGAGCAAATGATTTGATTATTTTGGCCTGGGTGCACTCAGCTGACAATGAAACAATATCAGCTGAGGTATCTTTACAAAACCCCCTTACCTTACTGACCCATTTTGTTTCAGCTGCAATCCATAAATGAATCGATCAACGGGTTCACTCAACAACTGTATTTGTATTCCGTGCGGTTGTATTTAAACTTCTTTATTTTGGCCTGATTGGCATATTTTGCTAGCCTGGTCCTACCAGACCATACTTCATTTAATTTGTACAGAAGCTCTGGAATCGCTCAATTGACAAACTTTAACTCACTTGAAGGCGGGTGTCTGTTGAAGCTTAAAAACTATTGGATCTGCCCAGTGCCACTCTGGATCTGCCAACCAATTGTCGTTACGTATGTCATGCACCGGCTACTGAGACACTCCTTCTGTTCGCTGATTGGACCTGCAGAAATCTGGCCAGAGAAAACCTAAGAATATACTGCAGGTCCAGACTGACTACTGAAGGGAAATGAAAATTGAGCGGAAGTAGGTAGACGGGCGGTGCCAGGCTAATATTTTCCAGGCCACCACACTCATCTTGAATTGTTATGCAATGTGCATCAACATGCCAGTGTTTAATACCGTGCTCTTGTTTATCGAACTTTCGAGCTCTGTTGGCCTGTCTCAGTTAGAATGTCTTGATGATCAAATATCTAGTTGGAATATACTAACCTGCCTGGTTAGTGGACAAAGGACACATTTTGAAAAAGGAAGAAAATATGGAAGCATATGTAAAAGAGTATACGTTGAATTTGGTCAAATTGCCAATGTCATCCAAGTGGAATAATTAGTTAAAGAGGTGGTGGTGGTTGTTTAAAGGAATAGCCCTTGCTTAGTCACCCGGACCTAGACTTTCTGGCATACAGACTTTAGAACTCAAGTGCAAATTATTTGCAAGTGAAATCAAACTTACACTGGTTTCCGAATTGCATACTCTTTCTTTTTTCTATTCTACATACTATATCTGACGATAAAAATTATATTTAGGATGCAGTAGGCATACTATTGGGACATATTTTTACTTATTTGTTTCATCATAACATTGCGCCTTAATCTTGCCTCTTGCTTTTATATCCGTCGCATCCCCATTTGTTTTCATGCGGAGGCTCCGTTGATGTGACGTCACTTCAGGTTCGCACTGGATTATGGGTCAGATTCGCCCAAATATGATCCTGTTTTCAACACTAAAAATTTCGGCAAGATGTAGTAGACATCCGGGTCTTTCTATCCATCCTAAATCTGGCCACAAGAATCGGGACATACTAAATCTTTTTTCTACCATACTAAATAGTAGAAAGTATGCGATTTGGAATGCAGGGTTAGGCTTTCTACTTGATCCTCTTCAAACCAATCAAGTGCTCAATGTTATGAGTTTGAGCTCACTAAATGTAATTATTTATTTTTTATTTAACTTTTATTTATCCTCGAGAGACCAATTGAGGGCTAACCCTCATTTACAATGACGTTGAGATCAAACAAATTCAAAGGAAAAATAACAATACATAAACAATATTCAATGCAAAAACATCAAATACACAACAACAGGTGAAGAGAAAAACAATTGAAACATTTACCCAGTGGTGAAGAGTGGCAGCAATTAAAATGAAATGGGTGAAAGTACAATATAGCCTAATTAAAACAGTTACAGGTAGAGTTTGTCAGATTTAAGATAGTTTGTTTAAATTGGTTGAAGGATATGAAGTTATTTAGTTTAATTTGTTGCTGTAAGTTGTTCCAGGAGTCAGGGGCACTGAAGCTAAACGCTGTCTTTCCCAGCTCAGACCGGGCTTGTGGGACATAAAGCATAAGCATGTCAGTGGAGCGGGTCTGATAAAGCCCATCTGAAATTTGCAGCATTTCTGTTAAATAACGAGGAAGCTTCCCGGTCAAGGCTTTGTAAATAAAAATGTGCCAATGTGCTTTATAGTGATAGTGATAATTAATGAACATAATGGGATTTCCTGCTGGGGTTTTTTGGTTCCAACGCTGCAGGATGCGTCAGCCAACACCAATGTTTGTGCAGCAGTGAAAATCATTTTTAGATTGTTGGGGAATTCTTTATGATGCTGCTGTAAAAAAAAAATCAAACAGATGATTTGTCTAAGTAGATGATTCATGCCATTATAAATAAACTACAAATAAAAAGGAACTTGTTTGCTCGATAAAATGGTCATATGACACCGTCTCTGTAAGGAAATGAACATGATTACAAACTGATTAGTGTAGAAAATAAGCAATTCCATGTTAGTCTGCCTTGGATCAGTCTTACCTGCAGTGATTTAAAAACACCACATCTTCATCGCAGTACATTTTGAATTTAACCTTTATTTATACTCAAGATATCATTGAGGGGTGACCCTCATTTGCAATGATGTCGAGAAACAAAAACAACAATGCATACACAATATACAATGCAAATACATCAAATGCACAACAAGCTGGTAAAGAGAAACATTTTAGACAGAGGTGTAAAGTGGCTGGGAATAAAATTAAATTGGTAAAAGTACAATACGGCCTAATTAAAACAGTTACAGTTAGAGTTTGGTAGATTTATGATAGTATGTTTACATTGGTTAAAGGATATCATGGTATTCATTTTAATGTGTTGCTGTAAGCTGTTCCAGGAGTCAGGGGCACTGAAGCTCAAAGCTGTCTTATAATGTTTAATGTAGAAAGGCTGCCATTACAGACTGTGGTGATGCACTGTTTGCTACTTTCTCCATATCACTGTTTCTCTCCATCCTCCAGGCTTTAAATATGTTGTACACTCAGAAATCACAAGACTGAATAAAAGCCATTTTGTCACATGCTCCCTCCCTTCCCACAGCCCGGGGTCATTTCTGTTTTGCTCTCAGCCACAGTTTCTGTGGAGGAAAAAAACGTTACCTAGACGGAGAGAGGACGCTGGCGCTGTCTGTTCGCCGCTTCTCCCCTCAAGCCTCAAGTTTTAGTTTTTAGTTTTAAGTTTTAAGTCCTGAGTAAGAACTACTAAAACTACTTCTCACCAATTTCTGTGAGCGATTCATCGGTGAAACTGCCTGGTTGATGCACGGATCTTACCGACTTGGCGATTTCTCTATTCCATCCTGTGGCTGGTAGCAAGTGTCAACGAGCAGGTATCGGCGGTTAGCAGGACAGCTGACCGGCCTCGGCACTCTCAATCCTGCCCGTATCTCCTGCTCTTGGCTCCCTGGACGCCCGACACGCTTCATACTCTCCGGTCTCGACTTCACCGGCCATGTCCCTGATGCACCATCTGTGCAGAGTGATTCGCCCCCGAGTGTTTCTCCTCCTGTGTGTGCTACCTCTGTGGTTGACGGCTAACAACAGACGCGGAGCCCAAACGCCCGGCATAATGAACTTCTCTGCTGCTCAACTGATGAAGCTAAACAACCACAATACTCCTGCCTGTATGTCGGTCATAAAAGAACTTGGTCTCCTACGGCGGCCCCGGTACATCCACAGAAGTTCTCGAAGACAGTTTGTTTTCTCCCGGTCTGATGACGCCATTCCCTCTCTCTGGTCAGCCTTGCGCCCTGTCGCATCTCTCCCTCGTCATCGGAGCGCTGTCACTCCATGGATTAGTAGCAGTGACACTGGAGCGGCTGCAACAGCGCCACGCATGGACATAGTCAGTAAGCGCGGGGTGAATTTCAGTCTACTTAAACCAGTACAGAGACTCGCTACTTCATTCAACATTAAAATCGAACTTTTCAATGTCCAATCCCTCACAAATAAATCATGCCTCATACATGATCACATACGGGACAAGTGTTTGGATATAATCTGCCTAACAGAAACCTGGCATCAACCAGATGTATTTTCTGTTTTAAATGAGACCTGTCCTCCTGGCTACTGTTACCTCCAACAAGCCCGCAGCTCTGGTCGTGGTGGTGGCTTGGCTGTCATCTACCGCAATCAATTGGTCCTGTCTCCCCTGCCCCTCCCTGAACTGTCCTCTTTTGAATGTCTTGCATTCAATAGCAAGCATCCTCTCCCCATGACTGCTCTTTTAATCTACCGCCCACCTAAACCAAATCCACGTTTCATCCCAGAGATGTACAATCTTCTTTCCACCTTCTGTTCAACTTCCCCCAACATCATAATTCTTGGAGATTTTAACATCCATGTCAACACCCCCTCCTGCCACCTTGCCTCCGAGTTCCTACAGCTACTGGACTGTCTAAACCTCAGGCAACATGTTGACTCTCCCACACACATCAAGGGGAACATCTTGGATCTTGTTATTACTGACTCCGCCCCTGTAAGTGCACCATCTGTGTATGATATGGGTGTGTCTGACCATAAGGTAATCTCTGTGGAGTTACGTTCTCTGTCATCATCTATCAAGCCCAAACGTGAAATATGTTTCAGAAACCTGAAAAACATTGACACAAAAAATTTGGCTTCTGACCTCAAACACCTCCATCTTGTGCCTATGTCATCAGTCACTGAAACCGTGGACTTCTACAATACAACCCTGAGAAACATTCTGGATTTCCATGCACCCATCAAAGTTAGGACAGCAACATTCTCCTGCTCTGCTCCCTGGTATACACGTGAGCTGCGGAAAATGAAGGCAGCTGGACGTGCCCTTGAGCGCCGATACAAGGTTTCTGGACTTACTGTCCACAAACTGGCGTATCGGGACCACCAAAAGACTTATTCCAAGTCCCTTAAAGACGCTCGGTCACAGTTCTACTCTAACATCATCCAAAGCAGTCCTGGAAATTCCAAGAAATTGTTCTCCACTATAAACCACCTCCTTCAACCTCAAAACCCTCCACTTACAGGAATTACAGAAGATCACTGCAATAACTTCATGGACTTTTTCACAACCAAAATTGATACTATTCGCTCATCCCTCTCTGTTCCTTCCCCCCTGTCTGTTCCAGCCGCCAACCCTCAGACTGGCATCACGTCGCCCCTCTGCTCCTTTCCAGAAATCACCCAACTTGAGGTGCAAGACAACATTAAAGGGATGAAACCCTCCACTTGTGCCCTCGACCCCTTTCCCACTGCCCTGGTGAAAGCGCACAGCTCTGCCCTCTGTCCTCTGATTACCACTGTCATAAACCAATCTCTTCAGACTGGCCATATACCATCTGCACTAAAAACAGCCATTATCAAACCATTTCTCAAGAAACCCACCCTTGACCCTCAGGTACTCGCAAACTACAGGCCCATATCCAATTTGCCATTTCTCTCCAAACTTCTTGAGAAAGTAGTTGCCGGCCACCTACAGGATCACCTCCAACACAACAACACCTTTGAAAAGTTTCAATCTGGCTTCCGCTCCGCCCACAGCACGGAAACAGCTTTGTTGAGAGTCACAAATGACCTGCTGATGACTGCTGATTCTGGTTCACCATCCCTCCTCATCCTCCTCGACCTATCTGCAGCATTTGATACGGTTGACCATCACATACTGCTCCAGCGTCTACATGACTCTGTTGGCCTCAGAGGTACAGCACTGAGCTGGTTTGAGTCCTACCTCACTGGCAGGTCAGAATACGTTGCCATGGGAGGATCAAGGTCTCGCTCACATGCTGTTGGCTGCGGGGTTCCACAAGGGTCGGTGCTTGGACCTATCCTGTTTATCCTCTACATGCTCCCCCTCGGTAAAGTCATCAGACGCTTCGGGATATCCTTTCACTGCTACGCGGATGACACGCAATTATACATCAGAACGGACACTCATTCACCACCATCAGCAGCATCACCTCTCTCCATGCTCACTGCATGTCTGGAGGAGATAAGGGCGTGGATGAAGCATAATTTTCTCCAGCTAAACAGCTCAAAAACTGAAGCCATCCTCATTGGTTCCCCTCATCAGATCCGAAACTCCACCATAACCTGCATTACTTTCTCTGGCAAAGACATCCCTCTATCATCAACAGTCACTAACCTTGGTGTCAGGTTTGACCCCCAGCTAACCTTTGAGGCCCACATCAACCACCTCTGCAAAATATCATTTTTCCACCTAAGGAATATAGCCAGACTTCGTCCCACACTCACCTTAAGAGATGCAGAGAAGCTTGTCCACGCCTTTGTCTCCTCCAGACTCGATTACTGTAATGCACTTCTCAGCGGGATTCTCAGCAAGAGCATACAGAAATTACAACACATTCAAAACAGCGCCGCTAGAATCCTGCTGAGAGTACGCAAATATGAGCACATCACTCCCATTCTTCACTCACTACACTGGCTACCCATCTCCGCTCGGATCGACTACAAAGTCTCCCTCCTCACATTCCAGTGCATCCATGGCAACGCCCCCCAGTACCTCAAAGAACTCCTCACCCCCCAGACCTCAGCACGCTCACTCCGCTCCACCAACAGCCACAGACTTCTCCCCCCAAGGACTAAGAGCCGCACACTGGGAGACCGAGCCTTCTGCTCCTCTGCTCCTCGACTGTGGAACACCCTCCCAGAACACCTGAGGGTTCCACAGTCGATTGATTGTTTTAAAAAGGGCCTTAAAACGTACCTTTTTAAGAAATTTTTTAATCTGTAATTTTTTGCTCATGTTACTTTGATAACTGCTTTTAACTCTTGTTTTAACTTATTTTTTTTTTATTTTTATTTTTTTTTGGTTGTTGTAGCACTTTGAGATTTTTTGCTAAATATAAAGTGCGTTATAAATAAAATTCATTATTATTATTACTTGCTGCGGCAACCAACTCCCTGTGTTTCTATCACCCTTTGATGGAGGCTAGCGGTCAGCAGTGATAATGTTGATCAATGGAGGAGGTATATCTGCACATATCTCAACATGAGTGTTGTTTGATAGTGGTGGGTTGTTTTCACACATGCAGTCAACCTTTTCAAGCGGCGGGGTCACCCAGCCCTGACATCTCATGGCCGCACATAGCAGCCGTCTGCCTCCTTTAGAGATATAAACTGCTGAAAAAGGTTTTGGTGGATTTTATTTTTCAATTCAAAATGCATTTGTGGTCTTTTTCTCTCTTTTCTCCCCCCGGGCCTGCCTCTAGTCTCTGGTCTTTCTAGCCTGTGTCGGTGCGGTGGGTCTGGGTCTCAGCCTGCTGCTTCTGGCCGTGTACCTGGTGTGCCTGTGTTGCTGCTGCAAGGACATAGACGAAGACTCCAAAAGGCCAGATACCAGCTGTGTCACCTGGGCGGCTGTCATCACAGGTCTCCTCATATGGTGAGTGCCAATTGGTTAAAGCTGTAGTGTGTAACTTTTTTCATATAAATGAATGTTGGTTTACATTCAAGCCATCACCAAAACGAGTTGACACAAAGTTGATTAACCTCCACACAGCTCCACAAAACTCTCTGTAGTTGTCAGAATGGCAGGGAGCGTTTTAAAAACTGGTTTCACTCTCCGACACTGGCTCAGGAGCTCAAAAGGCGCCCACACAGTGTTTCAGTTGTTGATTCTACAGCTAAGAAAAAAACGTGGATGCAGAAGGAATAAAATTAATGTGCGATCACCGAAGGCAAACCTTGTGTATATGTGCAGACAGTGTTGTTGTAATTACTCAGAATTCCTCATGGGGGGGACAGAAGTGACACACTATAGCTTTAAGTGGTCAAATAATGCTGTTGTGTTTCTTTTCGTGCCACTAATCTGACAGAACTTGTTGAGTAACTTGACATATGAGCATTAATCATCCGAAAGCTGTGTTTTTATTTTGGGGGATATTTTGGGATAAAGTTGTCCTGTCCTTGGACAGTGTAGTTATTTGTTAACGTCATAGCATAATTGCCTAAATCATATTTACTCTACATCTACTCTATACTACATCTACTCTACTCTACATCTACTTTTCGTTAGCCTAATAGCATAATTGCCTAAGTCATATCTTAAGGGTTATAGAGTAGGGTAGAGTAGAGTAGATGTAGAGTAAAAGTAGTGTAGAGTAAATATGATTTAGGCAATTATGCTATAAGGCTAACGTAAATGCTGGATTGGTAATCTAGCCCCATTTGAACATTGCATGATGGGACTGACAAAGGAAATGATGCTTAAATTCAAATATAAGTCAAATGACATAGCATTTTCTTCAGTTTATACAAGGTTTTTAACATAGGACCGGATTATTTCGTTTCCTCTCATTAGGGATACAGGTTTAGAGTATCGTAGGCTAACATGAAGAGTGCAGATGTGCAGCTCCACCGCCTCTTTGTAACTCTGTCTGTCTAAAGACTACAAATAAGAGCTAGTTAAGCTGTGCTATCTCTGACAGGCCACATCGTCAGCAGGCCCGCGGTCAGCTGACGGCTTGCTGATCCCACTTCTAAATCCCTCAGCTGACTGTTTAGAGATGACTACGCCTGCCACAAGTTTGACCGTTGATTGCACTTTCTCAGTCATTTCAAATGCTCCAACACAAACCATAATACTGCAGTCTTGGATCTGTCTTTTTTTACTATTTTACTATGTACTGTCCTGTGCTTTGCTCTATTTGATAACTTACAATTGCACTCACTGAACCCCAAAATCTCATATTGTCACAGGTTGTAACCGCAACATGCCTGTTCATTGTACTGCCAATGTATGCAAGCGTTTAAACAAGTAGGCAGCTTCTATGAAAATGACCCTGTCTCACTTAATTGTTCTTTGGCGTGAGATTTAATACACTATAAAAAATGAGAGAGAAGAAATGAGTCTCCGATAAAAAAGGCTTGATTTGAATTTGCTCACTTAAAAGTTGTGACATTTATCAAAGTGTTGGGGCTTTAACTCTGTTTGCCTCTCTGTGTCCATACTGAGCCAAAGCCGCAGCACACAAGGCCTCTTGTAATGTTAAGTGACTGAGCATGATGCTGTTTAGCAAACAAGCTTGGTTCAGAGCTCTCATCTCTCTCAGTAGAAGCTTGTTCCAATGGGTGTGTTATACGGCTGGACAGGGAGGACACAGGCGCGGAGACAGTCCCAGTTTAAGAAGGTTTATTAAACAATAATCAGCTGGGGATTGGGCCGGGATCCAGGGAAAGTCCAACTGTCCTGGGGGGGTTCCAGGGAGAGAGCAACAGAGAATGTCCAGGGGCTTGGGCGAGAGCAGACCAGAGCAGGCGGGCAGAGGAGTCCGGGGGGGAAGTGCTCGCTGGTGCAGGTTGAAGCCGATGGAGGGAGTCAGACCGGGAGAGTGCGTGAACTGAAACTACAATCTGGCAGTATCTGGAAGGTCAGGCCGAGTATATGAAGGGTGGTTGATTGGTGATTGCTGGCAGCTGTGAGTGCTTGAACTGACTCCCCACACACCTGCTCCAACCCTGCAATAAACCAGACAAGCAGACGGGCAGAAGGCAAAAAAACAAAAGAGAGGCAAAGAGGCCCAGGCAGAATCATGACAGGGTGGTCAATATCCCTGCATTCCAAATCACATACTCTTTCTTTTTACCACACTACATACTAAAGTACAGAAGAGTTTATGTCGAGAAATGTCAAGAATAAAGACGAATACTCCAAAATGCTATTGGAGTTGGTGGGGCATTTATGTATTTTCAGCATACTAGAATTGACGTGCATGTTTTGGGACATCCTAAATCTTTTTCTGGCATACTAAATAGTAGGGAAGTATGGGGATTGGAATGCAGGGTATATTCAGCTCAACAAATAAACTACCGCATTCAACATCAACTTAAAACATAGCCATTGAACAGACAGTCTTGACATTACAGGTTGAGTTTTTTTGGTTCAGTGCCACACTTTGTATACCTTGGTATGTTGTGCTCTACCTAAAAGTTTGAGTGTGTGATGTTGTTCCCTTTTACAATGTTTTACATGTTTTTTTAATTTTAAATTTTTTGGCATATTTATGCTTTTATTGATAGTGTAGAGACAGAGTTGAAATGGGGCAGAGAGGGGAGTGACATGCAGAGAACGACCGCGGGCTGGAATCGAACCCGCGCTGCTGGCCGAGGCCCATGGGGGGGACGCTCTACCAACTGAGCTAAGGGCGCCCCCGGCATTACACGTTTAACTATCTATCGACTGATGTTGTTGAAAGATGCTTTGAGCTTAATTGAAACGTGCTTCAGTTAGACTGCAACAAAGAGGGATTTTACAGAGACACAGCGATTGAGAAAAATCAACATTTATTTGGTTTGATATGCCACTTAACTGTATAAAATAAAATTCAATATTATTTACAATATAAATAATATTTATGTTATTTTATTATGTCGGGTTGTTAGCCAGATTATTGAAAATGTACTTTGATGTTATTCAAATTGAAATAAAGATGTATTTTAATTTTTTGTCATAATAACCCCATTAACTTTTTCCCAGCATATAACTAACCATGATATTTAAAAAAAAGTATCACATCTGTTGTTGTTGCACTGGAACAGAAAAAAAGTCACTGCTGACTGACTTAACTGGCTTAATAAAGGTTAAACATAGAAAAAAAAATCCAATATTCTAAAAATCCTCTCTGTGTCAGTCTCTTGTTATATGCCATTACTTGTTCATGCATTGTGGCCATATGTTTAGCTCATACCATCTTCTGAATACTAAAGCTCAATCCCCCAGGCTACACAAGGGATCCATCCTTGGAGGAACAAAGACACTAATACTTACCGCTGGAGTACACATTTGCTCCAGTCCAGGCCTATTATTAAATGTATTGATTTTATTTTTTTTACCACCTCTGGCTGCTACCAAAAGCCTTTTTTCACAACCACACAAAATAGTCACTTCGCTGAAAGCTTGATGTCCTGTGTCATTACTATGTCATTAATGTGTCATTAGTGGCTCCTTATTAGCTCAGCCATGTCACTAGGTTGGACTCAGGGTTAATGGAGAGCTCATCATCCCCCGTCCGACCGGAATCAGCTGAAACATGAAGGTCTCGAAGGATTGTTCCATTTTGTATAACCATATGAACAAAGCCCTTTATTTCTCCAACCATGTCCATGCAGTTTGGGTTGTAAGGATAACCAACAGTTGCAAACATATATTTTTCTCTCAGACCAGAGTGTATAGGATATTCCCTCCAATGCCCTTAATCATAACAAGTGGTAAACTAGTTTAACGGAGGAGACGGGCGAGACAGGCAATGGGTTTTCATGATATCATTACAAGGTTAGAGCAACAGCAGACACCTCCGCACATACGCATTGACAGTGACACATCACACACGCCCCCTAAATGAAAGGCTCCACATCCTCTCTTCTTAGCACTTTACTCATTTCCTCCGTTGTCTTACTGTGTGTTAACCTCTTACCTGCCTCTATACCTGGCTGATTTAGTTTTGGTTTTGCAGCACATATGGGGCCAGTTTCACAGACATGGATTAAGCCTAGTCCTGGACTAAATGGAATTTTGAATGGAGATTGTCCATTGAAAGTACAATTTAGTCCAGAACTAGGCTTAATCCATGTCTGTGAAACCGGCCCATAGTGTTTTAAAGTCATCATAGTCTTAGCGAGAAACAACTTCCTGCTGCCTGTTGATGTGTGATTGATGGGCTCACTCCTTCGAGTTAGTGAAACATCCCCGTGAATGCGTCTTAAATTATGATAGAGTGACCTTTGTTCTATCAAGTATGATGAATTTGTGTCATTCCGTAAGCCACTGTAGACTTTAAGCAGACGGGTAAACTGACTCTGGTAAGGAACACCATTATAACAGAGGCTCTGGCACGGTCTCTTCCAGCCAGATACATTTTTGAGGTGTCGAACAGAATTCCGATGTGGTTTCAGCCCTGCATGGGATAACGAGTCCAAGGTTACTGCTGGACACAGAGGTCTGAATAATACACCCTATCTGAATCCATAAGGATGAACCAAACGTATGGAAAGTGATCCAATTTTGGAGGAAGGGATCTTAAAGACGGAAATATGACAAATCTGAAAACATGTG
This sequence comes from Ammodytes marinus, assembly GCF_949987685.1. NCBI lineage: Eukaryota > Metazoa > Chordata > Actinopteri > Uranoscopiformes > Ammodytidae > Ammodytes > Ammodytes marinus. Next base: position 26,909,354 of record NC_137220.1, on the reverse strand, counting down.
TGTCTTTAAACTTAAGTTTTACAACACCTCATCCCATATGAGTGGATTGGAGTAGCACAGGAGAAGTCTGCAGAGTTTAACAAAAGGATGGCAATTACTTTTTTCGTAGCATGTTTTAGTCCAAGAATCAGCAATAATAAAGGTTCAAGAGTAAGAATAAAATTCCGGGGGCGCCCTCAGCTCAGTTGGTAGGGCGTCCCCCCCCCCATGGGCCTCGGCCAGCAGCGGACCCGGGTTCGATTCCAGCCCGTGGTCGTTCTCTGCATGTCACTCCCCTCTCTGCCCCATTTCAACTCTGTCTCTACACTATCAATAAAGCATAAAAATGCCAAAAAAATACCTTTAAAAAAATTAATAAATAAAAAAAGAATAAAATTCCGAAAATCAGGATACAAAGCATTGACTGGTATGATAATCCCTGCCCCCCTCTTTGGGAGATTATAAATGACATGTCTTTGCGTTCCTCGTCCACCTACACTACACAGAGTCCATAATGAAGAAGTACCATGATAAAACAAGCGGGGGAATTCATTATCAATATTTATGTATTCATTTAACCACCAATCTCTTTCTTTTTTTTTGCAGTTCTGCAGTAGGAGTGGGTTTCTATGGAAACAGTGAGACCAACGACGGGGTGTACCAGCTGACCTACTCGCTCTACGATGCCAATCACACGTTGGGAGGCATCAACAATGTGGTGAGGGAAGAACAATCTACACATCACTAGCATTCCTTTTTATTTATAGCTCTGGAAAAAAATGAAGAGATCACTCAAAATGCTCAGTGTCTCTCGTTTTACTATGTTTGAGTAGAATGAACATTTTGGTTTTATAATATAAACTACTGACAACATTTCTACCAAATTAACAGTAAAGATATTGTCATTTAGAGCATTTTTAATAAGTTATTTAGAGATGAAGATTGAAGAAAATCCAGACTGGTCTCTTATTTTTTTCCGGGGCTGTATATCTGTTACAATTGAAGGGTTTTCCAGTGTTGAAATAGTGGAGAAATATGAAAAAGTATTTTGCTGTGAAAAACTTGCTCATCCCCCTATTTCTTATGTTGCGTTTTGTTTTTTTCAGTGACACTCATTGTTGTATTAGCACACAGAGCATGATCTTTTCATCGCGTTACTCTACTTGGGAACAGTAATTTACAGCTGGTAGACACAAGAACACCCCCCCCCCCCTCCTCGTCTATTAATCGGGGCGTGCATCTGTCTCAAAGCAGCACACATCACTGCGGGGGGTTCCCTATCCGCTGTTTGTCACTGTGAAGGAATTGAGGTGATTGCCGTCGGAGGATTTGTAAATAGGGATTCCTGTCATACCCCTGACCTGCATTCACGCTCAAGTTATTTTGGAAGCTTAGCGTGGAGGAGGAAGGGGGTAGGAGGGAGGAAGGAGAGCAAGGGAGTCAGAACAAGAAGCAATGAGCAAGAGGAGGATTAACTACTCCCTTCTGCAGTGCATTAATGGATGTTAAGCCTCTCCTGTTTCCACCCCTCCGTCTTACTATCTGTGTGGGGGGGGGGGGGGGGGGGCATGTCAGCATCACACATCCACTTAAGGCCTCATATGCACACATATTGTACTATGTGGACACAAACAGATTTGCGTGTGCTCTTTGATCGTCAGGGGCTGAATATCACTCAATAGGAACAAAGAATAGATCTGGATTTAATCCATTGTTGTGTCCACATTGATCATCGGATGCAACAATTTGGGTCACAGTGGACAATGGGGATAAATCCTGCCACAAAGCAGTTTACAACATTCACCTTTTGTTGAAAGGGTTTTTTAGGAGAAGGTGTGGATTTATCTTTATAGCCGTTTTAGAAGCTCTGTTCAAGTCAAGTTAATCTATAAAACACATATGATTCAGCAGAAGACATCCTCCAACATGTCCATTGTGTTGAATCGACACCCCTCTTAAGCAGTTTCGACCAAAACACTGAAAATGATAACCTTTTATAAAGGCAGTGCATATTTTGGGGGCTTTTGTGTTTTGGGGACTGCATTCTTTTTATCTCAATGGAAGAACTAGGCTGGAAAGAGGGTGCAGATTCAGTACAGCAATGTAGGAAGGATATTGGATTCAACTTTTGATGATTTCACATCCTATACCGGCTCTCTGTGTCTTGCTAATCGATTCCACCCCTTAGCATGATGCTGTGGCTGCGTGAGCTACATGGATGGTGTTCCCTGGGGAGACAAAAGCTTTCTCACTTGCAAAAAACTATAGCTTGATGTAATGTAACTCCACTTCCAGAGCTGAGGAGGAGTCAAGCCCAGCCAGGCTGTCTGTGTCCAGTAGAGCTGTAAAGCTGCCTTTCAAGTCTCTGTTTAGTCTGGTGATTGAACGAGTAATTACTCCACAGATCTTTATAGTGGTTTGCCGAATCCTTTCTAGGGCCTTTTTATGTGTATTTCTATTAACTTGGCTCAAAATCAATCACTTCAGTATAGCGTGTGTTACTTTGTTGCCTTTAACATATTTCATTTGTTGCATTTCACATCACTGACTTGATATCAGACTAATGTAAGAATCTCTCCGCTACATGAGGATCCTGTGAGGTTTTTTGATTTACTCATGCAGCTGTTTGGCTGTACTGGTGGCTTGTTAAGGCTCTTCCCATCCTAAGATGTGCACTCACTTGGCGAGGGTCTCATTATGTGGCATGGAGAGAAAGATCTGATGAGGAGGTCCATTCTATCCGACGCTTTTCTTTTCCCTATTGAAGAGGGCTTTAGATTGTTCACAGGCGTTCTTTATTTTCAGCATTATTTTCAGCATTCAGCTTGCAACATTAAAATTAAAAGCTCTTCAGTGCTGCCCAGAAATAAGGAATGGCAAAATATGGCACTATATCACACACACTATATCACAACACTTCTGCTTCCAATTTACGACACATTTTAAATTTTTTATCTGTAGCTCTTCCTCTTTGAAAAGTAAAAGCTGTCTCGTGATTCTCAGAACAAAATGATTACTACTCGAGGCACCAATACATCAATTCCCTTAGACGTCTCTCCGCCGGGTCCTATATTCCTCAATGCATAACCTAAATACAAATCACTGAAGGCATCAAATCGAGAAAAGTTCAGTTGGGTGTGTATCGGCTCTTGTGGTGCTGCCCGCTGCTGACGTGAGCCTTTTAAAATGGGTCGTCCTCACTTAAAGAGGCATGTCCAAAATGGAGAAGCCTTCTTGTGACCTGCTTTCAGTTAAAGTGTGCTTAAATCCATTTGAAGGGGAAGACGACGGGACCATCCAGATTAGGCAAATGTGGATCACCCAGAGCTAGCTGATGGATCTCATTGCTCACAGTCAAGTCATCGGGGGATGTGGGGGAGGGGGGAGGTTGCAGATAAGATACAGGGCGTGTGTGTGGCAGGAGCTGGGAGAGATGATGAACCATAGAGGTGGGGAGAGGGAGAGCAGTTTACTGGCAATCAGAATACATACCCCCCAAGGGAGTGCTTGAATGGAGGATGGGCATGTATCTCTGCCTCATGGATACCCTGTCTAGAGTTTCTCACTTCCAAACCATCAGCAGCATCCACTCCAGTCCAATTTAATCAAGATTTTTTTCTAAATATTACGGTGTCATGGAGAATGTGCTGCTGCGTGTCTGTCTTCTTTCAAAGAAGACGGACAAAGAAGTTCTTTGTGGTGGGTTTTTTACAATGTGGGGAATAAACAGTCTTTCTCGGAACACTTGAATGTCTTTCTTGAAGTCATGGGTATGGCAGGGAGAAAAAAAATCGTCAATAAGGAAAGTGTGACCGCTACAAACGGCTTGATATTAGAATACAGAAAGGCATTGTGCCTTTTTAGAATTAGCCTCTTACACGGTTCAATGTTAGATATGTGTGTTTGCATCCATTCATCTTTGCTACATTCTTATGGGTTCAAGATATTGAATACAACTCTTTAGCCAGCATCCAGCTAGCTTTGTTTAGCAAAATAGACTGGAAACGGAGAGAACAGCCAGACTCAGTTTAAATGTCTGACAAAATAGAATTCCCAGCACTTCTAAAGCTCACTTATTAACAACTTGCATATTGTTTATGTCTTGCATTACATGATATAATGTGTTCATTAATGAGCTTTTTAGAGGTGCTGCTAGAGGCTGATTTTGTTACCATTAAACTGAGCCGGGCCAACCTGCCTCTCACTGTGTCTTGGCTTTGTGTTAAGCTATATGCTTGAAGGTTCCTTAATGTTCCAGCCTTACATTTACAAGATATGATATATCTAAACTGACAAGCAAACTGACTTTCTTTCTTCGAACTTCTTGGACATATATCAATGGTTTCATGCATATTAATCCCCCTCTGCGTTAAAAACTTATCTGAGATACAGTTGTTAAGTGTTAGTGTACGACTTTTCCATCGCGACGTGACATCTCAAGAAAATATTTCCAGTTTTGATTTCAGGGTTAGACCCCTTTGTTTACATTTCTGCAGGGTGGATTGCTGCTTTAACTGTAGAAGTGGGTCAAGTGTGTAATTCCTATTGTAATGTGACTATGATAGGGAAACTGTCTCCCTCTGTCAGCGTTGGGCAAAAATGGACCTGTTTTCAGCCTCTATTGACGCAGATGTTCACTGCATGTCATTGTTTTTTGTTCAAACAGAAAAGTATAATGCATTTACTCTGCTTTGCCTCTTCCCTCTCTACTCTCACTATCAAAGTCTCCTGTGATAACAGGTCTCCCCGGTAGTGTAATCTGTATTCCACCCTTACTTTGTTTACAGGAAAATTAAAACACGTTGAGGAGAAAAAGTTAATCTTTTCTCGAGGGAGTGCTCCTTTCGTTCTTTCACCTCTCTCTCTCTCTCTACATTTTCAATCTATTTTTTTTTATAAATGTGTGCTTTTTATTCATTTATTGCTGGTTCTGTATCTTTCTGACCATGTTTTTTTTCATTGACTTGTCTCCCCTTCCATTGTTCTGTAACATACCATTTCTGACTTTCTTTCATTTTCTGTGATTGTCTTATTTTTATTTGATCTTTTTAGGTTTCAGGCTCTCTGGGCGCTGTGGAAACTGGACTCAAACAGCACCTGGAACGGCTGGATGAAATCTTTGCCGCGAGGGCCGACTACCTCCAAGCTCTGCGCTTCATGCAGCTGATGGTCAACAATGTCATCCGCGAGCTGACTGCTCTGCCGGATATCAACAAAGCCAACGTTGACTTGGCGGCCATCGCTGACCAAACTGCCTTTGTTGAGTACTACAGGTAGGTGGGGCCTTCGTGCCTTGTGTCACTGACATCATTTGAATTAGTCTGTGTGTGGTTAATGTCATGCTTCTCAGGGAAGGACTATATTAAAGGGGATGTACAGCAGACAAAGAACAGATGGGATTTTATGGATCTCCCCTCCAGAACACAGACCGGAGAAGCCATTTTTTCCCTGATTGCCAAATAAATGAATGCTGAAATGGAGCGTATTGCCCCCTGTGCAGTGTTTGTGCTCCAACTTGTATTGCTCTCACAGAAGGTTATGCATGGCAGAGAGGCTATTAGACCATAAATGATCTCCTTACCCACAGACTGACACATTGCTTGTGAGTGTTATTTTGATGTTTTTTCCTCTTTGAAAGACTTTATTCCTTTCAAAAGAAAACAGTGAACGCAGTGCGAGGGCAACACTGAAACTCACTTAACATAGAAAACAGTACAGGTTTTTTTCGATTGCTAAACCACAGTGGGCACAACTGGAGCTACATGTTCCAAACTCTAACTACAGTCTGCACAGCAGCAGTTCATGTGGACCAAACTCTACACAGTTTTCAAAACTCTCCACACTTATCTCATGGCCTTAACCACAACCAGCACAACACTGTGGATTTCCAGCATTTTGTTCAAATGCTAACACACTGCGGTCACAACTGTAAACCACACATTCAAAACAGAATGGATTGCAAATTCCACTGAAACACTAAGAAGGTGTCTTGTTTTAGACTTGTTAGTGAACATATATACAGTATATAGGGAAAGCGCAAAAATACTTGTTTTGGGAAATGGACCAAGGAAGACTGTTGGAGGGAAAACAGTGGCAGTGAGAGTGTGGATGTGTGGAGGAAGACCTAAAAGACATAGAGCTGTCATTTCTGATGAAATACAGTAAGGGCAACACTGATAGACCCTGTTGTGAATCATGGTCTCTCATTGAGAGAGGCAGGGTTGAGGGTTCAACCCAATCTGCAAAAATCTAAAGTTGCATCTGTAATACGAATTTTCCAGCAAACAAACAGGTGAGATCTATCCATCTATTGAAGCATATCTCTGATTTTCATTTATTTTTGTTTGCCTAAAAAACTTATATTTTATAAAATACACAATTTCATGTGAAAGAATTTTCACTTTTTCCTCAAAGTATGACGTAATATGTGTGAAGTAACTCAAATAATTTCAACTGTAAAGATTAAAAGTTTGTCATTTGTATATTGGTGAGTGATGCTAGTGTTTGTACTCTGAGTGTGTTCTGAGTGACAGTGTGTGTTATCTCAATGAGGCTGGTTCATAGTGTTTGCTGCACTGAGCCTATTTTGCAGGTGAAGTGAACTGTTCAGCTCCGATGACTGTTGGTGATGCAGACTGGTTAGAGTTTTGCACATTGAGCTCCAGTTGTGCCCACTGTGGTTTAGCGATCGAAAAAAAAACTAATTCAACGGACTAAGCCATATGTTGATTCATATTTCCGTATGCCACACTGCCATACCCGTTTGGTTGAACATTAAACTATGTTCCTCTTAATATGCACAGCACAGAGACTTTCAATTGCATTCTTAACATGCCACATATCTGCAGCACAAAAAATCATAAACCTTGAAAGTTACAAACACATGCATGATCACTTACTTCCAGATCTGTGTGCTACACAACCGTTTTATTATTTATCTGTGTTTATTTGTTATGTTAGGCCCTTGGTTGTATAGAAGATAGTCAGTCTTACATAACCTCCACTGCAGCTCCACATCCAGTGTGTTCATCGTATTCACGGAGGATTTGGTGTTCCTTTTGCTTTTGTATAGATTCATTCACAACCTTTCACCTAAAAAGTTTGTGCTTTTTGTTATTCCAGTTTTTAAATCATGTACTTTAAATGCAACAAATTACTATCGACGCTTTTCCACCGCACATCGACTCAGCTCAACTTGGTTTTGGTAGCAGCACGGTTCGTTTTCCACTGCAAAAAGTACCTCCTGAACGTGGGCGGGGTTGTCATACAAAGAGGCAGAAAGCCGACGTCACCTTTTAGCATCAGCTCAGCTCGCTTGGAACCTTGAGCGAGGCGATACCAAAAAACCAGTCGCTGCAAGGCACCAGGTACCATGTTTTTGTGGTGGAAATACCAAAAATGTGAGTTGAGTCGAGTCCAGTTGAGCTGATACCACGCAGTGGAAAAGTGCCATATGTTCTAGTTGGATCAATCGGCTTATATGTTGGTCATGATTACAGCTAAACATTTTCAAACTTTATTTGGTTCTGAGAACCTCGCAATATTAAAAGGAGGGGTCTTGTTCAAATCCTCGGAAAACATACAGTAGTTGACACAATCTCATTTCGAGACATTGACTCGAGTTGTTCTGTCTAAATGCACTGTAAATGTATGTGCTTGTGAAACTCAAGATGTCAGACCCCCCTTGGCCATTTTGGGGCACCAGGGCCCTTTCTGACACTTGCTGTGTGAGTAATCCAGGCATGATGGTGAAGATATGTGTGCCAGTTAAAATATTCATAAAACTCTGTTTGCTATATGCTGTCTCATCACAAACCATTTTTTTTACGATAGCCACTCACTGTGGACACGCTGCCCAAATGGTCCTTTCAACCTAAGTGCTTTTTTAATGATGAAATTCTCCTCATAAGGCCTTTAATGTTCACTGTTGTGGCTGTTATTGATTTCCTTTGTTTTGTTTGGGATTTTGTTAAAATGGAGATCTTCTTGTTTTAGACTACATGTGGCATGAGAGGGAAGTATATATACATATTTACGTACATAAAGGAAGTTTAGGTGTTCTAAAAGATTACTAAAATGATATAGCAAAAAAAATCTGCATATATAGCTCTACAGTGAAGATCTTAAAAATGGGTCTATGGCTAAATGAAAAGTATCTCATAGAAACAATAATACGCAACATAAATGTGTGAAATAAACAAATTGAGATTTTGTTAAACTTTATCTGTTTTGATCATTACATTTCTGATTTTTTTTATAGATAGCTCACACACGTTCCCATATTGTATTCTACACTTCTTATTGGATCTTCTATTTTGATATAGCAAGCCCTTGTATCAATGGTGGTGACTGAGCTATTACCATCTTCGATTATTATGTGCATATTTTCCACATGCTCTGGTGTTCCTCTCCGGACACTAGATATTATTGTAGGAGACTACATTCTGATACCAACCTCATGGGTGTTGATTGTATTTCATGCAGTCACTGGGCTATGACCAGCCTGTGGCCCATGGCTTTTATTGATCACCAGCAACTGTAATGGCCTAGCCAGTGTTATTCTAATATGGAGAACGACACAGTGCAGTTTTCCTATGTTACATCTTCCCTGCTTCATTTCTGTATTGATCCCTGTCCATGCATTCATAGCAACGTAACTGCAGTTCTGGTTACACAGATACAGTTATGTACAATCTATTTTTAGTGTTTTTCCTATGTGGAGAAATAGCCATTCTGCAGTTTATTCAGTTTATTTTAAAACTCTATTAGGGCCCTGTTACGTGTGGTCCCTACTCCTAGACACAGACAGGGATGTAACAGGTAACTATAAACTCCTTCACCCAGCATGAGTGAGTCATATTCTCTGGTGACATTGGTCTAAGATTTACAACAGCATTGCCGGATATATGTCCGTGTCAATACACAACAGCTTCAGAATGTGACATCCTGAACATCGATTAATTTTGTCATTGCTGGAATATTTACAATGCGACCCAGCAGGGCCCGTGGAGTTAAGAATGAGTCACTCACAGCCGCACGCACGCACGCACGCGCGCACGCACACACACACACACACACACTCACACACTCTTACTTCAAGTCCAGGCCGACTCCGGGCCATTCCGCGAAGGACATTTTCCAAGCATGAAAAATTAATGTCTATGGATTTGAGGTGTTGAATTATTAAACCAACCAGGCTGGAAATGACCTGAAACAGATGGGCTCTAACTAGGAGCCTATAGAATGATGATATACAGAAGACACACAGAGACCTATCACATTTCGTTCCGAACAAACTGTATGTTGTTGGGCCAGCACTTCCTGAGGCTTGTATGTGTGCATAAATAATGCTCTTAGCAAGCGAAAGTGATTAGTCGGGATTGTTATGCTGATGCTTCACTTTTCCTGCTTCATAGATGGCTGACCTATCTGCTGCTGCTGATCCTGGATCTGGTCATCTGCTTGGCCATGTGCCTGGGGATGGCCAAGCAGTCTCGATGGCTGATCATCACGTATGTACCTTGTGTGTGTGTGTGTGTGTGTGCGTCATTGTCAATCGCTGTTCCCATTGGCTATACTGCCTGGATCACAGACAGACAAGGAACAGGCCTCTCTGGCACCATATAGGTCACTCCATTAACAGCACCAACGAAAGCATTACACCGACAGAGAACACTAACAATGGCTGCCCTTAGTCCACTCCTCAGTGACTTGCCTTTTATCTCTTCCTATAATTAAAAGCAATCATTCTGTATCATACGCTCAATCAAAGTGACTGAGAAGTTTTACTGAATGTACATTTTTATAACCCTTATTATTACTGTAGTTTCTTCTCTGAAACAATAGCGAAGAAGTAAAGATTGCAAAGCTTTGAGTGACAAAGGAAATATTAGGAGGAGGACAGTTTAATTGAGTAAATCCCTACCAGTTATATGAACTGACACTGGTGTCTGACAAGCAAATTTCGCAGTCCAGACTTCCCATCCCATTTGCCCAATTTAGTGCAGCCCTACGTGTCAGTGTTAGCAGATGAAGCTAAGGGTTGGCTCTTCACATGCCTCTCTGATGGGTCTCACTAATGCCTATTGATCGGCCGGGGCAGGATTCTGCTCCCTTAACTAATTATCAAGTGCTCTCATGCTACTTTACTGGGGGCTTTCAGCAAGGTCCGAGGAGAGAGTGGAGATCAGAAGCCCTCTGCAGCCTTTTACGTCCATCAGGGGGCCCTTTCTAATTCACAGGGCTTTTGTCTAGCTCCCGCCCAATGGCCACTAAGAACTAAGAAACAGTGGTTGATGGTGTGTAGATTTTCGGATGTTTTTTTCTAATAATCCACCTACAATATGTGTTGAACTCTTCGTACAAATAAAGGTGGGTAGGTAAAACAGGAGGTCGACAAAAACCAATGTTCTTAGCAGGTTTTGAATGACAGTGAGAGAGGGCTCAGTGATTGATAGCTTATACATACATCCTGGATTGGCTGAAATTGCTAACCAATTCAAAAGTTGCTAGTGGAAATCCAGCTGTGCAGAAATGGCTAAATAAGGCAGAGAAGGATAGTCCCCCCCAGACTTCAAGTGGAGTTATCTAGAGTCGTGGCCTCATTGATCAACTGTTTTCTGCTTCAATAAAACATATTGAGGAAAAGAACCCATCTTTCTTTATGAGTTTAGATCTAAAAAGTAAATTTAGCATGGAGTCATGAGTTAATTTGTCTTCATATAATCACTCTCTAATACATTGAATTTCAGTGTCATCTTATCTTCAAAGCGCTGGGCCTCTGTCTTCAGGCAGAAGGAGAACAATTTCCAAGCCAACGCTCCAAAATAATAAATCAAATTAACGAATGGGGGGAAAGAGGGCTGAGGAGCATTGGGAAAAAGACAAACTGATTCATACTGTATGCTTCTCGCTGTGTCTCTGTCTGTATCTCTCTACCCCTCCTCCCCCTCTCTCTCTCTCTTTCTCTCTCATTGGATGTTTTCCTCTAGGATCATGGCTTTTGTAGTCCTGTCTCTGATCCTGAGCTGGGCTTCACTTGGAGCGGGCACTGCTACAGCCGTGGTGAGAAGTAGAACAATCTTTCTGTTTATGTCTAGCTACACTTTTTCATCTTAATTGACAGACACTCCTGCCAAAGTGTGGTGGAGTGTCTGTACATGTTTGTTGAATGTACAGTCACATTACTACAGTCAGTCATGCAGTAAAGCTGATTACAAGTTCCCCATGCCCGTAGGTTAATGGACCTTTAGCCCTATACCGCTATAAACAAAGCTGTTTCCAGCATTAATTACAAGCCCCGCTTTTCTTCAACATCTATTTCCTCCTCCACCCACATGTCATCCTAATTCTCTGACAGATTGTTCTCCCTCTTGGTTGTCTGTCCACCATGTGTTCAGCACATCTGGCCTTGCTGTGTTTAATGCAGCTGGTATTAAGGATACTGTCTGGGACGGTGTAAAGAGTTAGACCAACCCCTCCTTCCCTACTGTCTCTTCTCCTTCGATCTCTCCATCCCTGGGGAAGATTATCATATGTGTGGATAATCCCACGGGTTTTACATGTAGACAGCTGTTTACAGTGAAGGGAGGGTCAACATGAATGGGTTAGAGATGCAGATATCTCTGAGTGTTTTCTTGGTTATTGGCAGAGCTTCTGTGCGGTCTTAGAGCCAGATTACCAATAGCTTGAAACATTCCTGTGGCTTAGCCTATAGCTGGAACATGACCCTACAACACATTAAAAGCTCTTGCGTCTCTGGCCGGCTTATCCATGATACTTGAGTATAGCTTGTCTCCAACGTGCATCTCCCTGTCAGTCAGACTGGTGTGACGTCACAGCTGAGCTCAGGTCAGTTTGCTCAATAACTACAGTATACCTGCCTAGGTCATAATAGACGGTCCAGTCCTCCACACAAAAGTGGATTATCAAGACGGTTCTTCAGTAGCAGAATATATATGGACAGTTTGCAAAGATAACTATTAAAGCTCACATATTATGCACTTTGCTGTCAATTTTATATGGTGTAAGTAGTCCCTAATACTTTATTTTTTTAGATGTTTGCTGAAAAACCCGTTCAGATCATTTATTGTAGCAAGCCTCTATACCCTGATTGTCCTCTGGTCTCAGGATGACCTATATTTGTGCGATCTGGCTGGCCCCTCCCACCTCTCTGCCGGGCTTTCTTTATATGTCCATGGGGCTCTCCCACCGTCTCTGCCGTGCTCTCGCAATACTAGAGAGATACTGTGTGACTGCGAACACAGTGTTTACCCGGAGCTAAGCCATACTTTTAACAATTTGACATGACCTGACATGATTACTACATGAATATCTTCCCATCCTTTGTCATGTTAAAAACGCGTCATTATTAGACTGCAAGGGGAAAGCTAAGTTAGTGTATTGGGAGCAAAACTTGGTGCTACAACCGAAGCTACATGGGCGCTAACGCTAAAAATAAGACTCAGACGATTTAAACCAGTGAAAACAGTAGCTTCAAAGTGTGATTTCTACAGGAATATCTTCCCATCCTTTGTCATGTTAAAAACGAGTCATTTTCAGACTGCTGTGGGGAATATAAACAGCGTGTTATGAGAAAAAGCTGGTTGCTTGTCCCAAAGCTAATAGTTATACACCAGTCAGGCAAAACTACCAATACAAACTATTATTTTAGTTTCACCGTTTAAAAAAAAGCACAGGTAGCTTCCTATCCGTTGTGTTATTAAAAACGAGGCATTATTAGACTGCAAGGGGAAAGCTAAGTTAGTGTATTAGGAGCAAAACTTGGTGCTACAACCGAAGCTACATGGGCGCTAACGCTAAAAATAAGACTCAGACGATTTAAACCAGTGAAAACAGTAGCTTCAAAGTGTGATTTCTACAGGAATATCTTCCCATCCTTTGTCATGTTAAAAACAAGTTCAGACTGCTGTGGGGAATATAAACAGCGTGTTATGAGCAAAAGCTGGTTGCTTGTCCCAAAGCTAATAGCTACACCAGTCAGGCAAAACTACCAATACAAACTATTATTTTAGTTTCACCGTTTAAAAAAAGCACAGTTAGCTTCCTATCCGTTGTGTTATTAAAAAACGAGGCATTAATAGACTGCTGTGGTTAAGATACATTAGTGGAGTATGTAACATTCAGGCTGTACTATGGGCATCTTGTCGCTTAGCGGGGAAAGCAACATGGCTGTCGCTCGGAAAATTCTCCAGAGGATCTCGGGGCCGTGGACCAATAAGAAATGGGGGGGGGTGGGGTTATCATAGACTACTGCTAATGTGGGGGGGGGAGCATGGACATATAAAGAAAATATGGGGATGTGGCTGTGCAGTTTATGACGTCATAAACCGCGAGAATTCTGAACGGAGTATATTGGGGGGAGGGGTGGGGGTTTCAGAAAGGGGGAGAGTGAGAAAAGGAGAGATTGTTATTTTTTTTGGATATTTTGGCAGTCTCTAGGCACACCGTGGACCCATGGATATGTTGGAACACATTTAAAAAGTGCATTTAGCATAATATGTGACCTTTAATAAAATGCTCAATGTTGCGAAAACATGGTGCATCATGAAAGGAAGGTAGACGACGGTGGGGTCCTAGAAAGACGCTCATACATTTCTATATATTTGATGAGACAAAGCATAAACACAATGTCACGGCTAGTATAATGAGATAGAAATGAAGGGTAACATCCCTTACTGAACTGCTGTACAGTTTTATTTCACTGAAAACAGAAAATGTGTGGTGGCAGCCGACTTTAGAAGTAATGTGTCGATCTAAAAACATTGAGGTGGAGTATAAGTGTTAATCTTGCTATTTAAAAGGTGGGGAATTACAGGTGCATGTGGGTCTACTACTGTATGTGTCTGGTCTTTAAAAGTTGTATTCCTGCATCATTTTGCTCTCTCATTGATCATTGCTTTGTTAGATCAAAGTATCGGCTTTCTGTAGAATCCTTTTGAGTCATGCTTAACAGTGACGGGCTGAAGAAAGATATTTTTTCGTTTGGGAGCGGCTGACATGAAAAGCGGTGGACACGAGACTACCTTATAAAATCAAATGGCACGAGGCTTTGATGTTGGAAATGTTTTCTGCTTTTCCACACATTTCTCGATCCCTTTGAACTTCCATCAATTTTGAATGCCAGTCTCTTTTTTCCCCCCCGCCTGTTAATTATGCATGTGTGTGAGAAATGATTCTGTTCAAGTTGTTTTTCGGTATTCTTGTTTATGCTTTAAAGGAGGACTGAGACTGGGACTGCCTTGACCTTGACACCTAATTGCTTATGCGGACAAACTGAAGAAGAGCATGAAGATATATTGTAGATTTCATCCGTGGTCAAGCAAAGCACGAGATGCTCTACATGGTCAATAAAGCCTGACGGTCCATTGCTACATACCACACATTCCTCTGAATGCTTGTTTTAATGCATATTGTTCGTCTCCTATAAGTTTGTGGAGGTCTGGGTGTTTAGTAGTGTGCATGCTGCTGCTTTCCGTGGGCATTTGTGTGATCACGTTCACTGCACAGGCTCCCTTGCTTCTAAGAGAAAGGGCGAAACAACGTCGTAAAAATACAAACAGTTTGCACTTGGTGAGAGATTGTCAATAACTGGCTATTTGCTAAATCAGTTTGAGTCAGCCGCAGCACAACCAATTTGATCTAGTTCATGGCTTGAATAAGCACTTGCATATTTGCGAGATTACAAGCGTTGTTGTTGTTTTTTCCCTTTAGGGCACCAGTGACTTCTGTGTGTCTCCAGACAAGTTTATTGTAAACCAGACCAAGGATTTCATCACTGCAGGTAAATTCACCTCTACAAAAAAATATACAGTATATATATATCAATGAATAGAAAGACACAATGCTAACCCTGACCCCCCCTTCCCTCTCCTCCCTTTTCCTCTCTCAACTCCACCAGATGTTGCACACTATTATTTGTTCTGCAGCCCGAATCTACAAAACCCCTTCCAAAAGGTATTGACAAAGATTTCTGCTGCTAGTGCTTACACATTTACCCTGTGTTCCAATACCCATACTTCCATACTATTTACAGTATCTCACAAAAGTGAGTACACCCCTAACATTTCTTCAAATATTTCATTATATCTTTCCATGCGACAACACTGAATAAATGACACTTTGATACAATGTCAAGTAGTCAGTGTACAGCTTGTATAACAGTGTAAATTTACTGTCCCCTCAAAATAACTCGACACACAGCCATTAATGTCTAAACTGTTGGCAACAAAAGTGAGTACACCCCTAAGAAAACATGTCCAAATTGGGCCCAAAGTGTCAATATTTTGTTTTGCCATCATTATTTTCCAGCACTGCCTTAACCCTCTTGGGCATGTAGTTCACTAGAGCTTCACAGGTTGCAACTGGAACCCTCTTCTACCCATTCATGACGACATCAAGGAGCTGGTGGATATTAGAGTCCTTGCGCTCCTCCATCTCCCGTTTGAGAATGCCCCAAAGATGCTCAATAGGGTTTAAGACTGGAGACATGCTTGGCCAGTCCATAACCTTTACCCTCAGCTTCTTTAGCAAGCCAGTGGTCGTTCAGAGGGGTGTTTGGGGTCGTTATCATGTTGCAGTACTGCCCTGCGGCCCAGTTTATGAAGGGAGGGGATCATGCTCTGCTTCAGTATGTCACAGTACATGTTAGAATTCAATTAACTGTAGATCCCCAGTGCTGGCAGCACTCATGCAGCCCCAGACCATGACACTCCAACCACCATGCTTGACTCTAGGCAAGACACACTTGTCTTTGTACTCCTCACCTGGTTG
This sequence comes from Ammodytes marinus, assembly GCF_949987685.1. Classification (NCBI taxonomy): domain Eukaryota; kingdom Metazoa; phylum Chordata; class Actinopteri; order Uranoscopiformes; family Ammodytidae; genus Ammodytes; species Ammodytes marinus. Next base: position 26,893,583 of record NC_137220.1, on the reverse strand, counting down.
CCGCCCCACACTCTTAACACCATCTGAACCAAATAAATGTATTTTGGTCTCATCAGACCACAGGACATGGTTGCAGTAATCCATGTCCGTAGTCTGTTTGTCTTCAGCAAACTTTTTGTGGGGTTTCTTGTGCATCATCTTTAGAATAGGCTTCCTTCTGGGACGACAGCCATGCAGACCAGTATGATGCAGAGTGCGGCGTATGGTCTGAGCACTGACATGTTGACCCCCCACCCCTTCAAGCCCTGCAGCATTGCTGGCAGCACTCATACGTCAATTTTCCAAAGCCAACCTCTGTGTACGACACTGACCACGTGCACTCAACCTTCGTAAACTGGGCCGCAGGGTGGTACTGCAACATGATAACGACCCCAAACACACCTCCAAGACGACCAGCGGCTTGCTAAAAAAGCTGAGGGTAAAGGTTATGGCCTGGCCAAGCATGTCTCCAGACCTAAACCCTATTGCGCATCTTTGGGGCATCCTCAAACAGAAGGTGGAGGAGCGCAAGGTCTTTAATATCCACCAGCTCTGTGATGCTGTCATAAATGGGTGGAAGAGGGTTCCAGTTGCAACCTGTGAAGCTCTAGTGAACTACATGCCCAAGAGGGTTAAGGCAGTGCTGGAAAATAATGGTGGCCACACAAAATATTTACACTTTGGGCCCAATTTGTAAATTTTTTCTAAGGGGTGTACTCACTTTTGTTGCCAGCAGTTTAGACATTAATGGCTGTGTGTCGAGTTATTTTGAGAGGACAGTACATTTACACTGTTATACAAGCTGTACACTGACTACTTTACATTGTATCAAAGTGTCATTTCTTCAGTGTTGTCCCATGGAAAGATATAAAGAAAAATGTGAAGAAATGTGAGGGGTGTACTCACTTTTGTGAGATACTGTATATGCCAGGATAAGATTTAGGATGTCCCAATACATGCATGTCAAAATGCAATATGCCAACAGTACCAGGATGTTCTAATACGTCCAATTACATGTTGTAGTATGCAAACCTGCATGCTTTAGGATGTAGTAGAGTATAAAGAAAAAAGTATGTGATTTGGAATGCAGGGTTAATTGTTTACTGAGAGTCACTTGCTGGGAAATGTATTCCTATTTTAAAATCCTCTTTTTTTCCCTCGTTAGATGCCACACAGCTATATCGTTATCAAGCCAAGCCTGAGAAATGTGCTCCCTATGTATATTGAATGACTTTAAAGTGACTTTGATTCAAAGATTAGATTTATTTATTGTGGGTCTCCAAAAATAAACTTCATCATTTACCATTGTGCTGCGACCCCGTGCCTTGGGCTACTTTTGCTGGCAGCGTTTAGTTATTCATTTATGTACAGTCCATTATGCACAAGGCTGCTACTGCACCATAGGCAACTCATGTTTATCCTCATTTATTTCTATGTTCAAAGATATCCACCCGTCACTGTTTGCATATACATGACTTTCCAAAGAAATATGTAAGACATCTCACACCGTCTGTATAGTGGATTCCTTATTGTTGGGGCTTGATATGCAACATTTAAAACAGCCTAAAACATCTTCAAAAGATAAGGCTGTAAGTAAAACACCTGTACCGTGTGAGCATGTCTTAACTATTAGACCTATAATATTGCATGACAGGCACTCAACTTTAAACGTTTTCCATCGTATTTATCGATCAGAAACCGGTTTACAGTTTCAGTTCCGGTTTATGAGCAGGGCGATAATGTTAGCCTCCACAATCTAACCAAACCAGTTATATTTTCTTGAGTAACACGCCATCCTTCCTTCCCTGAACACATTTTATGAATTCATGCAAATTGAGATAGTTCGATCCTACTGTTGTCCTGTGTCAAATAATTTTTTTTATTTTCATGGGCGTTACCGTATCTCTGTAGCACGCATCAAAGGGAATTTGTGGAGGCTAAATCCATGTCCAATAATTATTAAAAACCCACATTCTCATTAATCGGCACAGTATCCATTTAAGGATTAAAAAGATGCTTGTTAAGTAGGTAAGGATGATATTTCCTCTGATGGCCTAGTTGATATAAATATTGCTCTTTTGTGTTGGTTGGGAACGAGAGGGAGGGACAGTGATTGGTGGGCGAGACGGTTAGTGTCGGCGCTGGATAATCTGGGCCCATCTGTCTGGAAAGAAATGTTTGTCCTCTGTTAAGCGCATTATAAAGCTTTCTTTAACACCAAATTACTTGTTGACATGCTACTCCACAACAATGCTCTCTCTTTAATGCGATTCCTCTCATTGTTTTGTGGTGTGTGTGTGTGTGTGCGCGCAATGGTGGTGGGCGATGGTGTGTTTTTTCACAGTCATTAACAACCTGCCAGCGTTCTCTGACCACCATGCAAATCCAGATTCAGGGCTTGCTGCAGTTCTCTGTGCCTTTCTTTCCCACTGCTGAGGTAAGTGGCTGGCTGACAGGCTATTAGAGCAGACTGTGGCAAAAACGTGTGTATCACTCTCTTCTCTCTTTTATACCTTGTTATACTAGAGAGACCTTTTGGGGATCCAGCGACTGTTGAACTCCACAGAGTTCAGTGTGCACCAGCTAACAGCCTTGCTCGACTGCCGCGGGCTGCATAAGGTGAGGTCAGCTTCCGACCAGGACACTTTTTTAATAGGGCTGCTTTGTAGCATAGCTCTGAGTCACTTAGAGTGCCAACTTGACTGATTTTTACAACCTTACCTCCATGTGCTTCTCACAGACATGCTTATATATTCACCAATTTCCAATTGTCGGTACACTCTGTACCTGCTAGACGGGCTCTGTTCACCGCCCCCAGTTTTTCCTCAATTTAAAATGTAACTTTACTTTAGCAAGTTTTCCGATTCTCAGAGTTTTGTCTGTATAGAGAATGAACAATGTCGGCGCTGAGTTGCTGCTGTGATTTTGACATCAGACGTAGGCTTTTTCGGATCAATAGAGCCGTCCTATGACAAGTACAACCGTGCATACTGCATGTACGTGTGTCGTTCTTTGACAAAGGCATAGAGAAAGGTTAAAAATGAGGGCTGTGTTCACAATGTCAGCGGGGTGGTATAGTTTGATGGACGGGCACGTCAGCAGCCATGCCAGTAATAGATACTTGATATTTGAATGACAAAGTGAAGAGGCTCTAATACACTTTAAATATTTTGCATTAAAACACACAAGCTCACACAGCAACGTGAATGTCAAGATTATTCCCTGAGTTTGTTACTCATTACTCAAATATAACAAGCAAAACAAATGAAGGACGCATTATGCAACATCATGTCATCACAGTAACGGATGGGACGGAAAAAGACAACATTGTTGTTTGTGTGTGTGAAGTCTAAGCTGATCACTGTCATTTGCCAGTTGTGTCAAATCTGGTGATGTGTTTCATATTTGAAAATGATGAATCTCATATTGAAAATGATGAAAGAATTAGAAATGCATTGCAGTTGCTCAGCATAACAACAATTGGTTTTCACTCCCTTGGGGTCAGGATACGGTTAGGAAATCGAAATTGTACACAAAAAGTGCAATAACAAGCATGAGTCTATTAGTGTTTCCCATTTTGTATTGTCTGGTCATCCTGTGTGTTTAGAATAATATATTATACACATCATACTTTGATGAAGTTGTATTAATATTAATATTTTTTATATTTATTTGCAAAGGTAATATATTCACAATCACATAAACTGATTATACATATATATATTATAATGTGCTTGCATTGGGGTCCAGAGGTCTCAGACCACTAGTTAAGGGACTTCTATTCTGCATTTGTTTAGGTTTCCAACTCCTTATTCCCATCACCATGTTTCACTGTGGGTTTGATAAACTGAGGAAGCATTCTCTCACCCTTCTGTCCTTACATACACCCTTTGGTTCTCCCCATAAACTCTCATACTTGGATGTATCAGTAAATAGGACTTTGAAATGTTGCTATTTCTTAGTCCAGCCCAAGTGTTTGGCCTCATTTCCCCTGCTAAGTTGTGCCAATAAGTTGCTTGAATATTATTGACCTCAATAAAGTGTAGAATATTAAATAGTTCTCCTTCGTTTTACATTTCATAATATAAACTGTGTTTTTTAAAAGTTTCCTTCTCTCTCTTTCACACACATTCAAGCAGATCCACATACACACACACATACAGCTCTGGAAAAAAATAACCCATTGATGCCTGATGCTGCACGATGCAACACGTATCTCCTGTCTGTCGCGCATCATCAGGCATGGGTTTTAAGAGACCACTCCAAATATTCAGTGTCTCTCGTTTTACTATTTATAGGCATATGTTTGAGTAGAATGAACATTTTGGTTTTATAATATAAACTACTGACAACTTTTCTACCAAATTCCCCCCCAAAAAATATTGTCATCAAGAGCATTTCCATTAAGTAATGTAGAGATACAAATTTAAGAAAAATCCAGACTGGTCTCTTAATTTTTTCCAGAGCTGTATGTAGGACATAAGACACATACAGAATATATAACACCTGTGTATTCCAATCTTCCAGGACTACTTGGATGCCCTAATGGGTGTGTGCTATGATGGGGTGGAAGGTCTCCTCTACCTGTCTTTGTTTTCTCTGCTGGCGGCCTGTGCACTCTCTGCCATGCTGTGTGCCATTTTCAGAGTGTGGACACTAATGGGCAGCAGGTCAGCATCAAGCAACCCCTTTATCCCATTACGTACTTCCCGCGAAGCACTCCTGTGAAGTGTCAACACATGCACTCTCTCTCTTCCTGCCCGTGTGTGTGTGTGTGTGTGTGTGTGTGTGTGTGTGTGTGTGTGTGTGTGTGTGTGTGTGTGTGTGTGTGTGTGTGTGTGTGTGTGTGTGTGTGTGTGTGTGTGTGTGTGTGTGTGTGTGTGTGTGTGTGTGTGTGTGTGTGTGTGTGTGTGTGTGTGTGTGTGTGTGTGTGTGTGTGTGTGTGTGTGTGTGTGTGTGTGTGCGTGCGCGTCGGTGTGCTGCTTTCATCCAGGGATAAGGAGTATGACGACATAGACGAGGAGGACCCGTTCAACCCCCAAGCGAGACGGATGTCCTACAACCCCAGAAGGTCCAACGTCCACAGTTTCTGCAGCTATACCAGCAGCATGGGCAGCCAGGCCAGCCTCCAGCCACCTCCGCAATCCACTTCCAATGCCGCGCCGCCCCCTGAGTACATGTAAGATGAACACATGATGACAGTGTATTAGAACATGTGTGTGAATCGTCTCTTAAAGGGGGCGTCATAGATTCTGAAGAACACTTGTTGTCTAAATCACTGCAATATAGCCCTAAATCAGTGAATATCTCCACACGATCAGCTACCTGTCTGTACTGTGTGTATGCTGAAGAAAAATCCAGTGCTAATACACAACCTAGGCTCTGTAAACAGGTATTTTGCTGTCTATGGTGGGCCCCCATTGTTTTACATACCCTTTGTTTACATACTCTACCTGTAACTGTTTTAATTAGGCTATATTGTACTTTCACCCATTTAATTTTAATTGCTACCACTTAATCTTCACCACTGTGTAAATGTTTCAATTGTTTTTCTCTTCACCTGTTGTTATGTATTTGCGTTGAATATTGTTTATGTATTGTTGTTTTTCCTTTGAATTTGTTTGAACTCGACGTCATTGAAAATGAGGGTCACCCCTCAATTGGTCTCTCGAGGATAAATAAAAGTTAAATGAAATTAAATGAAAAATACCAGTTTACAGAGCCTAGGCTGTGTATTTACAACACCAATTTTTTTTTCACACACAATACGGACAGGTATAGTGGATCCTGATGTTATAGTATAGTACATCACTGATGTTTAACAAAAAAGTGATTTTGACTACAATCATTCTTGAAATAGCTGACTCCACCTTTCCACCTTTCTTTCCCTCTGTCACAGGAACCAGTCCATGCTGTTTGGAGGGCGGCCCCAGTATGAGAACGTGCCTCTGATAGGGAGAGGATCCCCCCCTCCCTCGGTGTGTTGGCCATATGAGACGTTTGTGTCCTATGTGTGATGACGATAATGACCTCTACACTGCTGCTAAAACTATCAGACAGCATGGCATCAACATGAACAGAACAAAAAATATATACATATATATATATATATATATACAGTATATAGGCTACACTGTGTAGAACCTCACTGTCAACACTGAAGGGAGCAATGCTGCTCTGCAAGTTATGGAAGACTGCTCTCTGCTGGCCATTGGCTGAAAAGCATTCACTTTTAGCCCAGTGCCGTCTCTGTATTCCAACCCACTAAGCTCTCAGCACATGCTTGTGTCCTTTTAACTACTCCTGCCTAGGTCTTACAAAGCAATAGCTAAGACTAATGCATACATTCATAGTATGTGTGAGACAACTAAGAGGTTTTGTTGAATACAGACAAGTGCAGGTAATTTCATTTCAAATGGTAGAACTACCGTGACTCTATTCACATGTGGTGTGTCTCAAAAGCTGAAAATAGATTATTTATTTATTGAAAAAAACAAGAACAGGCCATTGAGAGCAAGTACTCTTTTACCACTACGTCCAAACTATTTTACATATAAAACCCAACAAAAGCACACTACAGTGTTTTTTTAACACCAAAATATGTATGATGAGTCTTGTCGCCTACAGAGAGTAATATGAACATTTAACAAAGAATTTACTTCAAATACAAAACTATGTTGCATAGTGAATTAAGTAGTGGTGCTGTGAGATCCATATTTATTATCTTGTATGACTTCCATGAGCTTGAAGGACTGCATCCATGCGGTTTGACAATGATTCATACAATTTATTGATGAAGTCATCAGGAATAACAAAGAAAGCAGTCTTACATGCCTCCCAGAGTTCAAGATTCTTTGGTTTGGTCTTCCATGCTGGAAGGCAATATCAATAGCCTAACATATCAAGAAGTATTAGCTACCTCTTACATTCCCAACCATAAAAGGGGTCACATTTTGCAGCATGGTGGTGCTCCATCGCATACTTCCATCTCTACATCAAAGTTCCTCAAGGCGAAGAAGATCAAGGAGCTCCAGGACTGGCCAGCCCAGTCACCAGACATGAACATCATTGAGCATGTCTGGGGTAGAATGAAAGAGGAAGCATGGAAGACCAAACCAAAGAATCTTGATGAGCTCTGGGAGGCATGTAAGACTGCTTTCTTTGCTATTCCTGATGACTTCATCAATAGATTTTATGAATCATTGTCAAACCGCATGGATGCAGTCCTTCAAGCTCATGGAAGTCATACAAGATAATAAATATGGATCTCACAGCACCACTACTTAATTCACTGATGTTATGCAACATATTTTTGTATTTGAAGTAAATTATTTGTTCAATTTTCACATTACTCTCTGTAGGCGACGATACTTTTGTCCTGCCAACATCTGACCTTTCTCTGTTCATTAAATGATCAATATTTCTTCAGTGACGCAATTTTATTTTAGTTTATTAAACATAATTTGGGAGGGTTTTAGCTTTCATACGAGTCATTTCTAAAACCAATGGATTAATTAAAAGTCAGGTTAGAAGCTGTTGTTTCTACAAAACGGATAAGTGACAAGACTTTTGTCCGGGACTGTAGTCCAAAACAGCAACATCAACACATATGACACGTCTCAGACTCAAAAGAGAACACACACTTTCACTGTGCTCTACAGTCAGCCAGAGGCACTGACTCAGTGCTTGGAATGCATTTGGTAGCACTCCACATACAGTACTTTAAAAAAAAAAAAAACTTTTGAGGAAGAGAATGTCGACCATTGTTTGAAATCTTATTTTTGCCTCTGTGAGACACCTCTTTAACAGGCACTGGCATGCATGTGTTTTTATTTTATTTGTTCATGTAACGGATATGCTTGAAACATTGTTTTTGTTTTGGCAATGCATTTTTTTTAATGCGTCTTCTCAATGATGTGTCCAACTGCTGAATATTTTCCAGTGTTTTGTAACTAACCCTTCTGTTTTTTTTTTCTTTATCTGATCAGATCTAAAATGCGTACGTTTTTATCATTGTTTGATTTCAATCTCCTTCCACTCTGTGAAACACACTGTTGGCTAACCTCCATAATGACACTGGCCATTCAGAATGTTTTGACCTATAATAACCCCAAGAACCCGATTAGGCTCCATACAGTCCCATCGGCTGTGTGACTTTTGGCTCTTCTGGCACGGTTTTATCCACAGAGTGTTACATGTGAGTGTAACTTATTCTATCACCCCCCCTGGCCACTCCTCATGCCCTCTGTGTGCTCTTAACCTGCTCCCCACCACGGTTAACTATCCCCCGATTAACCCTGAATCAAAGAGCAGCAAATCAAAATAAATGGTTCCCAAGCTCAGACCACATCATACCATTTTGATGTGTAATTTGATTATGTTTTTTTTACCAAATCAAGTGCCTATGTGCTAAATTGTGTTTTTCCCATCCTTTTCCCCTGCAGTATTCGCCCAGTATGAGGACCACCTATCTGTCTATGACTGATGCCCAGATCAGACACTTTGGGACTGACTTCCAGGTGTAGCCGGGCCAACCCATTGAATACATTTTACATGGAAGCAATGTCTGAGACTCTGGAGGCTATCTTCATGGCATATTCTCATGGGAGCTGCGGCCCTTCATCCCAGTCTTGAGACATGATTGCAGGCTAAATGAGGCCAATGCAGTCCTCTGAAAGTCCTGCATGCAGTTTTAAAAAGACAGGTTCATCCTAAGACTGTTGTTGATATTGTTGTGATGTATGGAACCACTTCACTCCATTGTAAGCATTGCTATGAGCCAAATCAAGAGCCTTTAAACTTATTGGATTTTTTTTTGCTTCCTCCTGTATTCCAGTGGCCTGCATTAAATATGACCAGTGTTATGGTCAGTGTTTTGATGTGAATATGTCACAACAGAGACATTCAATTATAGCATTTTGTCTTTTTTGCAAAGCCTGTAGTCGTTGGCACTAACTCCTTCATATGTCAGGACTTCCAAGTAATTTTGTAATGGTTCTATATTAAATGACACATCATTATTTTATAATATTACATAATGAAAGATGTCAATAAAAACCAAAACTAAATATTGTAAATTTGTAGTAAACAGCCAAAGATGCTTGATATTTGTGATCCATTTGAATTGTTCTCTTTCTAAGATAGATGGTTACTTTATGATCATCTCTTTTGTTCTTGTCGTACTACTGTCTAACCTGCTGATCAGGGGGAAGGGTCAGACAGTCATAACTGAAGGGTTTTTAAGATGGTTTGCTACGTTTGGCAACTATAGGGCTATATTGCAGTTGCATGTTTGACAAATTCCCCTTAGCCCATCAAAACATTCAATGAAATGCAATGGGATTCAATTATTATTACATGTATACTGTGCTGTGAAACAGCCGGTAAACCATGAACAGAATAATGCAGAAATGTAAAGTTTGTTCCAAGTCCAATTCATGTCACATCAGTATCATTTGAAAGAGAAATATTTGAAGAAATCTGCTGTATGCTGTTATAAGGGTTGACTAATGTATCACATTGAACTAATGGATTGAACATAAATGCTGTATTATACTGCTGTGTTGTGTCATTCTTCTCTACTATAACAGCCTTTTAACCATTTACTACAATGTAGCCTACTTTTATTTACCATCACTTCTGGAATGACCTGTAGTCTAGTGAAGGGATTAGGTTAATTGTAGCCTATTGAGTATATTGTACCCGATGTCACGCACAGGGTCTATTGGTAGTAACCAAGGGCGTAGGATTATATAGGGACGGTAGGGTCCCGACCCTACCAAAATCCAGCCTCTACTGTGTAGTCCCTACCAATAATACACCCGCTGTCCGTATTGTTTAGGCAATAATTATAGTACACAAAGGGTTAAAAATCAGTCTCTGCTAGAAGTCCCGCCTCTAAACAACTATCGCGCTTTGATTGGCTGTAGCGGTTTCCCGCAAACCTATATTCAACCTGATTGGCCGTCCCCGCTGTCACTCCATCTACTTGTTAAAAAAAAAAAAAAGCTACCGGCAACTTGCTAGTCCCAGACAGGAGGAGCAACAGGACGCCTCAGTGCATAGCTAATATCTGCATCTGCGAGTGTAAGTTCTGCCTTCGGTCACGTCAGCGAGACGGATTTTAATATCAGTGATGTCATTTGCAGTAACACTTATAATTGTGTGTGTTTTATGCTTGTGCGTGTGCGCGCGTGCTGTGCGTGCGTGCGTGTGTGTGTTTGTGTGTGTGTAGGATGTCGAAGAAACGAAAACTGGACATAATAGACTTCTTTGGAAGTGAACGTGCAAGTTAATTAAAATGTTATATATTTTAGAGCCATAACAATACTGATATTGATTATTAGTCAGCATAGGCTATAATGCCAAAGAGATCCGCATTTTAAGGTATAGGCCTACCATTATTTTCATGTTTTATTTGTGTGGAAAGGGAGCAATGGTTTAAAAAAAAATTTGGGATAAATAAACATTAATTAAATTTAATAACCTTTATTTTCCTTCAAGGTTTCCCTCTCATGTACAGTAACAACAAGCACATTGCAGATGCTCATGTGATTTTATACATATATATTTTGGGGGAATAAAACATAATAATTGTGTGAACATTTTGTCTACCCATGTATGTACCCTAATATATCTGTTCATATGTCATGCATCAACATACTTCTGTCAGGTGACAGACAGTGGAGAGACTGGAGGAGATAGAGGAGGAGAGACTAGAGGAGGAGAGACTGGAGGAGATAGAGGAGGAGAGACTGGAGAGGATAGAGAAGGAGAGACTGGAGGAGATAGAGGAGGAGAGAATAGAGAAGGAGACAGAGACAGAGGAGGAGATGCTGTAGAAGATGAAGGAGAGGCTAGAGAAGGAGAGGCTGGAGGAGATGGAAGAGAGGCTGGAAATTCACAGGTGAGGTTCAATAATGATTAATATGTTAGTCATGAGATTCAGTTGCACCAGAGTAAAGTTGAAAACTCTTCTAAGTTGACTCATTTTCTTTCATTAGTTGCTTTAACCTATAACATTACAGAATGCATATTCTCTTTTGATATTCAGATATGCATTATAAACATGTTAATTAAGCCGATTTATTGATTTTTTTTTCAATTATCATTGCGAATACAAAAAAAACCTATCAACTTTAGGAAGCACTTTCATATCCCACGGACCCCACCAATGTCCAAATCAAACCTACTCCCTTGGTAGTAACATAACACCAGGCTAGTGTTGTCTCAGGTTGAATGACTGATAGTAACCCTAACACGTGGACCTACAACCACACACAACTGATCTCCATTACAACAACACAATACACGTTTCTCAGTGGGTTGCAATGGTTAGGCTACCACAAGCTCCACAGGCCTACAATATGCGTGTGTGAGTGAATGATTTCATCTGATTAAAACACACTTGGGTTAACTACTTTAACTGATAAATGATAATGTGTACTAGTTGTAACTATCAAAGGATCAAGCAACACTTCTTGTACACTCAAGTGGATCATTTTCAGACGATTTAGCAAGTAATGCTAATTATTGCTCATTGCCATTTAGAACGCTACCAGTAGACTACAGAGGTTGTACGGTTCCACTGCTACGGATTACCGATTGAATGTCCTGCCTCGCTTGCCGTAGGAAACACGGAAACTACTGTGGATACGGTGGTAGCTTTAGCCTGCTAGTCATATAAGGCTCTATAATATCACGAGAAAATGTTCGCTAAAAGGCTAAATTGTGTCTCTTGATGAAGGGGGACGTTGAGGGGATGTGGCTGAATAATGGGCAACGTTTTTGGGAGAAAGAGTCTACCCTCTCGTGTAACGGAACAAGACAAAGCCATTCTGGTGAGGACTGCTAGCTAGCCGCAGATTAGAGCCGTTATACGGACACAGGGCAACATGGATTATTGATGTGTTATATCTGACTGTATAAGAATGCCTTTTTATGGGACGAGCTAAATCTCCAACATCTGAATATGTGACAGCTGTTGGGATGAACCTTACCACTGTGACACAATAAGAAACACTGTACATCAAAATGCAGTAGCCTACGAAATAGTAATGTAACGAATACATGAATAGGCTACATCAGTTTTTTCTACATGGCTATTTTGAATACAAGTTAAAGGAATACTTCACCCATAAAGAATCTTTATAAAATCGTTATTGTAATATAATGAATGAGGTTTTTCTTCCCTTAGTCTTCCCTCAGTCTTCCCTTGGCCCAGCTGTCCTGTTAATCCTAACCCTACATTTTACCATATGTGATGTCACACATGAGACAATGTAGGGTTAGACAGTGAGACCATAAAACACCCTTTCTTCTCAGGCTAGGATGAACTGATTTCTAAAATGTTTGCACATTTATATTACATAGGATCTCAGAGTTAAATACACCTTCATATGTCCACCGGTGGTCTCTAAGTAAGTTAGTTAAAGGTTCAGTAAGCGGAACGGTCAGTTTAGCTAACTTCCTGTCACTGACTGCAGTTAGCAGTCCCCTCTCTCATCCCCACATCACCACATTAATGCACTGCGGTCTTCAAGCAGCGAGTTATCTAGCACCATCTCAAATAAGTAAGTGTGATAAAACATGATAAAAAAAATCAAAACAGACATTGGGAAGGATTTTTACCTGCTCCGCCATTGTAGGCGCATAAACATTCACCCATCTGTTGCTCTGCATGTGCACCGGCAGTGAGACGGGTGCCGGTTTGTAGCGTTCTCTCTTGTGATTGGATATCAGTTTCGGGATCCCCGAAAAGTTTATTTGCCGATTACATGCAGAGCGAGTGACTGAGAGATCGGATTTATGAAACGCACACATTATATAAGTGATCACTGTATGAATAAAGAGCGATTTAACACTTATATTAACATAAATAAATCGCTTACTTCACCCTTAACTTGACTTGTATAATGTTCTATTTGTAATCACCAGGCCTACTTCTTTTATACCTTTGCTAATTGGTCAGCTAGATTTCACATATAATAATGCATTTTAAATGATACAGGTTATGGTTTATTGTTCAAATACATCTGAGTAACCCTCCTTCCCCCCTCACCCCTACCCCCCACCCAGCAATTGAAGCAGCAGAGGGACAAACTGAAGCAGTACCAAAAGAGGATCACCCTGCAACTGGAGAAAGAGCGACTTCTGGCTAAACAGTTGCTGAAAGATGGCAGGAGAGAGTAAGCAAATATAATAGAAAATAGCCTTCTCAGATAAGATATGCAAATACTCATACTATAGGCACACTATTACAAGGGCAGGCACAAGAAAAAAAAGAAAATGATTGTAATATTTGAATGAATACTCATACGTAACCCGTTTGCTAGCAAACACTGTGCTTTAGTGTATTTATTGTCCTATAATTAATGCTATTATTAGGTAGGTTTTGAATGGAAAAACAACAACAACAACACTGCATGCATTCAAGCGTAGTGTCGCACAGCCAGACCACACAACAGCTAGTGGTATAATTCAAGCTGAACTTCACTCATGTATTTGACACATTTGAAATCTCCCCCCCCCACCCACCCCCCCAGTGCAATGGGTCATCATCACCACCTGTATCTACATATATTATGTATTACGCAATGCTAAATACATTTTTTTCTTCTATTCAAAACATACTCTTTGCTATTTCATGTTTTTTTTGCCTTTGTATTTGTTTTTGTAGGAAAGCACTGCTGCTGCTTAAGAAAAAACGATATCAGGATCAGCTACTAGACAAAACCGAGAATCAGATTTCCAACCTGGAGCACATGGTAAGATTTATGATGCCAGCACACACACACACACACGCAGACACACACACACACACACACACATACACACACACACACACACACACACACACACACACACACACACACACACACACACACACACACACACACACACACACACACACACACAGATTAGAGTGTGTCAGTTCTATTCTCTATAGTTTAGGATTTCAATGTGATATGACAAATTACAAATTCAAATTCTGATCTCTTGCTTTTGTTCTTTAATCTCCCTACTATCGTGTCTACAGGACAATTCAATCAAGTATTTAGTTTTTTGCCAAAATCATTATGATTAGAGATTTTTATTTTTACATTAAATTGCCCTCTATATACAGTGACATAAACCACCACTGTGTTAATGTTGAATGAGTGAATGGAAGCTATTTTAATTTACCATCTAAATATATTTGCAACTTGTTTTTTGCTTTTGTTTCCCTGTCAGGTCATTTACACAGGCATATTCTGTCATTTCATGTATACATTTGTCAACAGGTGCAAGATATTGAATTCATGCAAATTGAGATGAAAGTCATCGAGGGGCTCAAGGTGGGCAATGATTGCCTGAAGAGTATGCACGAGGTAGATATTCTCCTCTGTTTCTTTTCCTGCCTTTTGTGTTCAGACAAATATGCCTTTAACAGTCACTTTATAGTAATTTAAGCTTTAAATGTGCAAGTGTGTATACTTAAACAAAGTTTCCAGTGATAAGCATACTTCCTTTTAATCCGTGGGTCAGGATTGAACTGAGTAGAGGGGAGCGGTGTGCTTTGTGTTAGCATAGCTGGCGCACATTGTTTGAAGATTAAAGGATTAAGAAGCAAAGCCTTGACTACAGCAGTGTGACATCCTTGGATACAGTGCACGGATGCCGGCTTGGTGCATTCACAAGCCCCAGCCAGAATGTGTTCAAAAAGGCACTTTTCATCCGAAGCACCTTTTCTTGGCCCCTTAATGTCTACTGCCTTCTCTTGTTTTTGTGACAGATCATGTCGATTGAAGATGTGGAGAGAATCCTGGATGAGACGCAGGAATCAATTGAATATCAAAGGGTAAATGTCTGCTTGATGTCAGCCAAGTACACCAGAACAAATCCCCCTTCTTCTTATTTTACAATATGTGTTGAATCAAACTGAAAAGTACTATATAATATACAGTCCCCTCCAATAGTATTGGAACAGTGAGGCCAATTCCTTTATTTTTGCTGTAGACTGGAAACATTTGGGTTTGACACCAAAATATGAATATGAGACAATAGATCAACATTTCAGCTTTCATTTCCAGGTATTTACATCTGGATCTGATACACAACTGTGAAGATAGCATTATTTGTAAAGGAACACCACATTTTTCGGTGAGCAAAAGTATTGGAACAGATAGACTTAAAATAAATTAAAGTGAATTAGACTTAATATTTTGTCACAATCCTTCCCTTGCAATAACTGCATCAAGCCTGTGACCCATTGACATCACAGAACTTTTCATTCTTCTTTTGTGATGCTTTTCCAGGCTTTCACCGCAGCCTCATTCAGTTGCTGTTTGTTTTGGGGGGTTACTCTCTTCAGTCTCTTCTTTAGCAGGTAAAATACATGGTCTAAATGGTCTGGAGATTGACTTGGCCAGTCTAAAACCTTCCATTTCTTGCCCCTGATGAACTCCTTTGTTGTTTTTGCAGTTTTTTTTGGATCATTATCTTGCTGCATGATGAAGGATCTTCCAATCAGTTAGGTTGCATCTTTCTTTAAATTGGCAGACAAAATGTATCTGTAGACTTCTGAGTTCATTTTGTTGTGTATCATGTGTCACTGTGTTGTTGTAAAGATTAACCTTTACCAAAGTGATGGAAAGGCTAAAGTTTGCATGGCTTCTTCTCGGTTGGGCTCATTAATCTTCATTGATGATGTAACACATGATGACAACAGCAAAATGGAAATGGAAGGTTTTAGACTGGCCAAGTCTATCTCCAGAGTTAAACCCTATAGAGAATGCATTTTACCTGCTAAAGAGGAGACTGAAGAGAGTAAACAAACAACAACTGAAAGAGGCTGCAGTGAAAGCCTAGAAAAGCATCACAAAAGAAGAATGCAAACGTTTTGTGATGTCAATGGGTCACAGGCTTGATGCAGTTATTGCAAGGGAAGGATTTGCAACAAAATATTAAGTCTTATTTACTTTAATTTATTTTAAGTCTATCTGTTCCAATACTTTTGCTCACCCAAAAATGTGGTGTTCCTTTTCAAATAATGCTATCTTCTCAGTTGTGTATCAGATCCAGATG
Organism: Ammodytes marinus; assembly: GCF_949987685.1. Lineage (NCBI taxonomy): Eukaryota > Metazoa > Chordata > Actinopteri > Uranoscopiformes > Ammodytidae > Ammodytes > Ammodytes marinus. Next base: position 26,877,539 of record NC_137220.1, on the reverse strand, counting down.
TAAATACCTGGAAATTAAAGCTGAAATGTTGATCTATTGTCTCATATTCATATTTTGGTGTCAAACCCAAATGTTTCCAGTCTACAGCAAAAACAAAGGAATTGGCCTCAACGTTCCAATAATTTTTGAGGGGACTTTATAACTGTACGTTAAAATTTAATATATCAACATAAATTCACTAACGTTACATTGTTGCTAATGGTCAAGAAGCATAAGTACTGTTCTTTAATTCCATTTTATTCATGTTACTTTTGTAATTGACTAGTAACTGCTTTGATACTTTCTTCATATTACAATATACTATACATTAGGAGGAGGCGGGCTGCTTAAAGCTATAGTGTGTAACTTCTGTTGCCCCCCTCCCCGCCATGAGGAATTTTGAGTAATTAAAACAACAATGTCAGTGCATCTACATAATGTAAGTAAGCCTTTGGTGATCGTGCAAGGATTTTTAAAATCCTTCTGCTTTGCGTCCAAGTTTTTTCTTAGCAGTAGAATCAACAACTGAAACATTTCTTGGGCTCTTCTTGGGATTTTTCTGAGCTCCTGCACCAGTGTCGTGGACACACACACACACACACACACACACACACACACACACACACACACACACACACACACACACACACACACACACACACTAGTTTATAAACGCTGCTTTACTGAGAAATAGAGAATCATCTTTGTGTCAACTCATTTGGCAATGGCTTCAATATCAACCCTCATTCATTTATATAAGACAGATAAGCACTGAAGCTTTAAGTCAGAACCTTCATAGATGTTTTTCCTTGCTTATAAGTAAGCAGGAAGACTTGAGCTGTCACTGTGCTAGTAGCAGCTGACACTCTTTCTTGCTCCTGCAGCAAATAGATGACATGCTGTCTGGAGCCCTGACACAGGAGGACCAGGACGCTGTTTTAGCAGAGCTGGAAGCTATCACTCAGGTTGGTGTTAAGCAGCATGTTTAACATTTCATTCAACACAAACACAGACACACACTCACTCACTCACTCACTTACTCACTCACTCACTCACTCACTCACTCACTCACTCACTCACTCACTCACTCACTCACTCACTCTCTCTCTCTCTCTCTCTCTCTCTCTCTCTCTCTCTCTCTCTCTCTCTCTCTCTCTCTCTCTCACACACACACACACACACACACACACACACACACACACACACACACACACACACACACACACACACACGATCAGAGTTCCACACACACCGTGGTCTGTTGTTACCACAGGCCTCAGCTGGTTTTGCACATAGCACTTCCCACTGGAGCAACGCTGCGGTTAAAGCCGTGATTCAGAGTTGAGTCAAGTTGGGAATTTTCATTTCTAAACTGCAAAGTGGCGTTTTGATCTGTACAATGTCTATCTCTGTCGAGGAGGAATAATTCTAGCAAAGTTTGAAGCATTTGAAATGGAGCCAGACATACACACTCCTGAGCATATCAAAACTACACACATTGTAGTGCTGAGTTGAACACAGACTCTAAAGGTGTATTCACACTGGGAAAGTCCGCTAGTTCACTTGCTTTGGTCCAGACCAAATAGAGTTTTGATTTTTTTTGTTTGGTGTGGTCCACTTTCATATTGCCCCTTCTGCAAGTGAACCAGTATTACGAAGCAAAACCACACGTGATCTGAGGTCATTCATTCATTGGACAGACATTCTGGGGTGGAGAGAAACAGGAAGCACAAAGTTTAAACTGCGAAATATATATCATTGATATAATATGGGGCTAAAAATAATAAAAGGGCCTACATCTAACCTATAAATAAAGAGGAAAAACATCAAATTATTGTTGTTTCATATGGTCATAATGTGTAGCCTTATGTCAATGCCACGTTATGTGGCTTGTAGCCTACGATGTGAAACATAATTTTTACTGTATTTTTGGTGCTGGACGCGCGTCACACGAGAAGAATAGGCTCAAGCTGACACTCAGCTGATTAAGCTGTGTATCAGCTGGGTCGGCGCAGTTCAGCTCCAAACTGACACAGGGATAGTATTGACGGTCCCGTACATGGGAAGCAAAATAAAAACACACACTTCTTGCGCAGCGTGAACCTGTTGGCACTGTGCGAGAGACGCTCCCCTCTCCTTCATCTGATCGCTGAACACATTCAGCATTTATATTGTTCTGGGCTCCCGGTCAAACCACAACTAATCTTCCTAACAATGGCGACAACAACACTTTCCCATAATGTGAAGCTGACGGCTATTTATTAAAAAAGAAAAGAAAGAAAAGGCACAGTGCCTCCTGCATTTGGGTCGGATCGAGTCCGAACAAATTCACACCACAAACGAACTGCAGCAGAGTGCGTTTGGAAACGCAGCGAGACTACCTCTTCAGCTGGGTCTCGGAGCGTTTGTTTGGTCCGCACCCGAGTGCGATTGCTGTATTCACACCTGCCTGAAAGATGCGCACCGAAGGCAGAAGTGCATCTGAGTTCGTTTCAACCGAACTAAACACGGCATGTGTGAATACACCCTAAATCTCCTCAATTTATTTATTTTTTTAAATTTTCACAAGCATGGTGCATGACATGATACAGTAATATGTATTTGTAAATATTCTCAAATTTGACATAAAGGGGCCGGCGAAAAAAATATTCCTTTTTCTAAGCTTCAAATAGGGTTATGGTTAAATAATGTACCTCCATATTTACATATGTGACTTAAAATTGAAGACTTTAAAATGGCCCTTCTCCTGAAACAGGGAGAAGATGTAGCACTTCCAGACGTCCCCACTGAGCCCATGCCAGAGGTCCCAGAGGCAGCTAAAGCCCAACCAGGTACAGTCAGCCTTCTTATTCCCCGCACAAAGCATTCCTGGATACACTTTCCCTGCATTCCAAATCGCATACTTTCTACTTTTTAGTATGGTTTAGGATGTCCCGATCCTTGTGGCCAGATTTAGGATGGTTAGAAAGACCCGGATGTCTACTACATCCGGCCAAGATTTTTAGTGTTGAAACAGCATCCGATTTGGGGCGATTCTGACCCATAATCCAGTGCGAACATGAATCAACGGAGCCTCCATATGAAAACAAGTGGGGACGCGACGGATATTAAAGCAAGAGGCAAGATCAAGGCGCAATGTTATGATAAATAAATAAGTAAAAATATGTCCCAATAGTATGCCTACTGCATCCTAACTAGATTATTTTTATCTTCGGATGTAGTATATAGAATAGAAAAAAGAAAGAGTAAGCGATTCGGAACGCAGGGTACATGTATTTGTAAATGCTGCCGGACTAATTGTATTCGCTTTACTCTGACTTTCTTTCTTTCTAGAGAGGAGAGAAGCAAAGGACACATCAGACAGAGAGATGCTTGCAGCCTAAACAAGACTTGTTCAGGACTCGGCTGTCTTTTTTACAGATGGGCTTTCTTTTGGCTTCAGTATTTCACCCTTAGTTGTTAGTAGGTGATGGTTGGACCCTGCAGCCACCAATGCTAGTACACATTTTACAGGGACCAGCTATGTGTCTGTATTCTGGCTCAATCCCCACTAAAGAGTCTATATGAAGGAAGTGAAGTTTTCTGACCTGGATTAGGAAAAGTCATTTCACATTTTTAACTGGTCTGGTGATGAAGTAACACTATGAAAGGAAATATTTGTAGATGTTTTACATGTTAATTTATGTTTTCCATAGTAAATCGAGCTGTGGCAACATTCTGTTTTCTTGGCTTTTCTTTCGTACACTGATTAATATCACTAAAAGTAGACTTTTTTTAGTTTCCTTTTTTCTCCACAAGGGGGCACTGCTCACTAGTTTCATTATTATTATTCATTCAGTTAACCTTTATTCGAGAGAGATCAATTGAGGAGTGACCCTCATTTACAATGATGTGGAGTCAAACAAATGCAAAGCAAAAACAACAATACATACATAATATACAATGCAAATACATCAAATACACAACAAGCTAATAGCCAAAACAACTGAAACATTTAGACAGCTATTTAGAATGGCTTCAATTAAAATGAAATGGGTGAAAGTACAATATAGCCTTATTTAAACATGTATAGGTAGATTTCGGCAGATTTAAAATTATATTTCTAAATTTGTTAAAGGATATGAAGACTGACTGAAAAGTATACAACTTAGTTGTATTCATTCACAACCTGTGTGTGTGTGTGTGGGGGGGTTAGTAGAAAGCTCAAGTTGCTGATATATATGGGATATGTTAGGACTAGAAAGCCAATATAGTAACAATCCTACACTAAGTGGGCACTTACACTCTTAATTAGCATGTACAATGAAGCTATAGCACAAATTATGCACTGTGAGGAAAACATCATGGTGTTACTGAAAACAGTGACAGAGGAGTATTACTCGCCTACTACAGCCTCACAAAATGAAATGAAGATGTACAAATACCCCTCTTGTGAATGAACTTCAGAGCCACAACTGAAGCACACGTGACGGGATGGGTTTATCATGACAGCAGCAGTGTGCACAAAGGCAGAAAACATGGCACATAGCGCAGGATGCACACTGTCCCTGCGTTCCTATCCCCATACTTCCCTGCTATTTAGTATTAGTGGAGGTCCTGGGAAAGTTTTGTATGCGCTTCATTTAGCGGAGAATATCTCAACTGTTATAGACTAATATGACCCCAGTGAACAACATGGGATGTGTGAGAAAATCTCTATCCGGGACGAAAGTCCTGAAAATGACCACAACTGGTTACACTAGTATCACACTATGTGGTGAACGGGACTTTTTATTTCCTTCATAGATATCCGCATACTTTTTTTACCAGATTAATCTTCATATTAAGAGAAATACTTTTTGTATTACACTTGTCTAAAACATTTAATAAAATATGCAAATGAGGCAATATCTCATTCAATATGCGTACATACAGTACGTAATAGGTTGACAGTTTTTTAGACATTTTCATTATATATCAAATCAGAATGTTTATATTCTTCTATGACCTTATACTCATTGTCATTGTGAACATTGTGATCCCCCAGAAAAGCTGTAACTTCAAGGGTTTATATGTACGCATATTTAATGAGATATTGGCTAATTTGCATATTTTATTACATTTTTTAGACAAAGTGTAATACAAAAAGTATTTCTCTTAATATGAAAATTAATCTTGTAGAAAAGTATGAGGATAACTATAAAGGAAAAAAAAGTCCCATTCACCACATAGTGTGATACTAGTGTAACCTGTTATGGTCATTTTCAGGACTTTTGTCCCAGATAGAGATTTTGTCACACATCCCACATTGTTCACTGGGGTCATATTAGTCTATAACAGTTGAGATATTCTCCGCTAAATGAAGCGCATACAAATCTTACCCAGGACCTAGACTATATGCCAGAAAGCGATTTAGGATGTCCCAATACATGCAGGTCAATTGTCGCATGCTGAAAATACCTAGATGCCCCACTAACTCCAATTGGAATTTGCAGTATTTGTCTTTATCTTGACATTTCTCTGCAATAATCATGTGGCCCTTAAACTCTTCTGTACTTCAGTATATAGTGTAGTATAAAGAAACATTATCTGATTTGGAATGCAGGGTGTGAATTTATCATTTATGTATTTTTCTTTTGGCCTGTTCCATGAACCAACCCAACCCATGATTTTGTCCAAATGATGAACAAATAGCTTTTTTTTTACCTCTCCTAAATCTTACTGCCGTTGTGCTGCCTGCCTATGGGCTGTTTAGGCCTAGAGCTTTGTCTCTATAGGCTACCTCATCAAAACAAACCGGTAGTGTGCTTAGGAAATATATGAAGGCAAGAGCAATATTTATATCATTTATTTGTGGGAGGTACACATTCGCCTGTAGGCCTATAGGAAGAGTGGAGCTCGGCTGGTTCAGAAATGGGCTATGAGGGGCGGGCACCAAATCTGCACTTTGACAATATGGGGCTAGTGATGCACGGGAAGGTTGGATTTATGCTGTGAGCGCACAAGTGAACAGACTATCAAAAACATGTCGAACATCTGCAATTGCGATTGGACGGTGACTTTAAAGTTGCATAGAAAGGCTAAACGCTAGTTCATTATAGCACCTGTTTACAGTTTAAGGCTATAGTAGCATACAGTCAAAATACAGTTTTTGTATTATACCTATTTATTTTATTTTAGGGCTTTATGGTAGTTAATAAATTGTTGGCACACTTGTTTGAGTGACCTTTCTGCCTAGTCACAATATTTCGATAATAGTTAGACACCCCCGCGTCTTCACAGTCTTGGTCTGACGACGGCTGGAAAAAAACGAGGCATCGAGGAGCCAGTGAAGGCAGCAGCGGGCTGTCAGCTGTGGGAGAGGAAAGGTGTGTTTAGTTGGAGTGGGATTCCGGGAGCGAAGCATCGTCTCACTCTTTCTCACGGGCGCATTGCCTCGCCTATTGTTTGATCGATTCCGTGTGTGTTCACCCGGTTTCCCCCTCTTTCACGCTGATACACGTTTCAAGGATAAACACCGTATATGGTCCTGGCTGAAGACTGCACGATGTCTCGCACGGACGAGGTTCACCGCTTTACGGAAAATGTCTATAAGGTAAGGGTCAACTAATGAATAAAGTTTTGAGACTCATTATGATAACTGTCTTGTGTCTGCTGTCAGACTCTCAATGTAATTCCACGGTGAATCTGACTTATTATTGTAGTAGGCTACAAGAGCTTTCAGAGCCGCGCGTCTTTTTCTCATCTTGGATAATCTCCCTAGGGAGAGGCACAGTGGCTCAGTTGGTAGATTTTCTGATCAGTTGCCAATTGACCGAAACGCTCCGCCTCCACATATTCCTGCGCGAAACCAGATTTGATAATTAAGGCAACACCTCTCAGAGACATTCAAAGTCACTCGTTCAGTGTATTCCTACATGTAGGCCTATAGTGTAGGCTATATCCCACCTTAGTCCACCTGATCGTAGGCCTACTGTCAGATGTTATAGGCTACCATTGGGTTTCTATTGCCTGGTTTTCTTGCTGGAATAGGGACAAATTGCATTCCACAAGTCAGTGTTTGACGGGCAGAGGAGGTTGGGCTTATGTGTTGCAACAAGCAAACATTTGCCCTATAGGGATTTCAACATTCAAACCTGTTCTACATAAAGACCTGTGTGAACTCAGCATGCAATAAGCGTCCGCAGTGGGGTTTATCATTGATTGATGCATTTTTTACTATTATTTATAGCTTTGATATGAAACGGCTGGGCGGAATACAATTTCCATTACAATTACTTAGAGCCAAAAACACATCTAAGTTAGGCTACTTGCTTTTTTTCCAGCCAGAAGTCCTAAATCAAAGTGTGTGTGTGTGTGTGTGTGTGTGTGTGTGTGTGTGTGTGTGTGTGTGTGTGTGTGTGTGTGTGTGTGTGTGTGTGTGTGTGTGTGTGTGTGTGTGTGTGTGTGTGTGTGTGTGTGTGTGTGTGTGTGTGTGTGTGTGTGTGTGTGTGTGTGTGTGTGTGTGTGTGTGTGTGTGTGTGTGTGTGTGTGTGTGTGTGTGTGTGTGTGTGTGTGTGTGTGTGTGTGTGTGAAGTTGTTTGGATCAGCGGTTTTGTAGAAAACTGTGTGAAAACCCGGTCAATCCTTGGTGCAATAGTAAGCTGCTACCATATCAGTGCTAGTAGATGTGCATAAAAAAACAGCGGCATACCACATGAAAACAATACACAGGTTCTACCGTAACACCACAAATAGATGCACATCAAAACCCAAGCAGAGGCTCGGACACAAGTCAATAATGGGCAGCTAATAAAGGGGTATGTTAATCATTTATTAGCCTTCCCTAACAATTCCTTATAGTGTTGTGGTATTATTCCACTGAAATGTTTAATCTAACCTTCTGCATAACAACTAATCAAATAATGGACTGGTCATTTCAGCAATCATTTCTACATAGCCTAATGGTTTCAAATGTAGCCTACTCTGGACTCTGATTATTTCTGCCATGCTTCAGAGTTGCAGATACCATACTAAAGGAATGTAAACAGAACTTCATGTTATGGGGGCTCCACACCTGATTGTTAATAGTGTAATAATGTGAAGGTGTGTGTGTGTGTGTGTTTGTTTGTTTACTGTTGTGCTCCTTTGTAAAGCGCTTTGAGAGGAGAAAAGCGCTATATTCAATATATTATTATATGAAATATTATTATAATCTCCCAGTTCCTTTTTGAGACTGTACACAATTTCTTTTCAATATAATAAAAAAAAAACTGCCCTAAGCCAGCGGTTGTTCCCCCCACACAAAGCCATAAAGAGGTTGAGGGTATCTGCTCCTTCTGCCAGAGGGAATAGAAATCCACCAGAAAGCAGGTCAGATGAGCAGAGAGCACTGACTGACTGACTGGTGCTTCATTTAGAGCCAACAAGGGAAGTGGACGTTTCAGTTTCAGGTGGCTATTTCTGTGCTTAATTGGTCACACACACAGCACACAGTGTATCATTTTCTTTGTGAGTTGAATGCGATAATGTAATTGTATGTTTTTTTTCCCCAAGTGTTTACACTATAGTGCTGTCCTGTCCCAGACTTTATATTTTCTCAGTCTGCGTGTTTTTAATCCAGAGATTGGACTGATCGAGATACTATTTGTTCAATCAGAGAAAAAGGGCATGGGAGAGATATTCTGCCTTCCATACACCAAAACCATCGTTGAAAGATCTTTTGAAAACTTAGTCGTGCCTGTATTCAGTTGTGTTTACCGGTGACCTGGAGATTGGGCCTATAATGTTAGGCCAATAATGTCAGCGTTTTTACTTTTATCCCTTTTAATTATAACGCACACTGACTGAAAAAAAAGAAAAAATCCTGAAGGCTCGATTTGAACAATCTACGGTCTTCCGACTGTTTTTCTGAGGGCAGCCCTAGTTTAAACCTAATGTGGGTTAATCAACAACTGTAGATGTGTAGGGGAAGGTGGGGTGATTTGTGCAACTTTTTACTCAAAGTGATTTTAAAGTGAGGCCTTGACAGTTATGTCTTCAACTCAAATATGTACATATATTTCAGGATGTTGTGCATCCCTGGCAATAAAAACTTTGGATCTGGAATAAACTGTTTAAGAAATATAGCTTTCGGAAAAAAAGTTGTCTTGTCGCACAAATCACCCCACGTAGTGGGGTGATTTGTGCGTCATTGTGTCACAATGACAAAGTCACCATCATCATCTTTCTGGCCATCTGAACTCTCATCAGTGGTGTCGTTAAGTGGAATTGAGATGTCACTCTCTCCTGAGCTACTGTAGACTATCACTTTCTTTTGGTGACCAGCGTATACAGCCATGCCACTGGCACAACTCTCAGAAATGTACTTTGCACTAGTTGCTCCGTGCTTGTGGAACCAACTGCCACCTGACAAATGTGATTCCCCCTACATTTCTGCCTTTAAATCAAGGCTCAAAACCCATATGTACACCCTGGTGTTTCCTCCCCATTAACCTCTGCACTACTTACTTACCTCTGCACTACTATCTGTGTTTATGTGGATGTATGGGCTTTACGTCTTTTATTTTGGTTATTGTTATTTTACCTTCATTGTTTACCTACTGAATGCACTATGTACAGCACTTTGGACAGTGCAAACTGTCATAAATGTGCTTTTATAAATACATTTTACTTACTTACTTACTTATAACTCACCCAGGCCCTTGCGCACAAATCACCCCATCCCCAGAATTTTGGATAATAGGCATGATGCAGCAATTTAGGGTTGACATTGTGCTAACTATATAGACTCAAAGTGTAGCATACCAAAGCACTAAAACATGTGTCAAATGTTTTCAAACGTGTCTATAATTGTTCAGACACAATAATCAAAAAACCTTGATCATGGAAATTTTACTTTGAAAGGCAAAACACAGTTTTTTGAGCTTAAATGTGCTTATATCTTATTCCTTGTGTCTCCCTTCTTTACAGGATGAGTCAAATGGATGGCTCTTCTTAAATATGTGGTCACATTTCCAATTTCTTCCACGGTTTTCTAGAAACAAGGGGTTTTGCAACTTCCAAAATGCACAAATCACCCCACCTTCCCCTATATCCTGGACCCCTGAGCAGAACAGGGGCCTTTCATAGATGCTATTTCTCATTAGCTGGGCTCTGACCTTCCTTTATACTTCCCTACTATATAGTATGCCAGAAAAAGATTAGGGATGTCCCAACACATGCACGTCAATTTTAGTATGCTAAAAATACATACATTCCCCACTAACTTCAATATCATTTTGGAGTATTCGTCTTTATTCTTGACATTTCTCGACATAATGAAAACAAAATCTTCCTTATCTGATGTTGGTTATTTAACCTTTTTTGTGTTGCAGTGGCCAATTCTTTTGGACTGATGATTAAATGTGTGTTGGAAGGCTCCAACAGCCAGATATCTAACGTTAACTTTGGGGAGAATTATCCAGACTTCCACAGCTCATGGCTGCATACACCTGGCCATATCTCTCCCAGTCACACATTTTGAATCCTTTAGCAGACGGTGTGTTGTGTTTGTCTGTTTTGCATGCAAGCAGAGAAATCTCCTGAGATATAGGAGATGTAAAAGCATACGCTGGCTACAAAGTCAGTGTGGCCTAACAGCTGGGCAGATACTGATTAATGGCATGGGGAGGAGAGGGGGAGTAAGTGTGCTGCTGTGACTCAGGTTAGCCCAGTTGAGTGTGTGTGTGTGTTTAACAGGGTTGGGACTGTAGGCACAGTGAGGGTGAGACTGGGGATTGAGAAGCTCACTTCAAGTGTTGTGCCTTTTGGTGAAGGCCACAGGCTCTCCTAAAGGATTGTGAGATTACTTTTATCTTAAACAACAGGGGGAGTCAACACCGTAAACCTAGCAAACCTAGCTATTCCCCTGTGACTCACTGCAGTTCTCCTGCCTCACATAATAGTCAGGCAGTTCCAGACATGGGGAGTTCTATAGTCATTCCCGCACCGACGGGGATGAGACGGATAGTGTGTCACTCACTGTGCGTGCACCACAGTCATCTCTCTGGGTGTGTTCCTGACAGTGTGAGAGGTGGTGCCCCAGGTCAAGCCTCTTAACATGCCCATGGATGAAGTCTGTCTGTGCGCCAGACTGGCTTAGGGGTTGGGGGAGGACAACCTGAACTCTACAAATGGATTTATATCCGATAATCGGACTACAGGGGCAATTGCAACCATTATTACCAATGAACTTTTATCCTAAAGAGTTAACATGATGAAAGTTTGCATGGAAGCATTGAATACACTTTTAAAGCCTCTTGAAAGCCTGGCCTCGAAGAGTAAACAAATCAATTTATTATATCAAAGTTGGGTGTCTTTAATACGCTTTTACAAAAATCTGATTGAAAATAAATCTTGATAAGTATTCTAATACTTGGATTCAAAAAGCCTTTCATTTGAAAGGACTGTGTGGGCGTGGCCATATCAAACTGTCTCCATGGCAACAGTCAATGTTTTTGTAGAACGTTTCGGGCAGAGACCTATCGTGATTGGTTCAGAACACTTACTGTGTCTGAGGAACCAGAGCATAGCCATGCTTCATCCAAACCAAATTTCTGTAAAGTCTATCAAATGACAATAGAATAATAAATAATAAAAGTTAGCTTACTATCATGCAACAAACTCCCACAATGACATACTGTACAAGGAGTTTGTGGATTCGTGTTAACAGGGGCTTTAAGCACAAACTAACTTGTACTTGTTATTTACCCAGTCTTGGTCACAGGGGGTAGATGAGTGATCTGTGCCCGATGCAGCGCAGCTTTTGAACACACCCTGGCAGGTAAAGGGATAAGGGCGTGTCGTGTCTCAACCAGCCCTCAGGACAACACTCATTTTCCCATGCATGCAAGCACCACTCCCTTATTGTCAACACAGCACTGGAAAACAGAGGATGCCATTTTTCTCATATGGCTATTATGAAGAGAGAGCAAAATAGTTGTTTGACGTTAACTAGGTGACACTCGATACTCTCCTGTTATAGGATCTTCATTGTGTCATCACGAGTCTTCCGATACAGTCTGATTAAAAAAACCTTGATCTGAAATGCAGTTTTAAAGACATCTTGTTATATAATTGGTTTCTCTTTGAGTTGCGATATTGTCTCGACATCCTCTCTACACTCAAATGAGTGATCCTGATAAATGAGGAGAGCACTGCAGTTTCACCACAATCTCATGCGGGGAGATCTGAACAGGTGGTCTCTTAGCAACAGCATGCCATTATATTCTTATGTGTTTCTGTCATATCATTGTGCTAAAAGACTTGGCAGTTGGTGAAGGGGGCTGGATAAGGCAAGTGAGGAAAAGCTACTGAGAGGGAGGTTACATTGTGTGTTTCATAAGGAGATAGAAGGAAAGTGATGAACCCTGTCATAATTGAAGAAAACACAGCTTCATAATAGGTCCATTTTGTGTCCAGTGTGAACCAGCCCCGTGTGTTGAATCCCTGTGGTCTTGCATTAAGAAGTGATTGAGAGTCACTGGAATGAAGACGCCATCCATCACTTTATTAACCCCGTTTTTTTTCGCGCAATACTATATCACATCAGGCGCCACTTGCTTTTTTATAATAAGCAATTTAATGGAGTTTTTAAAATGACTTCAGCTCTGCCTTCCGGAAGATAGTGTTTCTTCAACAAGTGTATGCCTTGCTGTTGCCCAGGGCCTTGGAGAGATTGCATTATGCACTGCAGGAGATATCATAACATTCATTGCCGGTGAGATGTGTTCCCTGTGCCTTTTGACTGTGATGCAGAGAGAGAGAGAGAGAGAGAGAGAGAGAGAGAGAGATTGAGAGAGGGAGAGAGAGAGAGAGAGAGAGAGGACTATTGCTCCACACACCCACCTTCTCTGCACGTCCGGGGGCGAATGCTTTCAGAGACATTCTCTATTTTTCTTTTACTTATCACGGCTTTTTCAAGGACTGAGACTGGAGATGCTATGTGCTGAATTCAAGGCTACACTGTGTATTGACAACGAAGAGGCTTTGTTAGCCACAGCTGACGAAAAAAAAAAAAAAAGCTTTATTCGAAGTCACCTTGTTCACATGGTGGCCATCGTCCAAAAAATATCACACATCCATCACATAAACTGGCCCACGTAAGGATGTTCATTTGCTTTGATAGAGAGCGTTAACATGATTTATTGTGGGGGTGAAAAAGAAAAGGGAGATGCAGGGAGTGGGGAAATAAATGGAGACATTCCAAGTCCTTGTTTGAAATAGTCCTTTAATTACTATGGAGGGTTGAAGCTGTAATTACACAGACTGAAAGAGACACACAGAAGCAGAAACAGAACATTTCAGTTGTAGGACTGTGGTTTGCAGTGGACAATGGCCTTACATGTATGGAGCATGGGCTATACACAACATGCCTGTGGCCAGCGCTGGAGCATTTGGCCACACTTTAACCCGCTGCCCTAGCTGAGTACAGACCAGTCGCACTATCGTACAGCAATTTAAAATTTGGGCTTCCATACCCAAATGGTCCGAACGGTCGTTTGGTGGACAAGTGCCAGGCAGTGAAGGTCTGCCATGATGTAAAGTGATTAAAACAACAGACACTACTTTCATGTGGCTCTGTGTATTTCCAGTCCCAGCGTAAATTCAAATTTACATTTGCATCTCCTATTGAAGTGATATTCTTACTTGCCCCCTGTATAAATTGACAGCATACTGTATATGTATGCACATTTTGTCAGAAGCATCAGTGTGAAATAGACAGCCGGTGAAAAATATCACCACCTCCCATGCTGCATTCAAAATGATTGAGCACAAGGAACCAGCGCTTGTAGAACCTTGAAATAGGAGAAGTAAAACTAAAAGTTTTTGGGATTACATTTGTTAATCAGTAGATACATAGTTAACTGTCTGTTTTTGGACTGTTGAGAAATGGGAATGGTGCATGGAAGGAGGCCCTCGCGCAGTACATCCATAATTCATCCCTTTACTGAAAGCTTTAAAGCTGCTGTGAAAAATGTGTATTTGTAACAAACTGAAACCAAATTCTTCACGGCAGTCCTTTCTGAACTCCTGTTACTTGAGGGATGGATGGGTCAGAACATGTTTTACACAGTGAATCACAGTAATGCTCCTTCAACCCAAATGAATGAGTCTTCTGCTGGGCATAGACTTGAAGCTATAGCAAAGAAGTCACGGTCTTGGTTGCTGTGGTAACCAGCGCCCATGTTGAGTAGCTGATGTGTGTGTATGTTGTGCATCTTGCGCTTATATATCAATGCTTATACTATTATTTGCAATGTGGAATGCAGCTCCAGCATGATTATGCAGGAAACTGTACATTGTTTTCTGATGTGTAAAGTCAACAGACCACAGCGAATGAAATGTCTCCATGTCTTTTTTTCAATCCCAATGTACCAGGAGCTCACAGACCAATCTTCCTCCTACCTGTTTGCGTTTGCATGCCACACTAGCCCCGCTAGCAGGGTGCACATTTAGTTTGCATGGCAGTGACAGGAGTGGGCATGCAAGTAGACACATGTTAGTAAGAGAGGTGATTCAAGATGTATGGTAATGGGGGGGAGGGGGGGGGGGGGGGGTGCTTCCTTTTGCAATAGCCAAATTGACTTGGTTAGCATTGCTCTTGGCCAATAACAAATCATGCTAAAGAGACCCAAACGCCTCAATGCACTGCTAAATTTAAGAAAACTGAATCTGCCATGTTGGCATTACCCCATTTTATTCAGTTTGTGTTTGCATGTTGTAAGCATCTGTAACATAGGAGCAATACCTGAAACTGTCAGTATTAGCTAGCATCAACAATACAAAATGAATTGCCTGTCACTCAGTGGAGTTATAAGAAGAAGAACCTCTTTGATGTGCTCCGTATGGATCCATTCATCGCCTGTGTGTTGACATGACTGATCATGTGCACTATACTCTGAGACACTTCTAAAACAAAGGAACATGAGAGCTGTTCTGTACAGTGACGTTTGCCTTCCTTCAATACACATCTTGCAGAGGACACAAATTCCCTGCGTTCCAAATCACTCACTTTTTCTTTTTACTACATACTAAAGTACAGAAGAGTTTTAGGGCCACACAGGAGAGGAAAGAAATCTGATAAGGACATTGTTTTATTCATTATGTCAAGAAATATCAAGTATAAAGACGAATACTCAAATGCTTTTGGAGTTAGTGGGGCATCTAGGTGTTTTCAGTATACTACAATTGACGTGCATGTATTGGGACACCCTAAATCTTTTTCTGGCATACTAAATGGTAGGGAAGTATGGGGATTGGAACGCAGGGATATTCACATGGTATTCTCTGCAGTCTACTGCACTATTAGTAAATCTTTAGGTATGCAAGAAGGTCAAACCTCTTCATGGCATCTGATGAAAGTGGACCCGGACTTTGCTCAAAAAATAAGCACGTGAAGGTCTGTGTATTCAGTGAAAATGTGTGTACTTTAGAACGGGTCTCTAACCTGTGTTGCAGGAAGAGGTTGGCTGCGTTCCTTTCACTTGAACAGTAACTTTGCAGTGATTGTATACCCAATTGTACTGCACATCAGCAGCTGGTCATGAAAATGAGTATGCCAGTAAATCAAAACACTGCCTTGAGTTTATTATAGAGCAGGGTTTTTAAATTAAACCAGGGCACTTCTGGGGGAAATGTAATAGCATTTGTATGGAATGCAGCCTCTCACAAGTGGCTGTTGTCTTTCCAACAGAGCGTCCAAACATGACATTCTCAGTTACAACAGCAGGATGATAGTTTAAAAAATATATAAACAATTTGTGATGAGCCATAACATAAAGGAAAAACCCACCCATACTCCACAAACAAATACTGTTTGAAGTTGAACAAATATTTATTTTAGTTAAGTAAACCATATGTATTCAATAATACATTCCATTCGTACTCCCCATTTTTAACAAATAACTTTCTTCAGTTTTTTTAATGTCACATTTCCCAGAATATCCTTACCATACATGTCAAGTATTTTCACTTGCTTGTTCCTACATGTACTTTCCAATTTGTGTCATGCTCCTGAAGTCAGCATGATGCATCTTTGGTTAGTCCGACCTGGATTCTCAGCTAAGAGTGTGATATGCACAATGAAGGCTAACCAAAGTAGAACAGGTGAATGGAAATGTTTGGATGTTATATTATTTCTGACTCCTGAGTCCTGGCACAAATCTGTATGGAGCCAGTCTACTGCAGCATCACATGAACCCACACCTTTGTTTTACCAGTGAAACTATTGAAGTAATGCAGACATTACTCACATGCCATGTTCATAAGGGTGGACATACTTCTTTCCTGGGGGGGGGGGAGGGACTGTGGATTCAGCTGACCTACACAGTGAGGTACATGCAGAGAGTCAATCGCTTTGCAATCCCAAAGCTGCCCATGCAGAGGCAACACTAAGTGCCTTTTGAATTTCACCTTATTCAAAACTAGGCCATGTTTGTGCATGTTGACATGTCGCAAAGTTCCTTCAGGAAATGGTTGCTTATACCTCTTGCTTACTGGATTTATTTTAAGCACACAGGTAATGCCACTTGCTTTATCCTTTCCCCCTTATATAACGGCAAAACAGGTCACGGCACGGTTAGCAAGTTGTCTCTTTAAGAAACGCAGCTGAAGCCTTTTTTCAATGCAGTTGTTTGTGCCACTACAGGGTTTCCTCCTCCAATCTGTTTAGCCCAGGTGGTGAGAGAACCCATATCCAGACGTGTCTCTTTCCTCCATCCATCCTTGTTCCTTATCAATTAGCAGATGAAAGCCGACAGGCGATAATGGCTGACTTATTTGCTCCTGGCCCAGTAATTAGTTTATGCTATAAAGGTTTGAGCTGTCCTGCAGCTGACTGACTGACAACCCATCCTCAACTCCCACTGCTCCTTATTAGGAAACAAGTCTTAACTGTGCGACTGTCCATCCGCACATTATCCTCTTTCTTTTACATTGTTCCCTAGTAAGCACATCAGTAGGCTGGGCTGCCTCTGCCGCCTGTCACCCCATGACATGTCCTCACTGTCCACACAATGACGGTATTGGGATTTGTGTGGACTGTGGTGATGTGGCTTATGATCCAGGGCATTTTTTCAGGCCTGTGGCTGGTTGCCGTGTAGAGGAGGGAGAGAGGAGCAGGAGGAACAGATGATTGGCTTCTTGGCTCCTGATTACGTGTGATTCCCCCTGGTTATAATCAGCTGGTGTTACTTTGAAATGATCCCCTTTGCATGTCATTAGAGTGTGCGTGCGCGTGTGCGTGTGCGTGTGCGTGTGCGTGTGCGTGTGTGTGTGTGTGTGTGTGTGTGTGCGTGCGTCCAGCAGTCTGAATCAACAATCTCTTTCATATGCACTGACCTTGTTTCAATTGCGACTTCCCACACCAAGGAAGAACTCATTTGGTTAGGGCAAAGGGAGAATTTGTTCTTAATAATTTTTTCTGCAGACTTCTCCGAATTGTGCCTGTCCCTCCTCACATTGTCAAACACATTTCATTCATTTTGTATAGTGGACATTTTATCTCTCTGTTTCCTAATTCAATTATCCGGTGTCATTTCCTGATAATGAATTCATTCAGTCCTCGTGTATGCAGTCACAAAATGGACAGCTTTGCCCTCTCCGTAAAGAAAGACATTGAGCTGTGACATGTTTCTCATGTTATTATTTCTTTAATTGAAAGATGATACAGTGGAGTGTTTGAATCCAGAGGGACGTACATCACATGATTATACCATTGTTTCATCATCACTTTTTCATATTCAATCCATCTCTCTCTCTCTCTCTTTCTCTTTCTCTCTCTCTCTCTCTCTCTCTCTCTCTCTCTCTCTCTCACTCTCTCTCTCTGTGTGTCACGTAACTTCAAGTGCCTCCTGGCCCCATTTCCCAATTAGCCTTTCACAATTAGGGTAACAATGTAGTACAAGAGGACTGGGATGCCAAATTTAGCAACAATGGGAAAAAGAAGAAGGAAAAACTACCACACTGACTCTTTCTCCTTCCCTCCACTCCCCCTTGACTGCATCATGTCTCTGAATTGTATATGCTCCTTTATATAATCGTCATATCTATGGCTAATCTTGTAATTCTCTTTCGACAGAGTTGTGAAAAATAAGTTTAACTGCATGCATTTTCTGTGAGTGTTATTGAGGGGTGTGTGTGTGTGTGTGTGTGTGTGTGTGTGTCAGCTACCTTTGGCCTCTTCAGTGGGAGAGTGTGCCGTAATGATGCTGCACTGGGATTTGCTTTGTTATGTAATCCTCCCACCAGCACCACTCATTTTATTTTATTTCAACAAAGCCTTGTATTAATGTGTGTGTGTGTGATTTGCACACATTCATGTGACCCTGGTCCTGAGATGCACTCTACATCAGAATTATGCAGAGAGAGAGAAGAAGCATTAAAGCATAAGCATGTCTCAAGCGAGGCCCTTGTGGGATGGCTCTTTTATCTTCCCACAGGCTGAGAGAGAGCGGGGATACCTTCTCATCCGCGCGCTGCCTTTGCTTGAAGATTGGGATTCTCCCCCAATTATGTTCCTATATCCCTCGACTGTATTAGACTAACACAGCCAGATGGTAAATACAGGGAGCTGATTTAAACATGAGTGTGCTGTTCAAAGTAGTTCACACAGTAGCTCATTCTGCCATCTCTTCATGGTAGCTTTGGCATACGTTTATGTAAAACAATAAGCTGAAACTGTGTCCTATGTGAGGAGCAATCAGCGGTGTATTCAAGCATCTATATACCAATAATAAACTGTTTTATCCTCCTTCAGGCACACATGTTGTATTAAGAAAATAATTTCCTCCGCAAAGTGTCATTGTGTATAGTATACCTGTGAGCAGCTGAGCTGGTGCACAGTCAACTTGCAGAGAGTCAGTTTAGCTTGAGAGTTATAGACCCAGTGTCAGGGGAACCTAATGGGGAGGATGCTGACCTGAGATCAGTCAGCCAATTGCCATGGGAACCTGATTAACACCTACCAGGCTGTATTTGTGCTTACTGTTGTTACTCATTTACATTTTCTCTGCCACAAAAAATAGCTTTTTCTTGACATATAATCATAAACTGATTGTTTTGTGTTTGTCATTGCTCAGATCAAACAATCTATCTTAAAAGATCACCTTGGGTAGCAAGACATTCTAAAATAACCACTATCTATAAAAATAACAATTAATTGGACAATTAATCAATAATGACAATAATAGTTAGTTGCAGACTAACACTGTCTATTTAAAGGTTCAGTAAGCGGAATGGTCAGTTTAGCTAACTTCCTGTCAGTTACTGCAGTTAGCAGTCCCCTCCACGTCAATACATTAATGCACTGTGGTCTTCACGCAGCGAGTTATCTAGCATCATCTCAGATCAGTTAGTGTGATAAAACATGATAAAAACCATCAAAACAGACATTGGGAAGGATTTTTACCTGCTCCGCCATTGTAGGCGCATACACATTCACCCATCTGTCGCTCTGCACGTGCACCGCCAGTGAGACGGGTGCCGGTTTGTAGCGTTCTCTCTTCTGATTGGTTATCAGTAGTGGGATCCCCGAAAAGTTTGTTTGCAGATTACATGCAGAGCGGGTGACTGAGAGATCGGCTTTATGAAACGTGCACACTATATAAGTGATCACTGTATGAATAAAGAGCGATTTAACACTTATAACATAAATAAATCGCTTACTTCACCTTTAATGTTTATAAAATGTATTATGTTTATTGACCCATGTTAATATTATCAGCACACGTGAAGCATTTGAGTTAAAATAGGCCAGGATACACTTTAGCAGTTGGCAATGCTAAATGGACTTGACTTATATAGCGCTTTTTAGCTGATTTGATTTTTTAATTTGTACATTGGTAACGAGTCACTACTGATAATTTTTAATCTGATTCAGATAATGTTGTATTGGCTTCAGATGCGAACATGGAGAGGCATAGTAAAATAGTTGCTGTCGGTAATCAAGTTATGAGTGGGCTATGTCTGACTCATTGGTATTTCTACTGTAGGTGGGTTATGCTGCACTCAAGCCATGCACTTGAACTGTTAGTCCTGAGTGGAGACACACACACACACACACACACACACACACACACACACACACACACTGTCAAATCCTAATCTTTGCTCTCATTAAAAAAAAGGGCAGGCAGCAAAATGAAGGCAAACACAAAAAATGCTAAAGTCTACAAGAAGATGAGAGGCATGTGATTTTCCGGATGAGGTGCCGGGGTTGTCTCGTGTTGACACTGGTGGCACCTTGCCATATTATTCTGGATTCAGGGCAGAGGTATTTTAATAAGTGTTCTCCTCCTGCAGTATTGATGTAGAGACTGCTGCTGCAGCAGTGTTGTGCTTGTCTCTCTGTCCCCTGGCTGTTCCTGACTAGCCGACTGGGGACCGGCTAATTGGAGGAAGCCCTGGAGGAGCACAGGGAAGGACACTGTAGAGAAATGATAGGAATGGGGGGTAGGGAGGGGCGCTGGATGTCGAGTATCATGCGTTCGCTGCATTTATGTACTCCTGCCTGCAGCTTACCATGACAGTGTATCCATACAGTAACAAAGCAAATATATGCTTCCATGACAAAGGTGTGTGTGTGTGTGTGTGTGTGTGTGTGTGTGTGTGTGTGTGTGTGTGTGTGTGTGTGTGTGTGTGTGTGTGTGTGTGTGTGTGTGTGTGTGTGTGTGTGTGTGTGTGTGTGTGTGTGTGTGTGTGTGTGTGTGTGTGTGTGTGTGTGTGTGTGTGTGTGTGTGTGTGTGTGTGTGTGTGTGTGTGTGTGTGTGTGTGTGTGTGTGTGTGTGTGTGTGTGTGTGTGTGTGTGTGTGTGTGTGTGTGTGTGTGTGTGTGTGTGTGTGTGTGTGTGTGTGTGTGTGTGTGACAAACAAGGCTCTCTACCTGCATTTACAGTAAACTTGGTCTAATGATATACAGTAGCAGTAATTTTTCTGTCTTATGCCTGATAAACTATGGCCCACCACAGCATCATATAGTATGTTCATTAGTAGAATCTGCAGAGGCCTGTTCTCTAGCAACCATAATGAGCCTGTCTGTCCATCATCTGATGCTCTCTAGGGTAACTATATGCATCCATTCCCCATCAATGCAAATTTTCACAGTGTTTTAGTCCACGAGTACCTCTCCCACTACTCTGCCCTCACCCCCCATGCCTGGACTAGTTCTCACTGTAAGAGGGCATGGTGTGGGTGGAGGAAACCCACTCGTGCCATCATTTACATTCAGGACGACCATTAATGTTGTCCAAAGATGTGATAGGAGACGGATTTTGTGCAAGCCGAGGGAGGTTTGTGAGCGTGTCGGAAAGAGAGCTTGAAAAATGAGAGAGAGAGAATGAATAGAAGAAGATGTAAGTCTATCTTTTCTGCCCTTGACCGAGCTCTGCTCTGATAAGTGAAGCCACCACCTACCATCTATCTCTTGTCTTCTCTTTCAGACCATCATGGAGCAGTTCAACCCCTGCTTACGGAACTTTGTTGCCATGGGGAAGAACTACGAGAAGGCCCTGGCCAGTAAGTCCTTTTTAAAAAATAAATGTATTGTGTATTTTTCTCTGTGCTTTAAGCAGCAGGTTTATAGGCACTCGGCCAATCCAGCACTCTCTCTCTCTGTCTCTTTGCCTCGATGTGTATCTATCAGTGTTTCCCCTACCATTATACAGGCCTGGCGGCCCCGCCAGGCCAGCGGGTCCCCCGCCAGGCCAACAGCTGCCCAAAAAAACAATTTTTTTTTTAAATTTAGGGGAGAGTGGCCTAAGTTGTGCATTTTGGAAGTTGTGCCACCCCTGGTTTCTAGAAAACCGTGGATATATATGTGACCACATATTTAAGAAGAGCCATCCATTTGACTCATCCTGTAAAGAAGGGAGACACAAGGAATAAGATATAAGCACATTTAAGCTCAAAAAACTGTGTTTTGCCTTTCAAAGTAAAATTTCCATGATCAAGGTTTTTTGATTATTGTGTCTGAACAATTATATACAAGTTTGAAAACATTTGACACATGTTTTAGTGCTTTGGTATGCTACATTTTGAGTCTATACAGTTAGCACGATGTCAGTCCTAAATTGCTGCTTCATGCTTATTATCCAAATTTCTGGGATTAGGGTGATTTGTGCCAAAGGGCCTAGGTGAGTTATCTTTAAGTAACTAAAATGTATTTATAAAAGCTCATGTATGACAGTTTGCACTGTCCAAAGTGCTGTACATAGTGCATTCAGTAGGTAAACAATGAAGGTAAAATAACAATAACCAAAATAAAAGACGCAAAGCCCATACATCCACATAAACACAGATAGTAGTGCAGAGGTAAGATAGTTAATGGGGAGGAAACACCAGGGTGTACATATGGGTTTTGAGCCTTGATTTAAAGGCAGAAATGTAGGGGGAATCACATTTGTCAGGGGGCAAATGTGATTCCCTGTGTTCCAATACCCATACCCATATCCAATACCCATACTTCCATACTACTGTATATACAATTGTAGTATGCTGAAAATACATAAATGCCCCACTAACTCCAATAGCATTTTGGAGTATTCGTCTTTATTCTTGACATTTCTTGACATAATGAAAAAAAAACTTCCTTATCTGATTTTTTTTTATCTCCTGTGGCCCTTAAACTCTTCTGTACTTTAGTATAGTGTAGTAAAAAGAAAGAGTTTGTGATTTGGAACGCAGGGTCGGTGTAAAAAGCAACAGATGCACAGAAACCGAGTGACTCCCACCTGCCTAACAGTCTGGAACCAAGCAACCTGCTGTATAAGTGGCCTGACATAGTGACTCAACGAGGACAATGTAGGTGCAGGAAATGATCATTGTCCTTGACAAGAGATGTGTGGGTCTTCGTCCTCTCTTCTAAACTGAAGGATGAGTGATGGATCAGCAGCTCTCGGATCAGCCCCCTCCCTTACCAATGGCCTGCCTGCCTTGTGAATCAGACATGTGCTAATCCTCTCTTGTCTGTCTGCGTGGGCCCCTCACCACACATTTCATTAGACAGAAGCAGTAAAGTATCGCTATAGATCCAGCTTATTTTCTCAGTCGTCCTTCTGCTGCACACACACACACGCACACACACACACACACACACACACACACACACACACACACACACTCACACACTCACACTCACACCCTATGCAGCAGCAGCAACGGCAAGAAGAAAGTGTCTGTTGATCGGGGATCCCATTTGAAAATCTGCCTTTGCTCTTGCTCGCACAAGCCCCTATCACACATGTGCAAACTTGCACGCACACACACACACACACACACACACTTGCTCACATTTTCCACATCAAGGCATTTCGGGAGGGTGTGTTTGGCATGACAATGAGAAATCAGTGGTGACGCTTGGGAAGGTTTCTTCTCTCACTTCTCAGGTATTCCCCCATGTAGCCAAGGAGAGGAGAGAGCACAGGCCGTCTCTACCGCCTTTGACTCGGCTTGTAATTGGGATTAGCATTAGCATATGTCTACCCAGCTTTGTGAGACTTCCCCTTTAGCGCTGGCCTGCATGCATCTCTCTCTGCTGGAATTAGTCTGCCCATGGCCAGGCTATTGTTGTAAGTGTGTTGCTCACCTGGCAGCTGTCTTAGCCAGGCACATGGACCCATCTGTCACCTGGATTGACCGCGCTGTTGAATTCACCTCTGAAAAGCAGCGGCCATTATTATTCACCAGGAGATGGACTGATTGTTTAGCTGTATGACGTGTGATCTTTTGTTAAGCCAGCACGGCAGCAGTTTGTCGGAATAATAGGGACAGAGGTGGATATCGATTCAGTGCAACCAGGACCAGTGGCGGCCTTAACGATCTGGGGGCCCGTTTCAAGACCTAGTGTGGGGCCCCCCACTTTTTTTTATTTTCTTTAATTTTTTTAACACACATTTCTTGTGAATGCTGTGCATGCTGCCCACAAAAAGAAAACAGATTGTAGAATCCAGTTGGTTCGTAGACGGTTTTTGAGATGATGGGCCACTGGGTGCAGACTCTTAAAGGGCCCCCCCACTCCTACCTATCCAGTCAGGTACACTGACTTTTCCGCACATATACAATTAATGGTAAAAACATATTAAGGAAGTCAGTGTTTCTCAAAGGATTTAGGCAAGGCAAGGCAAGTTTATTTATATAGCACAATTCAAACACAAGGCCACTCAAAGTGCTTTACAGGGGCAAGATTAGAATACATAAAACACATTAGAAGACATTTAAAAGCGAATGAAAAGAAGTAAAACATTTAAATTAAATAAAAAGTACAGGTTAAAATGGAAACGGAAAAGTCTTCAGACTCGATTTAAAAGAACCGAGGGTTGCAGCAGACCTCAAGTTTTCTGGGAGTTTGTTCCAGATATTTGGTGCATAAAAACTAAAAGCTGCTTCTCCTCGTTTAGTCCTAACTCTTGGGACTGTAAGTACACCTGTCCCAGACGACCTAAGGGCTCTGGACGGTTCATAACGTATCAGCAGATCAGTAATGTATTTTGGCGCTAAACCATTTAGTGCTTTATAAACCAACATCAGTATTTTGAAATCAATTCTTTGAGTGACAGGAAGCCAGTGTAAAGACCTCAGAACTGGGGTAATGTGATCCACTTTTTTGGTCCTAGTGAGGACTCGAGCAGCAGCGTTCTGAATTAGCTGAAGCTGTCTGATAGATTTTTTTGGAAGGCCTGCAAGGACAGTTACAGTAGTCAAGTCTACTAAAGATAAATGCATGGACAAGTTTTTCTAAATCTTGCTGAGACATAAGTCCTTTAATTCTTGATATGTTTTTAAGGTGGTAGTATGCTGACTTATTAATTGATTTAATGTGTTTCTTGAAATTCAAGAAGTAAGGGATACTGTGGGAGGGACCCTGGTCCTTGTTGGGGGGTCCGGGGGCATCCTCCCCCGTAAGAAAATGTGTGCCTTTTGAATTAAAATGCATCAATCTGGTGCACTTTGAGGGGAAAATTTAGAGGCTATATCAAATCCTGAGATGCAGAAGGAACATTATTTTTCAGATTTTTCTTAATGAGGCAGCACTCTTTACTCTGCAACTGTAAAAACAGTAGATTGGTCTGCAGACTCATGTTCTATGACTCATGTTCTATGATGGAGAGACTCATTTCAACAGATAAAGGGTGGATAGCTACTTTGTATGAACAGTATAGAATTTACACATATAAATCATATTCCCGTATGTGTGTGGGGGCCCTAAAGGCTCATCATGAAGCCCCTTAGACAGAGCTACTAATGCTGTTTTCTTATGCTTTTGTATTTCTCCCCTACTAGTTGAGGGGCCCATGATGATTTATTTCCTTATATTTAGGCTTATTCCTTTCTGGACCCTGTTATTGACATGAGTGACTGAGCTCTTTGACAATGCGACATGAAAAGTTATGAGCTTAGGGCTCCCTGAGGCCCCTGGGCCCGGTAACATGCTCAAGAATTATTTATCATACGGGAGGGAAGCGGAGTCATGGCTGCTAATAGTATTTAACCTCACATTGTTTTTGTGTAAAAGGGTCAAGTGTGTGTGTGTGTGTGTGTGTGTGTGCGAACAAGCAGGTGTGTGTTTGCACAAATCAGTGTTCTATGCAATGTGCATACATGCGGCAGTTTCATTGCGTGACCCCTTGAGCGCTGGGGGGGAAAGAAAAACTAATTACTCAAGCATTTAGGAAAACCCATTAGATTATAGGCAATTAGAGTTTCATTATTACACCTTCACTCATAGCAGCTACAGGGGAAGACTCCTTTGAACCATAATAATCCAAGTACTAGTCAGCTGTCTCCCCCAGCAACGGTGTCACCCTGCTGGGCAGTGCTCAGAGTGGAAGAAGGAAAAAGACTAGTGGTGGTAACAGCATGTGGTTAATAGCGTTTTTTTTTGTTTGGCGGCAAATTTAGAATTTTAGTGCCCCATTTAGTCATATATCAAACAGAGCCGAGGTATAAAACAGTCCGACAAAATAGATTCTTAACACCAAGCATTATGTTTGTTTGTTTGTTTGTTTGTAACCTTTATTTAACCTCGAAAGATCAATTGAGGGGTGACCCTCTTTTACAATGACGTCGAGTACAGATACACAATATACAATGAGAATACATAACAAGTTTACACACACACACACACACACACACACACACACAGACAACAACAATTTAAAACATTCAGATCAATTGAATGAAATAAATAATAGCCTAATTAAAACAGTTACAAGTGTGGAGGGGTTGATTCAAAATAATACTTTTAAATTGGTTAACAGATATGAGTGTATTTATTTTAATTGTATGTTGTAGGCTGTTCCAGGAGTCAGGGGCACTATAGCTAAAAGCGGTTTTACCAAGCTCAGACCGGGGATAGGGGACATATAACATGATCATGTCAGTTGAGCGGGTTTGATAAAGCCCATCTGAAATAAGCAGCATTTCTGTCAGATAGAGTGGTAGCTTTCCAGTCAGAGCTTTATATATAAAAATATGCCAATGTGCATCACGTCTCTCCTTAAGGGAGGACCACCCAACCTTTTCATATAAAACACAATGGTGTGTATCATAAGCATCTCCTGTAATGAATCTCAAAGCAGAGTGAAATACAGAGTCAAGGAGTTTAAGGCATGAACGAGATGCATGCCGATAAACCACATCACCGTAATCAAGGACAGACATAAAAACTGCCTCAATAATCCTTTTCCTACTAAACAACGGGAAGGTAGCTTTATTCCTATAAAAATATCCAATCTTTTGTCGCAGACGACAGACAAGATTTTTTATGTGAAATGTAAAAGAGTTTTTCATCTAGCCAGATACCAAGGTACTTATATTCAGAGACTTTTTCGATCAAAGAACCGTTTACAGCATAGATGCATGCACTATTGTCTAAATCTCTAGCCCTAGAGAACAACATGAATTTAGTTTTAGTCTGGTTAAGGACAAGTTTAAGTGAAATAAGAGCATTCTGAAGAGCATTAAAGGACAGTTGCAGGTTCTCAATAGCTGACTTTGCAGAGTCAGCAACACAGTACAAGATGGTGTCATCAGCATATAAATGGATTTGACAACCACTGACAAGAGACACAATATCATTGATGTAGATGGTGAATAGTACCGGACCTAAAATTGAACCTTGTGGAACACCTTTGGTTATGGGTAAGAAACCAGATTGGATATTACCTAGCTTCACACATTGAGATCGGTCAGAAAGGTAATTACTGAACCAGCTACACGCATTTTCACTAATACCAATGTTAGCCAATTTATCTAATAGTAAAGAATGGTCTACTGTATCAAAGGCTTTACTGAGATCAATAAAGAGGGCAGCACAGTGATTACTATTATCTAAGGCAGAGACAATATTGTTAGTAACCAGAGTGATGGCAGAGATAGTGCTATGGTTAGTTCTAAAACCAGATTGGTGAACAGATAAAATAGTGTGACTTGAGAGAAATGTTTTCAATTGGTAATTAATAAGGGATTCCAGCGTTTTTGACAGACATGACAGTCTGGATATTGGCCTATAGTTATTAGGGTCAGTTTTTTCTCCCGCTTTATACAAAGGAAGGACACAAGCTGATTTCCAGATCCTTGGAATAACGCAGGAAGATATAGAAAGGTTAAAAATGTGGGTAATACACTCTGCAATTACAGGGGCAGAGAGTTGGAGAAAGAATGGGTCTAGGTTGTCTTCTCCAGTGGATTTCTTGGGGTCAATGCTTAAGAGAGCATCAAGAACCATACTGGAGGACACAGGAATAATAGAAAACTGAGGAACATCATTGGTGGTAGGCATATGAACCTGTTCAAGGGGTAGCTGGTTGTCTGCTAGAGAAGATCTAGAGTTGTCCTCTTTGAAGATATGGCCAGCAACATTAAAATGTCTATTAAAACCAGCGCAGATCTCGGTTTGATCGGTAATAAAACTATCATCAAATTTAACCTGAATTGGAATAGAAGCTGATGTAGCAGAGCTATTTTTGTTGGTTTTAACCACCTTCCAGAATTGTGCTGGGTTAGAATAGGTGTCTGTGATCAATTTTAAATAGTAGTCAGATACATTCTTCCTCACTAAGGATGTACATTTATTTCTTAAGGCTCTGAATGCAGTCCAATGTGAGGCGTTATTAGTACGTCTAGCAAGAGACCAGGCTTTGTTTCTAGTTCGGAGAAGAGATGTAAGTTCTGGACTAACCCAAGGACTGGATCTATCCTTAACTCTATACTTCTTAAAGGGGGCATGTGTATTTAAAATAGATAGAAAGGTGGAAATGAAAAAGTCTAAAGCTAGTTCGACATCAGGAATATGTCTATGTCTTTGAAAGCACACAAGTATGAAGTCTGACTCACTGTAATGTGGGTAATATATTTAGCCAAACAGTTTAACACACGGGGGGGGGGGGGAGGGTGACAAAGGAAGTGTTTCACTTTTTATCTTTAAAATTCTGGCATCAGTGAATGTGAAATGTAGTGGAAATATACTGAGACCCCCCCCCCCCCCCCTCTTAAGATTGACATATCATCATCATCATCATCACCTACCAGTCTTCCCCTTTCGTTAAACACTAAGCCCCGGAATGAAATAGAAACTGGAAACACTTTGTGTACTGTTTGGCTTCCCCCCCTCAATCAACAATTATCTGTCAGTAAATGATTTCCTCCTGCCAATCAAGCATGCAAAATGACAACAGGATGATATGGAGTGATTGCGTGGCCACATCAGCTTTGCCTGCTTTTCTGATGGCGAGAAGCCAACCTCTTTTTTGGTAGAGGTTGCACGACACTAACTTTTACTTTTTTAAAGCTGAAGTAAACAATTTATTTATGTTAATATAAGTGTTAAATCGCTCTTTATTCACACAGTGATCACTTATATAGTGTGCGCGTTTCATAAAGCCGATCTCTCAGTCACCTGCTCTGCATGTAATCGGCAAATAAACTTTTCGGGGATCCCACTACTGATAACCAATCAGAAGAGAGAACGCTACCAACCGGCACCCGTCTCACTGCCGGTGCACGTGCAGAGCGACAGATGGGTGAATGTGAATGCACCTAAATTGGCGGAGCAGGTAAAATTCCTTCCCAAGTGTTTTTTTATCATGTTTTATCACACTTATGGATCTGAGATGACGCTAGATAAGTAACTGCTTGAAGACCGCAGTGCATTAATGTGGTGACGTGGGGACGAGGGAGGGGACTGCTAACTGCAGTTACTGACAGGAAGTTAGCTAAACTGTCCATTCCGCTTACTGAACCTTTAATAACCAACCTGCTTTTTCTCTTTTGTTCTTGCTTTCTCTTTGTCTCTACAGGTGTGACGTTTGCGGCCAAAGGTTATTTTGATGCTCTGGTCAGGATGGGGGAACTGGCCAGTGAGAGTCAGGGAGCCAAAGATTTGGGTAAGTGACAGACATACCTGATTATCAAACTTTTTTTTTTTCTTCTTCTTCTTGGCGTTGGCCTCGGTCACGCCGCCCTTCAACTGCAGCATCAGCTCTTTGTACGCCCTCACATTCACACACACAACATATAACATATAACATAGGCCTTCTCTGTGACGATAAGTTGCGTTGGCAGAGAAATATGTCTGTTGATAGAGCATTTAGAATTGTTTCACTTTTTTACTTTGTTGTTGGATTGTGTACTGAAGGAATTTTCCTGTTTTTTCAATTATATATATATATATATATATATATATATAATATATATATATATATATACATATATATATATATATATAATATATATATATAATATATATAATATATATATATATATAATATATATATATATATATATATATATATATATATATATATATATATATATATATATATATAATATATATACACGCACACACGCACACACACACACAAAATATGGGCCTACATTTGTCAGAGCAATGTCATCGGAGAAAGAAATAGGTAACCATAGTGAATGCAGTACAGAGAGGAGGGAGCTGAACATCATTCATTCACAACAATATAGATGCTGGTAACATGTCCGTTATTCGACCGGAAGATTGATTTTTGAAAAGCCTGGTAGGAGTTTGAGTAATTGATACTGTGTGGTAAAATGTGTCTGTATACCAGGGGTTGGCAGTGTCACACCTTATGTGTCTGCCATGCCAATTAGTTGTGTGTGTGTGACTGTGTGTGTGTGTTTGCGCGCGTTTATGTTCAACAAACATACGAGGTCAATTGGAAAAGCAACACCTGGTCCTCTCGTACTGTGTAGTTACCTAGGTGATGACTGTCTCTGAGTCTGTCTGTGTTTGCTGTCACTGGCCCATGGGGAAATCAGCTCATGTTTGAAGAGATTCCCTTTGCTCTGATTGTGCTTTCGACCGCTTGATCTGCGTAGAGGTAGCTGTTGATTTGACGGGCGCCTTTTGTTGCGGTAGAGATACCAGATCCAGTTTGGGTTTCCTCCAGCCCAGGGCCAACAGGGACTGACATGAAAGTGCTCTCAGGATGTTTTATTCAGTAAGCGACCCTCTCTTTTTCTCTCTTTCTCTCTCTCTATCTCTCTCTATCTTGCGGTCTCTGTGAGGTTTTCCATCGACTCCAAAGTTTCCAGCGGGTATATACCTATGTTGAACTGAGCCCTCGCTTTACACTGGCGCACTTGTCCATGCCTGAACATGTATGTGCAAACAGACTGACAGCAAGGAATTTGATATCATATTTAAGGTAGTTGACTCACCCCTGCCCTGTATGTTGTTACACATATCTATGAAGTAAATACAAATGCTGTGTGTGTGTGTGTGTGTGAGTGACGTGTGTGTGTGAATACATTTACTTACCTCTTTCGTCACAACTATACGAGTGAGGGAACTGAAAGCTGATTCCATATTCCAAAGCCCTGCCTGGATATGATCTACAAGGGAATGGAGATTTTTTTTGATGACTCATTCTCTTTGTCATTGACTTCTCTGTCTTTTTTGTCTCTGGTTGAATTCATCAAGCGTCACCTTATTTTAAAGAGAGGTTGTCATGTAAGCTATATATATTAGCCTCTGTTGTTCATGTGCCAGCTACACCCAGCTACACTCCCCTCTGCTGCACGCCCACTGTGCGATACCCAAGGGAAGGACTGCTGTTGTTTTACTTTCCAGCCACCTGCTCCGTGACCCTTTGTGGAGTCCCCACCCTGAGGTCGGCGCCAGGCCCAGGACCTCCATGTCAAAGCACATGTAAAGAGGGCTGACCCAGAGCACACAGTTTCCTGTTTGGCTGCTGGTCCAAGCACAGAAATATCCATGGGAGGGGAAGAGGAGAGTATACTGGAAGGTTAGCTGAAACAAGCTACAGCCCCGTTTGATTCATGGATGTGAGATACTGCCACTTTGGAGGTGTCAGTCTTTATACATTTTCCAGAACTAGCTTTTAAATCCTGGTTTTGTCATTCTTGTTGTCCTTATTTTGCTTAAGCATTGTTGTGAGTATCTGAATTGATTCTAGTTTTTAAAAAGTGTGGTTTTCTACATAGAATGTTTGTAAGTTGCATGAAATGGAATAAGAGGAAGCAGGGGGGGTTCCCTCCCCTCCCGGCTATCAAGAAAAGAAAAGAAAAGAAAATAACAGAAATGAATTCAAACTTAACTTCTTAAGGGGCACCACACCTAGATTTAACTAGGAAATTGATTGCTTATCTAAATGCACTTAGGAAATCCAATGTATTATAAAATGAATAACTATAACCAAAACACCATATTGAGAGCTAGTAAGTCAAGGGAATTCTAAATGGAAGAGGATGGCAATGTTCATTATTATGCAATATTAAAGGAGCCAAGACAATTAAAACACACATATCTTATTTACATAAAGTAATATAAGCACATCAGGAAGCTTTTTTTGTGTGTTTGTGTGTGTGAGTGTGTGTGAGAGAGGGGGGACTGTAGCCAATAGGTTCAGTGTGATATCAAAAGTATGTAAACCCAATTACAACAGCTTTCGAGAAAGCCACTAATCCAACACACTTTTTCTGCAGTAGCAGCATATTATATAGATGTCGCTCCTTTTTAAATGAGTGAAAGACATTAACATCAAATTAGGTGACGTTTTTCATTGAAGCGCCTGATTGATTTATAACCAAATCCATGTTCCTCAAGTGGTCAGTTTAAATTAATAAATCATCTCTATATTCATATAAGGCTATTTAATGAGGCTCGTCTGTGAGTTTGGGATCATACATGTGAACAGTAATCGCTCGCGTGCAGCCGCAGAATTACATTTCAACCTGACAGAAATCTGTTCAGTGGCACAGATGTTAGATAACTAACATCCTAGATAAAATAATGAGATACAACATAAATGGGTTGATTAATCTGAATGTAGAGCATGTTCACGGTGTGTTAGGTGGTTCGCCTATATGAACGACACAAAAGGCTGAGAGTACTGATCAGATAAATGATCGATCAAACGTGAAATCGTCAGGAAATTATAAAAACATCCCGATGGAGATTTCTATGGAGTGATTTTGCTTTAAACTCTACAGGGATACGTTGTGACACTTCAGTCGGAGCTGCAGCGTAAAGTGAAAACAAACTCGCCCTGTATTCTGAATCGCAAAATCTTTCTTTTTTCTATTCTACATCCGACGATAAAAAGAATCTAGTTAGGATGCAGTAGACTAGGCATACACTTGGGACATACTTTTACTTATTTATTTCATCATAACATTGCGCCTTGATCTTGCCTCTTGCTTTTATGTCCGTCACATCCCCGTTTGTTTTCATATGGAGGCTCCTTTGATGTCACATCACTTCAGGTTCTCACTGGATTATGGGTCAGAATCGCCCAAATAGGATGCTGTTTTCAACACAAAAAATCTTAGCCGGATGTAGTAGACATCCGGGTCTTTCTAACCATCCGAAATCTGGCCACAAGAATCGGGACATACTAAATCTTTTTTCTAGCATACTAAATAGTAGAAAGTATGCGATTCGGAAAGCAGGGACAGCGTTGGTTCCCTCAAACCACCCAGGTTAGACCCACGGCGGATGTTGCCGCAGTAACGGACCCGAGTTGCGCTTGAACCTTCTTCCTGAAATGGAAAACCCAGAGTTTACACTAACTCAGAGCGAACAAACTCTGAGTTGCCTTAAAACCCGCCTCCTGAAACAGGCCCCAGGTCTGTCAGGCCATCGGACGCAGGTGTGATATTTGTTGCTCATTTTCATCTCCATCCAGGTTCCATTATGTTGTACAGATTTGAAAGCAGTTCTATCCCCAGTAGCTGATTGAAGGCTGTGTTTACACTCATGTCCATTACTTAGCTTTGTGTTCGGTGTCTGAGTGACTCTACATCCTTGATTTTTTCCACACTCGTAATTAATCAAGTCAGTTACATGATCATGTTATGTTGTTATTAGTTTGAATCGTTTTAGAGTTGATTGGCTCATTATCCTTAAAAAAAGACATGTATTTTTTTTTATACAGCCATTTGCGCATGTTCACACTCTCACTTGCGTGTATTGAGTTATAGTTATTGTTGCACCTCCTAAAAGCCTGTTAATTCCTCAGTCGCTCAGCAAGAGACGGCCTGCAAATGGTCCCACCTACACACATAAGAGTCGGCGGCAGCTGCTCTCCATCTCTTTCTTCTTCCCTCTTCTCTTTCTCCTCAGGTCTCTCTCTCTCTTTCTCACACACAAAAACACACAAACACGCATCTTGCTTAAAACAGGGATTGAAATTACCTTGGGAAACAATGCCCTCTGTTGCTGTTATAATCAGCAAATCACACACTACACATGTTTAGAACACAGTACAGTGACATGCACCACATGTGTTCACGCCTTTTTTACACCTACATGGCTGTGTGCATTTTCTATGCATAAACCTCTTCCGTCATTTCTATGCAGTTATAGTACGAGTGCTCTTTTAATCCACTTGAGTATATCTCCGCCTAAAGCTGTCTCTTGCACTCTCTCTATCTCTCTCTCTCTCTCTCTCTCTCTCACTCTCGCCAGCCCCACTACTCCCACGCACTCCCTCCCACATATCCTCCTCTGGTTGGGCTAATCATCGCCTGTCACTTTGCCACCCACACACACACACACACACACATGCATTCACACACACCTGCCCTCCCTCCTCCTCTCTCTCTCCCTCTGTTTTATTCCATCCTCCTTGTCTTCTTTCCTCCTTCTTCATGAAGAAAGAGTGATCACGTATTACCTTGGTGATATGTGTGGCTTTTACAGAACCTTCTAGGGAAATACAGGGAAAATAGAATCGGTGGGGGCTGGACATTGTTACTACAATCTTAACCGACCATCTCTGCTCCACTGTGTTTATATTCCTCTGAACTAAAAGGCTTGTTATTTACGACCAGACTCCAAGCCAAATAGGCAATTTACAGGTTTTAACTCCCCCCTTTAAATTCCTAGTATTTGTATCTTGTCATCATCCCTGGAGCTGCTCAATCTCTGATGTAACTGGTCAGAAGTCCAACCAATCAGCCGACCTGTAAAAAAAAAAAAAAAAAGGCAAAAAGTCATGTGAATTAGCTTGCATGCACTCAGTTTTGGAGCTGTACATTCATTGATAGAGATTACTTATTTTCCCAAGAAAATCAAGCTTGAGCATGCATAATTGGTTTGAGTTCATATAAAAGTCAACCTACTGGGTCTCGTTGTAGAATCAGCATGTGTGATGCTCTCTCTGCTGCGTTTATATGCGACATGCTAATCCCTTAAGTCAGCAAAAGTCTTAGCGAGTCTTTATCTTTATTCTTATACATTTTTCCTAGTTTTCCATTATTGTATTAGAAGATAATAACAATCTCCTAGTTAACGGTTGGCCAGTGTGTCAGAAGAAGAGTGGAGGACAAGACGCAGCCTTGTATGCTCTTTCTTTGACTTTTTTGGTCTTTATTCCAATGTTATTTTGCCCTAAATCAAAATGTTTAGTTACCCTATTGTGTGTATAAAATGACCTCTGGGCTACTTGAATCTAATGAACTGACACGACACAGAATACTACATACTGGAGGAAATAGGTTCTTTGGGCAATGGAACAATTTGTGTTTACAATTCACCACTACTGGTCAGCTCTGTGCTTTTAGAACCCCTCAGGTGAAGTGGGGGTTGAGAGCTGCTCTGTGCTCGACTGAGTATGTTCCGCTGTGCTTTCCTTTCATGGCTATAGTGTCTCACTGTTTTGAAATAACAAGGATAAGTAGGGGAAAGTCAGAGTAGTAGAAGTAGCCAATGTGCTATATTTTTCTATTTGCAATGGCTTACCTTTTATCCTGGGCCTCTGGTTAACAATACAAAATAAAAAAGCCCTCTCGGATCCATTTGGCTGGTTGGTGTGTTTTTTTTCAAAAACCCGGACAAGAATGTTGAAGTACTTACAGTTCAAGCTCCCCAAGCCGGAGCAAAATCCAATATCTCTGTCTCCCCCTCTTATTAACTTCTGTTACTTCTCTAATTCTAATAATACAACACAGGTATGATTCAGCACAATCACTTGTCTTATGGGACATGACATGCATTAGAGAAGGGGAAACAAGGGGGGACCTAGTAAACTGTAGTAATTGATTTCTTGGGTTTGAGAGCTGGCCCATAAAGAACAAGAACCAAATAAAAGGAAAATCACCGGAGAGAAAACAAAGGTTCACATGGGGAAAATGAGGCTCCAAACTGATGTAGCACAATTTTTATCTTTTTTTGGGGTCAACAGATCTGGGACATAAGCATTCAATCATCTGTGTGTGTTATGTGTGTTTGTCAAGGGGGCTGACGATGGCAGTGACGGGTGAAGTGTTAGCCCTGACATGCTGTATCTGAATGAGCAACCACGTGTACACATGCTGTATACACGCGGCATCTCTCTCTCCCTCTCTCTCTCCCTCTCTCTCTCTCCCTCTCTCTCTCTCTCCCTCTCTCTCTCTCTCTTTCTCCGTCTTATAGTCTGGCCTCTACCTCTCTCCTCCTCCTCCTCCAACACCTGTCCTTGTTTAAATGGGAGCAGAAGAGCTCTTTTCTTAGTTCTGTGCCACCATCCCAAGGGGTCCCTGCTTTTTTTTCATGCTCTATTTCTGAGAGACGCAATGCATGATGGGTAACCCAGTGGCCCCAACACTCTCCATCTACACGCATTTCCCTTTTGCCCTTCATTCGTTCGTGGCGGTGGGGTGCTTAATGTGAGCTTAAACAGCTGGGATGGACATGAACAAAAAGCACTGCGCAGACAACTCTGGCCTCTCTCACACACATTTACACTCCAGCACACACTTGACACGTGAGAACTCATTTCTCAGTCCAAATATTGAAACCAGTAAAACATGCAAAAAACCTAATTTCGATCTACTTCCTCTAACATGTTTGCACCCATTCTCATTAGCCCAGTTACTCTTACTTGATCACAACACGCCCACAAAACAAACATGCAATTTTTTAGAATGCTCACGCAATTTAGCCCTATTTATTTCAGATCTTAGATCAGCCCCTTAGTGATCGCTGATGCATCTTGACTGAGGTTTCTTAAGACTAGATCAAATCGCACACACACACACACACACACACACACACACACACACACACACACACACACACACACACACACACACACACACACACACACACACACACACACACACACACACACACACACACACACACACACACACACACACACACACACACACACACACACACACACACACACACACACACACACACACACACACACACACACACACACACACACACACACACACACACACACACACACACACACACACACACACACACACACACACACACACACACACACACACTCAAAAGAGCTCTGTTTGGTTTTTCAATTAGCCCCTCCTTGAATCTCCATACCACAACAGGTAGCTGCATGACTCTGCAGTTGTTTCCTTAAGTGCAACAGGCTCTGCTACACAGATCTGGAGAAAGCAGGACTACGTATGTATCATTGAGGTGCAAAATGGCGCATGAGACCATTGAGACATCACAAGGGGTTATCCTGAACACGGCCCTAGCTGTTGCTTATCTTTCTCTGCTTCATTTTCCCTCTGACAAAGTCGGTTTTTCTCTTTCATGTTAAGCCTTATTTTTCTTTGTCCTGCATATTTGGTTTTTTAGAAGATTTTTGGCCAACAGTGGAGGGACAACGACACCCCAGATCTTGTAAGGGATTCCCCACCCAACCACAAACATGCGCACCATCATATATATGTCTCACTGAGAGGTCCTTATGTTAACCTCATTGCCATCTTTTTGACTTTTTTCACTATATATTCACCTTAGTTTCTTTCTCCCTCCTCATTATTATGCAGCACCCTGAGTGTGTGAGTGCCTGCGTGAATGGGTCAACAAAAGCCTTAACACGCTATAATTGTAAAATGTACCATTTGTATGTTTACTTTAGCCCAATAGCTACTTCTGAATAGGCTTCTTTTCTCAGCATGACTCAAAAGCTAATATGCTACCTTTTTTTTATTTCCTCTTCTGGGCTAATTGGACAGCAGCATTTAATTCCTCAGACTTTAAAGTGTTGACCAAGTTTAAACACATAATCATTATATTTAGCATTCCACAAATACAGTTCCCATGAGGCTTAGACATCTGTTCTCTGGCTTAGCTTCATGGGATATGTTGTTGTTTTTTTGAGCTAAAAATAAATAATTTATATTAACTAAAAAAAAATATAATAAATACAATATGGAATCCTGAGACTTTCACAATGTGTAGCCACTATAGAAACAATTCTAATTTGACTGAAAAAAAAACCCTTGTGTTTCAGCTTTGTTTGCTGTAGCAGTGTGTGGTGTGGTAAAGGCTTGTGTTACAGCAGCTTAAAAAGAGGGCAGGGTTTTGGCTCACTGATGCCAGATGGTTTGGATTTGCTACATGCGGTCTTATCCAGCAGGCCAGACTATGCGTGACAACCCTACCTGAGTCGCCAGACTAAATGTCAACATTATTTGCAACTGCAGTCTGGTCCCCCTTCTCTACTGGATGTCTTACATTTCTCCATGTTGAGCCTTCATTATGGTCCTAAATGCATGACACCATTGCTGGACACACTTGTATTAGGTTAGTGGGTTGCTAACAGCTGTGATGTTTGAGCTTCCAATATTAGCAACATGTCATTTAGATAGCAATAGTTTTCTCTCCATTGTGAATGAGCATTGTGGGAAAAAGTGTTCAATCTCAGGTTATCATCCACTATAAGATGAGTGTGTGTGGGAGAGAGAGAGATAGATATAGGGCAAAGGGATGGATGAACTGCAAAGCGTAAACTGCAAAAGCACTTCCAAATGGACTGTGTTTAAATGGTATGCTTTCACAGGGATAGTAACGTGCACAAGTGTACACAAGCGCACATACACACTTTTACACGGCCACCCAGACCCAGTTATTATCTGAGTCTTGCACATTATCCCGCTGCTGCCCCATTATACTTTCCCACTTGTTTGTTTCCCTTGGGACTTAGCACGCTAGGCAGGTATTACCATAACTGTTATGTTTACTCACACACTGTGTGCACACAATCACACATGCTACTGTATACAGAACTCGCCACCAAAAAGTAGAAGTCACTTCCACCCCCCAAGGGAAGTGCAGTAGCTGATGTAATGATAGGCGATAGTTTGGGTGGAGATCTGTTACACGCTGTTTTGTAACACAACACTTTGCAGCCGCCGGGCGCCCTCATCTTTCAACTTCTCCCATGGCAACGACCCTAGCATTATCCTGCTGCCATGACGACGCCATAGTGAATCCAGCTTGACCTTCACCAGTGATTCAGTGCCTCTCCATCCCACCTCCATTCCCTCCCTCCGTCTCTCGTCTTCTCTCTGCTCAACATTGTGCAAATGTCCACTTTTGCTGCTTCCGTATAGCCTGCATCCTGTTTTCTCTCTATACCTGTGTGGGTGTAGAAAACTCTTGTGTTAAACAAGCACAAGTCAATCCATCTACACAGGCTGATGTCATACTTCACCGGGGACAGTCTGTTCAAGTCCGCGTGGCCATGCTTCCTCTTCTGACTCAGTGGTGTAAAGCTGGCAGGCATGTGGCTGCTTGTTTTGCCGCGCTGCTGCAGGTGCAGATCAACCTGAGCTCACCTCCCTCACAAAGGAGCTATTGTCTTCCCCTCAGTCAGGTACATGGGGACATTGTGAAGCCAACTCCGAAATATTGATTCAGTAATGACAAGTTTTCGGAAGGGTTTGTTTACTTGTGTTTTTGTGGTTGTGTGGGAATGTGTATCTGTGTGTCAGAGTGTGTACAATCTGGTCACCGTGGATATGGACCGGTCTTTCACGTTGCTCTTAGCATGGTATGCGGATATCCTCGTTGGGGTTGGAAACTCTTACACTAAGTCGGCCAGGTTGTGTCATGTCCGCCAAATATTTTTCTGCATAGTACGAAACAATAACCTTATGCAAAACATTCCAGTTTTTCCACTGTATGCCTCTTTATTGATTCCTGATTGAATTATGCACTGTGTAACTTCCCCCTGAAGGCTACAGTCCAATGCTCTGCTACTGTTACTGTGTGATATGATATTGAAGTTGCCATGGTAACGATTTGCATCTCTACAGTGTGATGTTTTTCTTTCTTATTCTTCTTGCTTTGCGTTGGCCCCGTACATTGTGCAGAAATGAAACTGCAGATGACGAGATAACATCTCTCGCAAAATTCATTCATTCTTTACCCTTCTGGCTTCTTGCAAACACACTACCCGCCAGTTTGCTGTGTGTGTGTGTGTGTGCGTGCGTGCGTGTGTGTGTGTGTGTGTGTGTGTGTGTGTGTGTGTGTGTGTGTGTGTGTGTGTGTGTGTGTGTGTGTGTGTGTGTGTGTGTGTGTGTGTGTGTGTGTGTGTGTGTGTGTGTGTGTGTGTGTGTGTGTGTGTGTGTGTGTGTGTGTGTGTGTGTGTGTGTGTGTGTGTGTGTGTGTGTGTGTGTGTGTGTGTGTGTGTGTGTGTGTGTGTGTGTGTGTGTGTGTGTGTGTGTGTGTGTGTGTGTGTGTGTGTGTGTGTGTGTGTGTGTGTGTGTGTGTGTGTGTGTGTGGTACAGTACAGTGTTGGCTACTCATTTATTAATTGATCCAGCAAGTTGAAGCCGCCAGCGGAATGCCATGGGTGTCTAAGCCAGAAGGGCTGTGTGTTCAGGGATGAGTATCTGTAAGCTTCTTAGCAGGCCTGCTGGGAACTGACGAGATGCTTAGGCCTGCCTGTGAGGCACCAGATCACTGGCCAGGTTTCACCATGGACATTAAAGCAGGCTGTCCGGAGTATACACAAGAGCCAGAGGGCCAGTGATTGCACTCAATACTGCAAGTGATAAAAAACAAACAAACACAATGTTTGGTTTTCATGCAAATGTAAGACAATGGTTTGTAATTTACCTTTTAATTGTCAAACCACTGTTTAAAAACCCTGTTTGACTTCAATTTGACGCTTAGCTCCTCGTCCTCAGCGTTAATAAGCATACACATGTTTAATAATTGGTTTATAAAGTAATATAATTTTTAAGCAGATAATATGTGTTTTGTAATGCATTGGTCAAAGCTATAACTCCTATTAGCCTACATTTGAGTTTAGGCTGGTGTGTAAACTGAAAATGAATGAATGAATAAAGTAAAACACAGTTGTAATAATGTAGACTATTCCTACATGGTAGAACTTGTATACAAACACTTTAAATGTCATAGCATTTCATTCATGTTTGCAAAATAAAGTGTGATATTAAAATAATGAACACATTTTCTATAGCTACTGCTTATAATGCTACATTAAGCAAGGGGACTGAAAGTGTGCCTGGCTTTACTTCACTGCTTGACACTGTTTTTGTAAAATAGTTAAGAGTAAATTAAATCCATAGTGCTCTCACTAAGAAAATCCATTTTCAGTTATCTAAACATAATGGAATTAATGTTTCCAAGAGTAATCAAAAGCAATCCATATAAACCATCATAACTGCTTGCTGATGTTGCATGTTACCACTGGGAAACAGGTAAAAAGCCCATTATGAAGTATGTGTGACATAGCTAAAGCTAAGGGGCCCTTTGGACCCTTTTTATTCAGTGCTATGAATGTGTGTCTCATTTTCCTGTATACATTGCAGATCTCACACTGTCTTTCCACCAGGTCTCTCTTTGTATATGTGTCCTTCGCTCAACTCTTTTTGTTCCTTTTTCTTGACAATGCTCTGCATATTCAGAAGAGGCAGCCTGTAGGTATATGAACCAAACACTCTCACTGTAGCTGCATGACCCCTCCCTTATCTCTTCCCTTTTATTGCTTATACTTCCATTTTTAACTCCTTTTTTTGTGGAGACTCTAACCTTTCTTTGAGGTGTATTTTTCGTTTTTATCCTTTTATTTATCTATTTTTTTTGGGGGGTTCTAGAAAAATCCCATCGCCTGATGAAAGATTAACCAAAGAAAGAAAGGCAATACGTTTTGATCTCCACAAGACATCAGTACTTACTCAAGCCTGAAGAAAAACATCATTCATTTGAAGCATTTTGTCTCCTCCATTTTCCGTACCTGCTGTCACATGTTATCGTTTTCCATTTGATCTGTTTTCTGTTCACTTTTACCAAAAAGAAACTTCCATCGTGCTCTCAGTTGTCCCGGTTACAAGTCACATGTCCTGTATGTCTTTTGTCTTGTATTACTGCATGAACATTGCACGCTGGGGGTCTCTCTGTAGCTCTCTCTCTCTCTTTTGTTCCCTTTCTCTCTTTCCTCCTTTTTTTACTCTTTTAAAAAGCTTGTGGTGTTGCGTGTTATTCATGCAC
Organism: Ammodytes marinus; assembly: GCF_949987685.1. NCBI lineage: Eukaryota > Metazoa > Chordata > Actinopteri > Uranoscopiformes > Ammodytidae > Ammodytes > Ammodytes marinus. The sequence continues at coordinate 26,835,803 of NC_137220.1, read as the reverse complement.
TTTTCTCCCTGTCTCCCTCTTTTCTCTCTGTGCAGGGGATGTGCTGTTCCAGATGGCTGAAGTCCACAGACAGATCCAAGTGCAGCTAGAGGAGATGGTTGGTATTCTAAGCTCAAAGCGTTTTTTTTTAGCTGTTTGGTTCACAGTGCTCTCAATAGAACTATGTGAAAAAGGTCTTAGAATGTAATATTCTACCAAAGGATTTAGATAGGACAACAGGTTATTGCAGCAATAACTACACTCAACAAAAATATAAACGCAACACTTTTGTTTTTGCTCCCATTTTTCATGAGATGGACTTAAAGATCTAAAATTCATTCCAGATACACAATTGTACCATTTCTCTCAAACATTGTTCACAAATCTGTCTAAATGTGTGATAGTGAGCACTTCTGCTTTGCTGAGATAATCCATTCCACCTCACAGGTGTGCCACATAAAGATGCTGATCTGACATCATGATTAGTGCACAGGTGTGCCTTAGACTGTCCACAATAAAAGGCCACCCTGAAATGTGCAGTTTTGTCTCACAGCAAAATGCCACAGATGCCACAAGCATTAAGGGAGCGTGCAATTGGCATGCTGACAGCAGGAATGTCAACCAGATCTGTTGCTCGTGCATTGAATGTTCATTTCTCCACCATAAGCCGTCTCCAGCAACTTCGCACTGCCATTGAAGAGGAGTGGACCAACATTCCACAGGCCACAATTGACAATCTGATAAACTCTATGCGAAGAAGATGTGTTGCACTGCATGAGGCAAATGGTGGTCACACCAGATACTGACTGGTTCTGTGTCCCCAGACCCCCAATAAAGCAAAAAAAATGCACATTTCAGAGTGGCCTTTTATTGTGGACAGTTTAAGGCACACCTGTGCACTAATCATGATGTCAGATCAGCATCTTGATGTGGCACACCTGTGAGGTGGGATGGATTATCTCAGCAAAGCAGAAGTGCTCACTATCACACATTTAGACAGATTTGTGAACGATGTTTGAGAGAAATGGTACAATTGTGTATCTGGAATGAATTTTAGATCTTTAAGTCCATCTCATGAAAAATGGGAGCAAAAACAAAAGTGTTGCGTTTATATTTTTGTTGAGTGTACATTCATGGGCACTGCTCCATGATGCTAGAACACAACACACACTGCGTTCCAAATCACATACTTTTTTTCTTTTTACTACATACTAAAGTACAGAAGAGTTTTAGGGCCACAGGAGAGAAAAATAAACAGATTAGGAAGATTTTTTTTTCATTATGTCGAGAAATGTCAAGAATAAAGACGAATACTCCAAAATGCAATTGTAGTTAGTGGGGCATTTATGCATTTCCAGCATACTATAATTGATATGCATGTATTGGGACACCCTAAATCTTTTTCTGGCATACTAAATAGTAAGGTAGTATGGGGACATTTGTCCAGCAGTGACAACACATGTGCTGCTGAGCTCTGTGGCCCCTGCGGGCAGTACACTGAGTCCATGATAATGAAATGAACATTGACTCATATTGAATCAACAGACATGCTGAGTTTGTATAAATCCAAAAAGAACGCAGTTAGCTGCTGCAGACTGGGGGAGTTGATTGGTAACAGTATGGCATTCTGGGTAATATGTTTGTAAGACAAGTTATCCACAGTCAATATGAAGTTCATTAGTGTATGTCCAGGAAAGAGGAAGACTCTGGGCATAAGTGCTCATCACTTAGACACCCACAAGCTGTCTGCACTTAATGGATATACTCATATGTAAATATACAGTGGCTTGAAAAAGTATTCATACCCCTTGAACTTTTCCACATTTTGTCACGTAACAACCACACACGTACATTTATTTGATTGGGATTTCATGTGATAGACCAACACAAAGTGGCGCTTAATTGTGAAGTGGAATGAAAATGAAACATGGTTTTCCTTTTTTTTTAATAAATAAAAAACTGAAATATGTGGCGTGCATACGTATTCAGCCCCCTGAGTCAATACGTTGTAGAACCACCTATTGCTGCAATTACAGCTCCAAGTCTATTTGGATATGTCTCTACCAGCTTTGCACATCTACAGACTGACATTTTTGCCCATTCTTCTTTGCAAAATAGTCCGAGCTTCAGATTCAGCATCACATTGGATGGAAAGCGTCTGTGAACAGCAATTTTCAAGTCTTTCCAGATATTCTCAATTGTATTTAGGTCTAGACTTTGAATGGGCCATTCTAAAACATGCCTATATGTTTTAATGTAAACCATTCCATTGTAGATATGGCTGTATGTTTAGGGTCATTGTCCTGTATGTTTAGGGTCATTGTCCTGCTGGAAGGTGAACCTCCACCCCACTCTCAAGTCTGTTGCAGACTCTAACAGGTTGTGTGCCCTGTATTTGGCTCCATCAATCTTCCCATTAACTCTAACCAGCTTCCCCGTCCCTGATGAAGAAAAGCACCCCCACAGCATGATGCTGCCACCACCATGTTTCAGAGTAGGGATGGTGTGTTCAAGTTGATGTGCAGTGTTAGTTTTCCACCACACATTGCATTTTGAATTAAGGCCAAAAACTTAATTTTGGTCTCATCTGACCAGAGCAGCATATTCGGATGAAACCAAAGCTGAAGTTTTTGGCCTAAATGCAAAATGCAATGTGTGGCGGAAACTAACACGAACATCACTCTGAACACACCATCCCTACCGTGAAACATTGTAGTGGCAGCATCATGCTTTTGGGGTCCTTTTCTTCAGCAGGGACAGGGAAGCTGGTTAGAGTTGATAGGGAGATGGATGGAGCCGAAAAACAGGGCAGAAAAACCTTTTTGGAGTCTTCAAAAGACTTGAGACTGGGTGGAGGTTCACCTTCAAGGAGAACTTCTACCCTAAACATACAGCCAGATCTACAATGCAAAGGTCTTTTCATTATTTTACACATTTTAAACATATTTTTGAAACATTCTAAACATCTTTATCGAAGCATGTTTTTGTTTAGCTTTTTTAAAATACATTTGAACATCTTAATCCAGTGGTTTAATCCTGCTTCCTTAAAGCATGGATAGTAGTGACTGAGTGCAGTGCATTGGAGTGAGAAAATAGGCAGACAGCCCAAATTATTGACTTTTGTTCATTCACACACCCAGTGTTTTTTCGCTAGTGCCCCCAATGTCCTGCTGGGTGAAACTATTAGGCAACAGAGAACCAGACCCTCCTAGGGGGGTCCAGGGGTATGCCACCCCCCCCCCCCCCGGGAGATTTTTTTTTACCTTTTTTAAAGTGAAATGCATGAATCTGGTGCACTTTGAGAGGAAAATTAAGAGGCTAAATCTGAGGAATTTTGTGTGAACAAATAATTTGGAGACACTGAGTCGGATGAATTAGAAGCTATTGAAGAAAGACACATGGATTTTCCATAAAAATATTAATTTAAAATAAAATATTATGCAGGGTCCTTTGGGATGGGCTTGGAGATCTTTTTCTTTAACGAGACATATTTCTCTGTAATATAGTGAATGCATTTAAATGCAGTGAGAGGAACGAAGCAGAAGAACTCTTGTCCAGCTATCTTTATTTCCACAGACAAGGCTGAAATAGGCTATAGACTATACACAGTGCATGGGCAACTGAGGGCATTTCCAAATGTTTTTAAATAAACTCAATTCACCCTGTGCTAGGACGTGAACGTGATGTGATCAGTTAACCTCAGATTATCTCCCAGTAGATGAACTGATTCAATTATTAGGCTATTAACTATCTAGACCAAAACATTGTATTCCTTTGATAACTTACATTTGCTTAATATGATGTTAATATCAAAAACACAAACACATTTTTTTTTTCACATATTCATCCGCACCCCACAGTTTGAAAACCACTGGTTTAGATCAAAGCATAGTCATGTTTTAGAATGGCCCAGTCAAAGTCCAGACCTAATACATACAATTGAGAATATCTGGAGAGAATTGAAAATTTCTGTTCACAGACGCTTTCCATCCAATCTGACACTGAATCTGAAGCTCGGACTATTTTGCCAAGAAGAATGGGCAAAAATGTCAGTCTGTAGATGTACAAAGCTGGTAGAGACATACCCAAATAGACTTGGAGCTGTGATTGCAGCGATAGGTGTAGGCGTATTGACTCAGGGGGGCTGAATACTTTTTCACGCCACACTTTTCAGTTTTTTATTCATAAAAACATGTGTAAATCATATTTCATTTTCATTCCACTTCACAATTAAGCGCCACTTTGTGTTGGTCTATCACATGAAATCCCAATCAAATAAATGTACGTGTGTGGTTTTAACGTGACAAAATGTGGAAAAGTTCAAGGGGGATGAATACTTTTTCAAGCCACTGTTCATGCACTGTATATACATAATATGCATTTGTCTTTGGTCCATATCCAAATCCCTATACTCTCTGTCCATATGTTTGTAATCCTTCCTCTACTTCATACTGATCTTCCGGTGTTGAAGCTAGGGTTGTTAATTTTTTCACTGTAATATTTGGCAAAACTGTCATAATAGCCATTCAGCTATATGTTGGTCAAGTGGTCTGAAAATATTTTTTCCTCACTTTGCTCTCCCTTGCCTCTGTGTGCTGCCCCCCAAAATTGCCACCGCTCATGTTAATTTTGACCAATCAGAGCGAGGTCAGATTCTCCGTTCTTATTGGCTGTGGGACTGTCCGTTCACCTTGGCAATGACGTTGATGCGTCAGTTGCGTGAGCGTTCACGACCCTAGCAGTCTGACACTACTGATTGGCACTACTACGGCGGACAGCGAGTAGCAATGTCTTCACAAACGAACCCTCAATTTACCATTCCCCGGATACCAAAAACTAACACCGCTAAGACAGCAAAAAAACGAGGAAAGACGAATGTTGAGAAGTTAACTGCTAAAAGGGAGACGGAGAGAGCTCGAAATAAAACCAGAGTAAAGTCGGAGTGTTTCCACACGGTCCATGTCCTCTTGCCCTATCACGTCAAGACCTCTCCGACCGCGACCTCGTCCCCTTCCTCTGCCCCTAGGCTGCCTGCCGCTAGCAGCAGGACGTCCGCTGGCCCTAGCCTCTATATATCCCTCGTCCTGTGCTCAGTGTTGCCAACTCATAGCGATTTTGTCGCTATTTTTAGCGACTTTTCAGCCCCCCTGGCGACTTTGTTTTCAAAACAGCGACAAGCGACAAATCTAGCTTTTTTTCTGGTGTTATTGGTGACTTTTTTCACCAAAGCAAGTATCAGTTTTAACTCTTCTCACCGACCAACGGGAGCCTCCACGGCCCCTCCCCTGTCACAGAGCACTGACAGGCGGCCCGGTCCTCGTGCAGCAGCCCCTCCCAGCTGCGGTCAGAGCAGGAGATACACACCTGTCTCCTGTCAATGTAACTGAATTCACATGAACATAGCTGTCGTTCGGAGGGAGGAACTACAGCAGGTAGAGCGTTGGGAAAACAGCCGTTGGAATCCCAACGGCTGTTTTCTCGCAAACTCTCAACCCCAGCTTTAACTCTCCAGCTCGAGTCCATCTTTTTGGAAACATTCAAAAGTCTATTTTCCTAAAATGTTATTCTTTTTTTTGTATTAAATATTGTGCTAGGATTCTTATTAAACGGCATAATTTAAATGAAGAATAAATAGAATCCTGTTGCAAATATGTATACTTCGACTACTAAGATTTCTATCATTCGGTTCATTTGAAATAGTTTTTATGACCTGAGGAAAGTGCTCCGGCCCATGGGAGAAAAAGTAAATGTATTCAAACTAAATAGAGGAAAACAACAGACAATTATTGAAGATAATTGATTATTCTATAGACAGTTAATGAAAGGCAGGTCACTTTACAATGGTAGTCACTAAAAGAATTGTGTCGGACACCACGGAATCCGTGACAGTGATTTGCAAGCTGAGTGAGGCTTCTCTGGCCAGGGTCGCTGTTGTTATAATACATTCATTCAGTAGCCAAGCAAATGAGAACAACACATGCATTTTAATAACTTGCTCGTCCAATGCATGCAACTTATTCATTGAGTATTCTATTGACCGGTTGTTTTGTGCTTCCTCCTGCAGTTGAAATCCTTCCACAATGAGCTGCTCTCTGAGCTGGAGAAGAAGGTGGACCTGGATTCTCGTTATCTAACTGTAAGTATCCGATTGGCTCGCTCTACCAAACCCCCGAGGACACATTTCAGCCAATGAGGGCACCCTGTACTGTAGTAGCTATACGCCGTATTTCTTTATAATACAGTTTGTTCCAACAGATCTGTAAGGGCATCGCTTTTAATCTGACGCGATAACAGATTTATTCAAACTTCTGGATCAAAGGCGAACAGCTGAGAAACATTAGAGGATGTGTGTGAGGAGAAACAAACCACTCGATAATAACGTCTTGTGTCTTCTTACCCGTCAAGAGCAGATTGATTATAATAAACACCGTGTGTGTGTGTGTGTGTGTGTGTGTGTGTGTGTGTGTGTGTGTGTGTGTGTGTGTGTGTGTGTGTGTGTGTGTGTGTGTGTGTGTGTGTGTGTGTGTGTGTGTGTGTGTGTGTGTGTGTGTGTGTGTGTGTGTGTGTGTGTGTGTGTGTGTGTGTGTGTGTGTGTGTGTGTGTGTGTGTGTGTGTGTGTGTGTGTGTGTGTGTGTGTGCGCACGGTGGAGCTGGTTTACATGTGATATCTTTAGAATGAGTGGGTCGCAGAGTGTAGAGAGCTGCACTGCTGTGCGTTGTTTTGGGGGATGGGATAATGTTGGCATTATTGTAGGCCTATTGCATTGTTAGAAGGAGGACCATGTTACTGTAGAGCTGACTCCGGCTAACTCCCTCACACACACACTTAATTTGATATTGCGCCTACAAATCAAATGGAGTTTTTTTTTTTTTTTTTTAAGTGTTGTTTGTGAGTCATTTAAGGAGTCTCCTGCCCTCTTGACTTGAAACACGGAGGCTTTATCACTTGAATCAGATGTTGTCAGTTCAAAATGAAAGCCACGAGAGCTCAGATGGAATCTTTGCCTCGCGAAACACATCTGCTGAATTGAATGTGTTTTTGCTGTCTGAATTGATATGGACACAAAGACATGGCAATGTTTCATGATTTTCATTTTCATTCGTTTCAGATGCATCCTTCCAGGCGCTTCTATCTCAGCTGAGGGTTTTAACATCCATTTATACTTTTAATGATTTCACTACAGATCCACCGCAGTGATAATGGGCAACTCATTTTGCCTCCGACTTTGTGAATTAATGATCTGACATTTTGTTCAAAAACGCTCAGAGGAAAAGCTAGCTGTTTTCCAAGGCTGGTGTGTGTGTGTGTGTGTGTGTGTGTGTGTGTGTGTGTGTGTGTGTGTGTGTGTGTGTGTGTGTGTGTGTGTGTGTGTGTGTGTGTGTGTGTGTGTGTGTGTGTGTGTGTGTGTGTGTGTGTGTGTGTGTGTGTGTGTGTGTGTGTGTGTGTGTGTGTGTGTGTGTGTGTGTGTGTGTGTGTGTGTGTGTGTGTGTTCGTGCGTGCCTGCTGTTCACAATTGCGCAAATCTCTCACTGTTTCTATTCCTCCTGTGTGGCATAATGGCTTACTCTGGCTTTTTAACAACACTCACCCGCCAAAGAGACCATGGTCAGATTCTCAATGAAGTAACAGAGTTCACCTATTGTCCACTGTGTCTCAATCAGATGTAATCACATTAATTATCTGCCTGTAGTTGTAGCCAGTGATTGAGAGTTGTTTGTGTGTGTGTGTGTGTGTGCGGGTACCAACAGTCAACATGCTTCTGATTTGTACATTAGGAGGAACATTCCTGCTCTGATGAGGCTGATGCGACGGATATTATCTCGTTTACCCAATTTGTCCCTGCAAACTAAAAGCAAACCTTTTACACAATATGTCCGATTGTGTCTTTTCCAGCGAGCACTGCTATACTGTGTAATCTACAGTATGTTGCTGGGGACATTCCGCTGGGGAGCCTGGGGTTTTTCCGGGGAATTACTGTAAATTGTGGATTTGAACGGAGGAGCATAATTTGCTCATATTGGTTGTACTTGCCTCACCTCCGAGGCAAGGAGGGGATGAGCGTGTGTGTGTGAGTCATTCATTGTTATTGGGTTACAAAGACAACAAAAGGAATGTTCTGGTACACTTTGAGGGAACACATCAATATGTTTCAGATAAGATCCTGACTTGGAAAGTTAATCAACGGTAGATATAAGGTTCAAATGTGCAACTGGAGCATTTAGTTGTTGAGAGGTTTGCTGCAGTGTGGCTCAACTAATACCACCCATCTTTCTTTTTGAAATCCCTAAGAACTGCATGTGTTACACTGCTAGACTTCCAGTGACAAACAGCCTCCTTCCGGCTCCTTTTTTCAGCCAAACAATAGCTATACTGTAGAGGATAATACAGTGGAGGAAATAAGTATTTAATCCCTCACTGATTTTGTAAGTTTGCCCACTTACAATGAAATGCACGGTCTATAATTTTAATGCTAGAATGTCAAAAAGAAAATCCAGAAAATCACATAAAAAAAAAGATAGAAATTGTTTTGCATTTCATTGAGTGAAATAAGTATTTGATCCCCTATCAAAACATTGCTTAGTACTTGGTGGAGAAACCCTTGTTGGCAAGTACAGAGGTCAGACGTGTCTTGTAGTTGATGACCAGGTTTGGACACATCTCAGGAGGGTATTTGGACCACTCCTCTTTGCAGATCCTCTCCTAATCTTTAAGGTTTCGAGGCTGTCGCTTGAGCTTCAGTTCCCTCCACAGATCTATTGGATTAAGGTCCGGAGACTGGCTAGGCCACTCCATGACCTTAATGTGCTTCTTCTTGAGCCACTCCTTTGTTGCCTTTGCTGTATTTATAGGGTCATTGAAGTGCTGGAAGACCCATCCACGACCCATTTTTACGGACCTGACTGAGAGAAAGAGGTTGTCACCCAGTATTTCATGGTACATGGCCCCATCCATAGTTCCCTTGATGCAGTGAAGTCCACCTGTCCCCTTAGAAGAGAAACACCCCCAAAGCATATTGCTTCAACCTCCATGCTTGACTGTGGGGATGGTGTTCTTGGGGTCATAGTCAGAATTCCTCTTCCTCCAAGCATGGCGAGTCACTATGATACAAAATAACTTGATCTTGTTCTAATCTGACCACATCACCTTCTCCCAAGCATTCTCTGAGTCGTTCAGGTGTTCATTGGCAAACTTCAGACAGTTCTGTACATGTCCCTTCTTGAGCAGGGGGACCTTACGGGCACTACAGGATTTCAATCCATTACGGCATAGTGTGTTACCAATGGTTTTCTTGGTGACTGTGGTCCCAGCTGCCTTGGGATCATAAACAAGCTCCTCCCGTGTAGATCTGGGCTGATCCCTCACCTTTCTCATGATCATTGATACCCCACAAGGTGAGATCTTGCATGGAGCCCCAGACCGAGGGAGATTGATGGTCATTTTGTGTTTCTTTCATTTTCGAATAATCGCACCAACAGGTCTACAATCTTGTCCCTGATGTCCTTAGACAGCTCTTTGGTCTTGCCCATGATGGAGATGTTGGAGTTTGGTTTATTGACTCTGTGGACAGGTGTCTTTTATACAGGTAACAAGTTGAGACAGGTGTGTTTTATACAGGAAACTAGTTGAGATTAGGAATACTTTTTTAAAGCACAAGGACTAATCTGTGGGAGCCAAAATCCTTTATGGTTGGTAGGGGATCAAATTTCATTCAATGAAATGCAAAATAATTTCTATCTTTTTTTTTATTTGATTTTCTGGATTTTCTTTTTGATATTCTGTCTATCACTGTTAAAATAAACCTAGCTTTAAATGTATAGAACGCTCATTTCTTTGGAAGTGGGCAAACTTAAAAAATCGGTGAGGGATCAAATACTTATTTCCTCCACTGTTCCTACATCCTTCTGTGTTTAAATGTGAGTAATGAACCTTCAAGTATGAGCTTTCTTCGCCAAATTTTGTCTCACAGAAAGAAACGCATGAGCTTTTGCCACACCAGACACAGTTACTATAGCAACAGAGCCCGGTACAGACAAGAAAACAAAGTTGTTGTTCTCAATAAATACATAATTAATTAAGCAAATGAAATGAATGAATGAAATAAATAAAGTCTGACTGTTATAAAAAGGATTAATTTTTACCATCTCAAGCACAATTTGAAATGTCCTTGAAATGGGACATCTCTTTCAGCGGATGCTTTTGAGAGACACATGTATGATGCCACGTTGTTGCCAGAAAATCAAAACTGCAAGACGAAAAACAAGCAACCGTGTTAGGAATCGTCTGCATTAGCTTTTTTTTTCCCTTTTAAACCGAAAAAGATTGCTGTCAGATGTCAAAGCCCCCCATTGAACACACCACGAGGGAGGTTTTCTACACACTGGAGATAACATCTTCTGACGGATTACATATCTCAAGCAATTTTCAAGGCTCTGTCAGATGTTGTTCTATACTGTAGGGGAATTCATTCTATCCGGTAGGCTGTTTTGTGAAAGTGGGAATACGTCCAAAACCTTCTTGAAGATATATCTGCAGTACTGTAATGCGTTTGCTCCGTCTACATCCCACCCTCTTTCACCACAATTTCTGACCCAACATATTTGCTTGTCATTTCAATTGATTAACTTTTTCTCTACTGTTCTATAATGTTTTGTGTTACCTTACTGCACAATTTAGAATGTATTTATTGTGTATATTACTTATTTCATCTTATTTTATTTTATCTTTTGTAGTTATTGCACCGTCGGGTTGGAGAAAAACGTCATTTTCGATTCCTCTGTTACATATTGAAGATATTGACGATAAAGCCACGTTGACTTTGACTTGTCCTCTGCCTGTTGCCCTGTTGTGTAGGCTGCCCTGAAGAAATACCAGCTGGAACACAAGAGCAAAGGGGAGGGTCTGGAGAAGTGCCAGGCTGAACTGAAGAAGCTGCGCAGAAAGAGCCAGGGCAGCAAGAACCCCTCCAAGTACGGGGAGAAGGAGATGCAGGTAAGACCCTTTTTTTAATCTAAATAGTTCTCTGAATTTACCTAGCAATTACACTGAAGATGCCTCATATAAGCATCCAAATGGACTGGTTGGTTCAGAATTCAATGTATTCCATTGTCAAGACCTTAGAGACTTGACATAAAATAAATTGAGAAAATATATTGACGCTCTCAAGCCAGTTTGTAGCACTGATGAGCTTTGCTTCCATGTGGGTGACTGTGAGATTGGAGGTTTATGAGTTTTGGTCCATAATTACTTTTATTGTTCAGCAATTAAAGAAAATACACACAACAGCAAGAATGGGGGTGTATGAAAGTGGCTATGCGTTGCCCTGAGTAGGAAGGCAAATAGTGGAGGTTTTGATCATGAATTGTGTGGCCTCGCCAGTCTTTTCCATAGATCGATGCACATAGAGCAGGCACCGAGACGCATGCCTGAAAAAAGAATACGATAATTGACGTACCTGAAGACTGCACATTTACCTTAAAGTGTGTTTTAGCACATGGCTTTGGTAAGGGGTTTTAACAGAATAATTAGCCTAATCCATTATCCAAAGAGGTTAAGGTAAGGTGGCTAACTTCTATGGACAATGTACTGTAAAACAAATACATTTAGAAAATAAAAGCTTACGGCAGAATGCTATCATTTACCACAATTTAAAAAAAAAAGTATATACTGTAGTTATTTGATTACGAGTTTTATATTCAAGTGTTCTAGATTTCCTCACACTGTTCTCTAAAGGGACATTTCTTATTCGGTTACAATTCTTCATATTGCATCCATGTTTTTAGTTTTTGTTTAAGTCAATAATGTCTGTGCCTAGGTATTGAAGTTGACACTAGAATATAATATGTTGTTGGAATTTGCTGCATAGATGAACGTTTCTTTGGAAGGGGGGAGGGGGGGGGCATAGTGTTTTCAAACGGGGACCATGAAAATGTCTTATTTTGATAAAGGTGGTTAGAGAGAGTGCTTGTCTAACTGCTACATGTGGATACAAGTCTCTTTATCATTAAACTAGTGTGGTATGTTTACTACTGCCTCATGTGACCTTACACATAACACCAACAACGTTAACCGTAAGAATGTTTGAGAAAAAAAGAGCTCTGGTATTGGCAAAATTCCAAAATCCGAATTGGATCCGAATTGAAAAATAGTGGATGGTGGGTTGTCTAATAAACTCATTTTGGGCAACATTTTCATTCTTCAGTAGTCAGACATTCAAAAACTTCTGTCGGTTCTATGTGAAACTAAACCAGTCACACTATTGATATTACTGTATACTGAGGGGATCAAAACAGGTTTTGCTCCTCCTGTCAGCATTCATGCCAATTATTTCCACATAGCAAATCAACCTCTGACAGAGCAGCTCAAGTTAATTGGCCTTTGATGAGTTTGAATGTACAGTCAATGTTAGACGAGCTTTAATTAGTTACCTTTGACATTTAATTTTTTTTCATCGCTAGCCTGCCTACTTGACAGGGGGAGTAGTGACAGTGGACATTATCCACATACAGTACATACACACACACACACACACACACACACACACACACACACACACACACACACACACTCACACGTTTAACGATGCACCATCTCTTTATGAAACCCCTATTAAAGGCCTTCGCTTGTGGTGTTGTTGTTTCCAAGTTATTTATTGGTGAAGCCCTGCAGCTATGTTACTGTGAGAAAAATGATGCGGCAGGAAATGGCAACAGTGAGAGCTGCTGCCCCTTAACAAGGATTCAGCTGGAAAGTGGAACTGTGGACTGGACTGCCTGGAGGGGATGGGAACGCACACATCTCTATCTAACAGGTCAAGGCTTGCAGGGCCATTGGCAGAGCTTCTGTTATAGTCTTTCTGTGGAGCGTGTCCCGGTCATGACCGAGTCAGATTGATGGCCACACACCGGAAACATAATCCCACCAACACCCATGGACATAATGGCTTTTGTTTAGTTCATTGGGTTTGAAAAATGTTGTTCAAATGCTTTTTTTGCTACTCAGGTTGTAGAAATAGGCAATTCCTCTGTACAGGGGTCAACACGAGCCCCTCCCTGTCTGGGATGGTATGGCAGTGCTGGATTGATCTGACTTCTGTGTCACATTAGGTTTGTTCCACAGTGTCAGGGACTCAATGAGTAGATGTAGTGTCATAAGGCATCAGAGTTGGCAGGCAGTGGGCAACAGTGTTGTTGCATGGAGGGCTTGGGATAGGTGTAGCGGTGTTTGAGTGCACCTAACCAGTGCATGTCAGTCAAGAACGAACGGCAAGTTGTTACATGTTCCTGTCTTACTGCCTCATGGCTTGGATGATTAGGCCTTGTTTGGATTCTAGTATCACATGAAGCACAGTTTGATGAACAGAATCAGGAATTTAGGAATCTATAATCTATAAGAGCCAATAGAGGTTGTAATGTTCACATCCCAAATACAAATATGTTGGGTATTTTGAATGGTGCTGACATTTCTGACGTATTAGAAGTAGTGATATAAAGTGTGCCTTGTGTTATTTTACTTACTGCAGATATTGTTTTTGTTCTAATTGAAAGTTTGGCCAGATCAGGATACAAACAGCAGACAAAAAGGTCAGGGGCTCTCGGGGAAACTCTTTAGGATTGGCCCTCAGAGCACCATGATGCCATATTCAATGTACAGTGGTTCATACAGTATCTCACTGTGGATCATTGCTTGGCAGACCACTAGTACAGCACAAAATAACAACAGTAACAGTAAATAAACTTGCTGCATATTGTACATAGAGAGTAGTAGCGTTGCTCCACACTCTTGATCAATGGGGCCCATCTGTGCAGAGGCTTTGGCCTCTCACGTGCATTCCCAAACCCCAAATAATAATGCAGGGAAAAAGGAGAATCTCCCTTTCTCATTTTCAGCCCGACTGTCACTGATCACATCACGGATGTGGGCGAATGAGAGAAAAGTCTACTCCGGTCCCCAAGAGCGCTCCACAACGCCGACCATCCAAACAGAAAAACTTAGATATAGTGAATGACTGAGTGCATGTTGTCCGACATTGTTACTTCAGTCAATAGCTGGCAGTTAACGGTGCACTGTGTAACTTTGGGGCGTGTCAGATACGTTTAAATTTTCTCAGGTATATTTTCATAACTGAACAAACAAAACTTCACTCACGGGTAAATTGGATCCATGGAACACTGTTTTGAAGTTAAAAAGCGACCTAAAAAAAGCTACTGTGTCACTGTTCTTTTTTACAGCAGCGGGGGCCCACTGTTTGGTTCTAGATGCCTGATTTGATTTATTATGATAGAATGATGATATTGTTCAATACTAAGAAACGTGTAAAGTCATATATTTTGTAAACTAACTACGGACTCTGAAAATGTAAACAAATCCCCGGCACCTGCATCATTAGGAAACATTAGCCCCCCCCCGTTTCCCTCCATCACATCTGTTATATTTCCACAGATGAGAGTTTGCTTTCTCCTCTATCTCCTCTCTTTTCATTAAAAAGTAAGAGACGGCGGCCGCGTTCAATTGATCGCCGTCCCTATTGCTCCCTCCGTCTCTCTGTCTGTCTTTCGCCTCCCTCCCTCTTCCCTCTCCCTTCAGACACTTTCACTGTCGCTGAAGCCCATGCCAAATTCAAATCGACTCATTATGTAGTTGAACAGAGTGGACTGAGGTACCTATTCAGAAAGGAGTTATTCATCTAGATAAAAACTGCTTTGCATTGCACAGGGCTCTGCTAATAACAGCCCAGACACAGAGGTAAAAAGGGAAGGGAGTTCACGATTGATATGTTTGATAAGCTCTGATTTTTCTTCAGCGTGGCATTGTAAAAAATTGAGGAGTGATGTCGACCTGGAATGGTGGATGGATTTGTACGATTGCAGAAAGGGGAGTTGGTGATTTGCAAGGGCAGTAGAAAAGCACCGTAAAGGCAAAAAAACACAGCAGGTTTCAAGCAGGTACTATAGAGTAGGTGTTTTCTGTTGTGCCCGGCAGCGTTCCGACATAATTAGTTTGATTCTTAAGCGAGCTGATGATGAAGGAATGAAAGAGCAAATCAAAGCAGCTCATACCTGTGCGGGGAAAAATGTATTTGAATCCTAATTGGAATAAAAAGGAGCATAAACAACCCTTACCCTTTTGGATCGGTGTAAATCCCTGCCTCTCCTGGTGCTCTAGTAACCACTGGAAGCTGTGTCGGATGCTGGTGTGTGAGGATTTTTGTCCTGAATATGTCCGCGGGAAAGGGGACACACGGATTAGTTAAAAGTCTGAATGTTAAGAGCTGGTTTCATTTCTATTCATACCCTTTGCAGAACAAGTCATTCCAGAGTTGATGTAACCTGAGGTCACACGGATATAATGGTGGCTGGTGTCTGCCTGGGCTTTTTTCCCTACTGCACTTATTGTCTTGGGTTACTTTGGTGAACTTTTTTTAAAGGGGTTGGAGATTCGGGCCATGTGGATTTGACAAGAGGAGGGAGGGACTCTTCACCTTGTTGAGTTGATGGATATAGCCAGTTGGAACCAGTTTCAAAGCACTTCATTTGGACTTAAAGACCTACTTCACTGGTGGAAATATGAAGGTGTATTGAACTCTGAGATCCTATGTAGTATAAATGTGCAAACATTTTTGAAATCGGTTCTTCCTAGCCTGAAAAAAAGGAAGAAAGAGTGTTTTATGGTCTCACTGTCTAACCCTACATTTTACTAGTGTGACATCACACTAGTAAAAATGTAGGGTTAGGATTAACAGGACAGCTGGGCCAAGGGAAGACTGAGGGAAGGAAAACCTCATTCATTATATTATAATAGTGATTTTATAATGATAGAACGCCGGTTCCGTATGGGTGAAGTATTACTTTAAGGTGTACGGAAAAAAACTGAAGTAGCACTGCAAAAATGCGCTTCGTCCGATTGGCTACATCCCTCTCGTCCTTGATTTTACGACTTAGCTCTGTGGATTTGTGTCATTGTGCAAGTAGTTTTTTCATCCATTGCTGATGCACAAATGTTTGTTTTCAGTATCTTTTTGGACCACCTTAAATATTCCTCCATACTTGGGAGTTCGCCTTGTGACTTTTGGCAGTGGGGAAGTAGTGTGCTCTGGTGGTGACTTAATGAAATGCATCTGCAAAGTCTGCATGCAGACCAGGAACCACAAGAACTTCCATTTGGCTGCAGGGAGGAACTCTTAACTTAACAAACGTCATTAGTTTTTGTGGAATGTTAAGGAAAACTTCCTCAAATGTATCTTTAATGCTTTGGGAATACAGAACTTGAAGAGCTGTGTTAATCACACAGCCGCAACAACCAACAGCCAGATGGCTTATGACCATTTCTCCTCTCCTATGGCAAAAGTAATTGTCCATTTAATTTACTTCAGTTGTTGTTTTAGCAATCTCTACTAATATGGAAGGGTGTTGCAGTTGTGTGACTTGACTCCGATCAGAGTTAAAGACACAAAGTCGCAAAATGACCTATTTTGAGGACAACAGTATAGGAAACTCTCTGCTACCAGCATGCAAACTCTGCTCTCTAAACAAGGGCTGTGTTCGAAACAACCTACTAACATCCTCCCTCCTACATACTTGTCGACTTAACCATCCATTGTGTATGCGAGGTTCTTCGGACCGTTTACACTGAAGTATACAGAATCAATAAAGAATAAAAAAAAAACTATCCATACACTTTCCGGAAGTAAGTTCTCATCCGGGCATTTCTTGCCTACACAAACTCGCATACACAACTGTCACATACTCAAATTGACGTCAAAATTGATATGAGTAGGACGTTAGTATGGCTTTACGAACACAGCCAAGGTGCCTGGCATCTGTGTGCACAGGCTCACACAAAAAAAAACACCTAAATGCCACTTCCCCTTCAAAATAAGACTTCCTGTCGAGCCTTTCGCCACTGCTCCTGAACCTTCCGTGAGTGTTGTCGGTGAACTTGGTGAGACACTTCCCTCTGACATTTTCCCCTTTTTAGAGCACTCACGCTAAAACACACTCAGATATCGCAGCATACGACTTCCTTACTCACCCTTGTCCACACACCCGTTGTTTTTCTATTATCCGACGTAGACAACAAGACGAGTGGGTCTTTGTGAGCGGGGCCTCCTCCACACCGTAGGATCTTGAGTCATGATTGCTTTGCCGCTGTAGCAGTCGGCAGGGAGAATGTGACCAGAGAAAAGTTACTGAGGGAGGCTCTCTCTCCTTGAGCAGCTCTTACCGACAAGGTGCACTTAAGCCCTTGTTACTCCAGTGATTTAGAAGTGCAAAACTGTGCTCTAGTTCTAGTTCAAGTCTCTTTATTTATCATATGCACCAACAAAAAAAAAAAACAGTTGTTGTCAATGAAATTGTTGTGTCTCTTGCTCCTCCGGTAATGCAACATACTGTACATAAAAGAAGATAAAGAAGAAAAAAACAAGAACATCTAGGACAAAACAGGCAGTATACATACACTGCAAAAAAACACAATAATAGTTTGCCATTTGTTGTGCTGTACTAAGTACAAATGTGTGTGATTGAATGAATGATTGTGTAGTACAGTGCTATTATTATTATTATTTTAAATAAACTAGATATAAGCTGCTTGGACGCTTTCCTTATCAGGCCTAGTATCCATCCGCCTTGCAGACTAAATTTGAAAAGTGGTTGAAGGAGCTGCACGTCTAACTAAAGTATCCCAGGTAATAAAGAATGTCCATGTGTGTGTTGTGTGTTTCCAATCAGTTTGTGGAGACCATCAGCAGTAAGCAGACCGAGTTGGACACCTTCATCGCCGAGGGATACAAGACAGCCTTATCCGAGGAGCGTCGCAGGTACTGCTTCCTGGTGGACCGCCAGTGTGCAGTGGCCAAGAACAGCAGTGCCTACCATGGCAAGGTAAGAGTCCAAGAGTCACTTGGTTTTTATTCGCTATCAAAAAAAGACTAACTCTGCGTTCCGAATCGCATACTCTTTCTTTTTTCTATTCTACATCCATCTGAGCATAAAAATCATCTAGTTAGGATGCTACAATTGGGACATACTTTTACTTATTTATTTCATCATAACATTGCGCCTCGATCTTGCCTCTTGCTTTTATATCCGTCGCATCCCTGTTTGTTTTCATATGAAGGCTCCGTCGATGTGACACTTCACTTGCACACTGGATTATGGGTCAGAATCGCCCAAATAGGATGCTGTTTTCAACACTAAAAATCTTGGCTGGATGTAGTAGACATCCGGGTTTTTCTAACCATCCTAAATCTGGCCACAAGAATCAGGGATTCAATGCAATCCTGGGATACAACAAGAGATGGAGCTTAGTCTGTTTTCAGTTCTTTTGATCTTTGTACGAACATATTCCATTTTGTTCAAAAAGAAACTTGTGCAAGGCTTGTTAACGCAATTCATCAATCTGAAGTTATTCCCTTTGTGCTCTGGTGTTGATTCCAGCCAACTATCGCCCCAATCTGTCATCTGTTTGAAATCCACCTGGTGTACACCATTGTTCAGCGCAAAGGGCAAACTAGGAGATATATAATTCAAAGTCGCATTAGCTATGACCGTTTATAGTGGCGTCTTCCTTTTTAAAAATTCATTGAGACTGTGTAGACAATGCACAGCTGACAGGCATGTCTGAAGCCGCAATCCATCATTGCACCTTTGAGGGTCTGCTCACCTTTTATGTGTAGCACACTGCTTCGCTCGTTCGCTCAATAAAAGACTTAAATACAAAAAGGCATCAAACGCTGGACTAAAATGAAAATGGATTGAGCTCAGAGCTCAGTTCGAAGAACAGGACAACAGCTGCAAACTGTGTATCACCCATATTGTCTATACAGTCACTAGATAATTGTATAATGCCTACTGTTATTAAGTGCAGGTCCCCACGTATTGAGGACCTGCAATTATTGTTATCCACCATACTTCTTTTTCAGTTTTTTTATTTCTTCCGCTGTTTTTCTAGCTTCAATTAGACCCGCACCGTTACACTTAGAAATGTAAACATTTAACAGAACGTGGGCCCCCACCCCTATGTGCTATTATTCTTCTTTGTTTTTAAGTTTGAGAGGACGGGCCCCGCACACCGTAAGTCCGATTGACTAGAAATTATATATATATATATATATATATATATATATATATATATATATATATATTAGTGGTGGGCCGATAACGGCGTTAACGGCTGCGTTAACGCCAAACTCTTATCGGGCGATAAAAAAAATATCGCCGTTAATCTCTTAATTCCACCTCCTGTTCGGCTCAGGGGAGATGCTGTTCGCCGTCGGGGTGAACCCCCTTCCGCACGTGAAGGCTCGCTTCACGTGCGGGAAAGCTATAGTGTGAGCGGCCACAGCTTGTATTTTGGTCATATCTAACACTGGACTGCAGGCCTATATAAAAGTGTTGTACCTTTGCTTTCTTTGGGTTAAAAAAAACTCCATCAACTCAGTATCCGTCTAGTCCAAAAAAACTCTGTCAGCTGCTGCTGCAGACGGTGTGCAGACGTGCTCGGAGAATCGGCATCGGCGCATCAACAGTCATTCAATGCAGCGGCAGTAATCATACAACCGAACGGTGTAGAAAGTCCCGTCAGTTAAAAATAGTGATCCAGATTTTAAATCCATGTTAAAATCGGAAGGATATAAAGCTAGTTAGCTTAAAAAAAGTAGCAAACATGTCAACTGTGATGTGTTCAGGCCGGCTCAGTAATATGATTGATGTGTTCAAATGCAACACAAAAAAAAAGAAATTTGAGATTTTGGCGAAACTTGTTTTCCCAGCAATATAAAATAGATAGTAAAGATGGAATGGAATTATGACCTGTTTAATGTCCTATCTTGAGCTATGATCATATCAGCAATTAAAGCAATAATACAAGTTCTATTTCAACAAAATAATAGAAAATTATCAATTGTGATATCAATAAAGACTTGGATCGTTAAGGAGTCTTGAAAATGGTATCAATATCAATACAAATTAACTCTCCTGTCATCTGAGAGAAATTAAGATGATTTAATTTTTTTAACCGTTAGTATTTACCGGTTAAAAATATTATCGGTTGACTGGTTTACCATGGACATCCCTTATACTGTATAAATGTATATCATACATTGTATGTTTTTTTTTGTGTTATCCCAGTTAAGTTTATTATTAATTTTTTATCATTTAATATTACTTTTAATAGTTCCGGGACGTTGGAGCAATAACCTGGTGTTTTGACACTTCAGTGTGCACTGTGAATTTGAAGTAATGTTCAGTTTTTGAATAAAGATGCAGCATTTACAAATGTTTATTTTTTTTATCCGATTCATCAATTAATCGAAAAAATAATCGACCGATTAATCGATTATTGAAATAATCGTTAGTTGCAGCCCTAAACAATTCATCGTTACCTCTTATGGCCTACAGTTCAAAGTTCATGTTTAACTGAATAAACAGTTTGTAAACACAAGTACATCTTGTTGAACATTATTTATTTTCATCACCAATTATCATAGTAGAACAGCTTCCTCAAGCAGTTTGTGATGCATGTTGGAAACAGGAGATGAGCCCCTGGTCTGATGCGCCACCTGGCTTGAGAAACACGTTCTCAAAGATTTACTTTGAGTCATTATTTAGGGAGCACACACATATTATGAATGAATTCAAATGAGCCATTTTAATCTAGATTAATCTAGATTAATTTCAAAATTAATCTAGATTAATCTAGATTAAAAAAATTAATCTATGCCCACCTCTAATATATATATATATATATATATATATATATATATATTTTTTTTTTTTTTTTTTTTACTAATTTGCATAAACTGAAACACAGTCACGTGACATCTAGCCTACTTTCTGGATGTCCTACCTATAATCACCAAATGTTGTACACAGCCTTAGGGGACCGACAACGTTTTAGCGAGATAGCTTAAGAAACAGGTCCGCCATTGACGAAAATATCTTGTTGAGGTCGAGAGCGGGCCTTTGCTGCTAATTTGCCACAACGGCGAGTGTTACAATTGGCCCCAACTTGGGACTCGTCTTCAGAAAGAGTGCGGCGGCGGGTGCAGGGCTGGTTGTCGGCGCCGGGCGGCCTGCACTTTTAAAATTTCCGTGGGATTTTCGTGTTTTTACATTGCTGTTGACTTCTGAAGAAAATAACCTTTGAATCTCTACAGATTTCTCGGTATATTATACCACCAAATGTAATGGAACCAGGATTTAGTCGCTTGTTGTTGCGTGTGCGTGTGTGCGTGTGTGCGTGCGTGTGTGTGTGTGTGTGTGTGTGTAGGTAGTCATTAATCAGGATGGGGGTGTGCGTGGGAGGAGACTGAAGAACCCCTTCCCAGCGGAGTTCCTAATGTGTGTGTGTGTGTTAAGAGAATAGGAAAGATACACATTGGCACATACAAAGAGGGCAGTGGTCACGACATATTGTGGAGGAAAAACCGTATATAAACAATAGGCAGGAAAGCAAAGGTTAAGCAAAGAAATATGTTTACCTGATTTATTTCTGGTCACATAGCACCTACATAGCCTAGCTGTCTCCCTTCTCTTCACACTTGATGTATTTACTGCTCATGTGTGTTGTGTTTCCTTCCTTCTTGCAGGGTAAAGACCTTCTCACCCAGAAGATCCCAGTGTGGCAACAGGCTTGCTCAGACCCCAACAAGCTGCCAGAGAGAGCCATGCTCCTGGCCCAGCAGATGGGCTCTGCAGCTCTTGGGGGCACCAGCCCCCTGCACAGCTCCAAAACAAACCTGGTCATTTCAGACCCTATTCCTGGGGCCGTGCCTCTTCCTGTGCCCCCAGAGTTGGCTGTCTTCATGGGCAGTGGCATGGGACACCAAGCGGTGAGTGGCTTACTGAAGCTTACAATATCTCTATTTCATTTATTACATTTTTACTTATTTTTTTATTTTATTTGTCCTGCGTGCACAAGGAAATGTTTCTTTTCTCATTTCACCTTTGTGTTTTTGTGTCAAATGAAGTCATAAGAAGCAAACTTTAGGCCACAGAAAATACTTGAAATTGATTATTAAAGGAATACTTCACCCATACGGAACCAGCGTTCTATCATTATAAAATAACTATTATAATATAATGAATGAGGTTTTTCTTCCCTCAGTCTTCCCTTAGTCTTCCTTTGGCCCAGCTGTCCTGTTAATCCTAACCCTTATGTCACAAGAAGGAAACTGTAGGGTTAGACAGTGAGACCATAAAACACTCTTTCTACCTTTTCTCAGGCTAAGATGATTAATTTTTTTTTGCACATGTATACTAAATAGGATCTCCGAGTTCAATACACCTTCATATTCCAACCGGTGAAGTAGGCCTTTAATGTATGTATGTCAATTAATACATTATTGTCTTTGTTATTCTTAAGAAAACTGCACAACTTCATTTGTATCACTTGTAGGTGTAATCTGAGATGCTAGAGATTGCTTGTTGTCAAAAATCACTTCTTGTCAAAATCGGTGAATATCTCCCCAGCATCCACTACCTGTCTGCACTGTGTGTGCGCTGAAAAAAAGGATCCAGTGTTAAAACACTCGACGGTGGACTTCTTTGTTTTCAAACCCTTGTTTACATACTAGTTTACGGAGCCCAGTCTGTGTTTTACCACCAGATTGTTTGTCTGTGCACACACAGTACGGACAGGCAGCGGATTGTGAGGAGATATTTACAGATTTAGACAAAAAGGGATTTAGACAACAATCGTTCCCCAGAATCACTGACTCAACCTTTAACTTCAATTTCCTCAGTAGCTTAAAGGTCCTAACTGTTCTATCCTAATGTCAGCCCTGACACCTATGGACCTCTATTAAGATGCCATTTCATAAATAAATATGGTAACACTTTACAATAAGGGTACATTAATTAACTGATAGTTAATGCTTAATTAAATTAGTAAATGCTTATTAAGCATACACAAACTGTTAATGTTTAGTTATTAATGGTCCATTAATGTTTGGTTAAGCATTAACTATGCTTAGTTAACTAATGCTTAGTATATATTAAGCATTTACTAAGCATTAACTAACAGTTGATTAATGTACCTGTATTGTAAAGTGTTACGATAAATATGTGGTATTGCACTGGCTAAGCCATTAACTTTTGACTTTGTTCATTCCAGAGGCTGATGGGCCCTGATGGTATGGTCAATGGGACAACAGTCCACGGGGAGGAATATTGGGCTGGGGCCGGAGAGACCATGTCCGTGTCCCAAGTCAGGCCTGCCTCCCCTCAGACCCAAGCCCCGGGCCAGGCTCCACCCCAGAGACAGGTCAGCGATGTTTACTCCAACACCCTCCCTGTCCGCAGGCCAGCCCCCGCCAAGAACAAGAACCCCGTGGGTAAGATATCCCCAACACTGCTGCAATGGCATGAGCAAGAGAAGCATTGTGGCACCAAGATGTCAAGCTGAACCTTTGCTAGAGCCTCAAACTTATCCCCATCATTTTGCTTTGTAGGTATATTGAGCATTTTAGCATTAAATACATACAGTAGTTGCAATCACAAGAACATTGATATCACTTCATACATTGTATGCTTGATTATGCTGTTGGCTAACTCCATTGTGAGAAAAGAGCACTCCTAGAAATAGTCTACCCATATTCTCATCTAAAGCTGCACTTGCTTGTGTTGAATTATACCGTAGTATCAGGTAATAAGGCAGTGGTGGAATATTACAGAGCCCTGTAAAGAAATCACTATATTTAGAACATCTGTGCGGCTGCTGACTGTGCCTATAGACATAAAGGTTACTTTGTGTTAGCATTGCAGAGTTATTCAGGGCATCTGTGGCTCTGAGCTCTTAATGGATTCCATGTCACTGACTATTGTCTCTGTCTGCAACCTTCCTCAGGGGAGACACGCACCCTGCCCAGGTCCAGCTCCATGGCAGCGGGTCTGGAGAAGAACGGACGTGCCCGTGTCCAGGCCATCTTCTCCCACGCTGCGGGAGACAACGGCACCCTGCTCAGCTTCTCCGAGGGGGACGTCATCACCCTGCTAGTGCCTGAAGCCCGCGACGGCTGGCACTATGGGGAGAATGAGAAGAACAAGATGTAAGTAACTCGTTCATTTATTCTATTATGCCTGAGTCCGTCCTGTGAGATAAGCTATAGATATCTGTCACACGCCTAAAAATCAGCAAAGTAGACTTATGAGTTTAACCACACTTTGCTTTTCCTCAGGCGTGGCTGGTTCCCATTCTCCTACACACGTGTGCTCCCGGAGAGCGACAGTGAGAAGCTCAAAGTGAAGTATGAAGCCTTTTTCTTGATTCAATTGCATTTATCATAACCTGCGTCAACTTAAAGGTGCACTATGTACACGTTGAGTGTGTCTGAAAGGTGAAAATGTTCTAAGGTAAAGTCTTATAACTGAATAAACAGACTTTCGTATCAGGAAAATGTGATCCCTGGAACACTGTTTGAAGTTAGAAAAGGTACCTGCAACGTTACCGTTTCATTGTTATTTCTTTCGCCAGCCGGGCCCACAGTTTGGTTTACAAACATATTCTAGTCTTGTGTTTGGTTCCAGATGCATCAAAATCATTTTTATTTTATTTATGATTATAGAATTATTCAATACTAACAATAACATGTGGAGTAAATATGTTTGGTAAACTAAATGCAGGCTCTGCAAATGTGAACAAATTCCCCTCCCCTGACAACTGCACCTTTAATGAGCCCAGTACTTAAGACTCTGTTCTCTTCCCGTTCCAGCCTGCACCATGGTAAAAGTAGCAGCACAGGGAACTTGTTGGAGAATGATGGATCATTGCCCACACCTGACTATGGCCTGACTGCCCGGCTGCTGGCTCAGAGTCTCGCACAGACCCGCCCGCCGCGCCCTTACAGCATGGCAGGCTTTGGCACACAGGTATAGTTTCACAGTTTGACACGTGTAGTATACCTGAGAAACACGATGCACACACTTGTTACTCTTGCTCAGTTAATCTCTAGCCCCCATCTGGTTTAAATCTTGTGTTGCATAATTGCATATGAGTAATCCTGCAGTACATTTTTAGAGAATCTTTGCTAAGTTTCTGCTGCCACCTTGTGTTTGTGTGTAAGCACAGCAGGTACTTCAGATACAGCTCTGGAAAAAATGAAGAGACCACTCCAAATGTTCAGTGTCTCTTGATTTAACTTTTTAGAGGCATATGTTTGACTAAAATTAACATTTTGTTTTTATAATATAAACCACTGACAACATTTCTACCAAATTCACAATAAAAGTATTGTCATTTAGAACATTTTCAATGAGTAATGTAGATATGAAGATTGAAGAAAAATCCAGACAGGTCTCTTTTTGCGGGCTTTAGATATAAAAGCACACAAAGTAAATACGTTGACTTCTGTCTTTACAGCCTGCTATTGAGGATTACGACGGCCGCTTTGCCACAAGGTAAGTGACTTTAGTGCCATTTAAGTAATACATGATATGAGTGCTGCTGCCATCTGAATGATTTAACATGTTTGATGTTAGCAGAATGACATGAATCAGAAAAACACATGAGAAATGGTATTTCACCTGAGTAACTACAGGTTGAACAGAACGGCAACTGCCTTACCATGTATCCCAATGAAATGCTACATAGACAGGTTCAGCTTTTTCTTTTTTACAGTATGTTGTATAGTTGGAACACATTCATACTCCATTAAGTTTATATGCATACTCAGAATAGATCCTTAAACAGCTTTATCTGGTGGAGACTATCCAAGTCGCACAACAAGGGAGATCTTGCTAAAACAATCAAGAAAAACACTACTAAACCTTAAGAAGAATTTTTTGGCCTTTCATACTGTGAATTTAAATTAGTAGAGGCAAATTTAAGATGTTGACCAATGCCTGTCATATGCATATTGCAACATTGTCTGTCAGTACAAAGTTATGAAGTTAGTCTTTTAAACTAACTGCAAAAAGTATTCTATGATATACATAGTAAGTTGCACATGATACAATTAGTATGAAGTCTGCCATTTGGAAGAAGTATTTGTTTGTTTTTGTTGTTGTTTTTGAAGTATTCATTCAGTCTGAAATAGGGACTGAATGCTAATCACAGTTTCCTCAAATTACTTTTTCTGTCTGACTAACAGTCCAAAAACTGAAATATTTCAAATGTACATATAATAATATGATGTTGGGCAAAGCAGTACATCTTCACATCTGAGAGGCTAGAAACCAAAGAATATTTCATAATTCGGCTCTGACAATTGATTTAGACGAATAATAAATCTTCAAAACAGGTGGCCATTATTTTTTTTTCGGTTTGAGGAATATAGTTTGGCTTAAGCAATAGATTTGACTTTGCTTGCAGGGCTAAAATCCCCCACCTCATGAGATCTATGTACATGCACAGTGTTTCCTTTGAACATCATTGTCCTTAACTTGTCCTTGCTTATGTTTATCAATAGCTCCTTTTAAAGCAATGAAGTGCAATCAGTGTCTCAGTTTTTTAATGTCAGAGTGCTCTTGGGCCAAGTCTATCTTCACTGTAAAGTCATTAAGTCCCCGCTGACTCCCCAGGGCTGTGAGTGAGGGTAGGGCTAGTCATTTATGCTGTGCCTGTTTTCTGTCCAATCAGGGAGTACATCATTGTGTACATGTATATAAATGTGTGTGTGTGTGCGTGTGTGCGTGCGTGTGTGCGTGTGTGTGTGTGTGTGTGTGTGTGTGTGAGAGAGAGACCGGAGTGTTCTTGCAGTGGTATTGCTGTTTGGTGGAGTTACATGTTGTGACAGTAGTAATCATGCTGACTTCATCTCCGTCATCACTGCTATTTGTCAGAACTGGAGCTTTGGGCACCAGTGTCAAGCTGTTTTACATAGCCTACTCTTGTCTTGCTCTGAATGTGTTTTATTAGTGTTTGGACACAACACTGTCCTGTAGGGTGCATTCACCCCCCCAACAACAGACTAATCTAACACTACATCCCTCCAGCTATGGAGATGACTTGATTTTCTCATCAACAGTCATTTTTTGGTTGGGTTTCGTCTACTTTTTCAGTGACAGACAAATTGCTTGATGTGGGCATTAACGTTCGACATTTCTTTGCGAAACCCTATCTAGATTAAACAAGTGTTGATGGGGGAATTGGAAGTCCAATCTTCCTGAGGCCTGTTTCAGAAAGTGGGTGTTGGGGAGGACCTCAGAGTTAGTGAGTTTTTGGTTTCAGAAAGCAGGTTCACCTTAACTCTGAGTCAGTTAGCGCGGTACCATAAATCAGCAGACCTAAACCGCTTAGTGGCAGGTTTTACTTTAACCAACTCTGAGTTTGTCCTTTTACACCAAAGCTGCAACTGGAGAAAGCTTGTCACAGTACACAGTCCGTGTACAGATTGAAGTTCATATTCCACAGAAATCTCAATAGGGATGTGTTATCATTTCCTGGTGATATTCTGTTTGATCGATCATTTATCTGATCAACATTCCCGCTCCCTTGTGTTTTATTGTTTGTTTATTGTTAAGTTGTGGATCCCCATTAGTTGACGCAGTAGCGGCAAACTAGTCTTCCTGGGGTCCAATTAAAATCAGAACATACAAATAATAAATCATCAATCACATACAGCAGAAGTAACAAGACTACAGATACAAAACTACAGCTGTAGATAAATAAATAAATAGGCATCTGTGCGCTTCAGAGCGTGCAAACACCCACATGAAAATACAATACATTGAGTGCCAAGTCAGAGTCCTGAGTTCATATTTAACATTAATAAAAATAGGATTTAATTAGCCTATTGAATTCTTTATTTACAGTTATAACACAAATTTGCAAAGGTAGTAAATTCCATAAAGACATGGATCTATAGAAGGCAGTTTTCTTCATTGCATTCGTTCTACAGTGTGGGAGCACAACTTGTCCTGCTGTTGCAGACCTAGTACCGTATGAATGAGCATCAGAGCAGAAACCAATTTTGTTAAAGAGAGCTCTAGGAACATGAGTGGAATTTACATTCTTAATAAATATCAAGGACCTAAATGGATAACCTATCAAGAGCTTTAGGCCACTTCAGTTGTTGTTCATAAGACACATCGTGAACATGCTCTACATGCACAATTAATCATTTGTGTTGCACTTTATTCTTTTATTTTTGTATTAAAGGTGCACTATGCAGTTTCAGGGGGAGGTGAATCTGTTTACATGTGCAGAGCCCGCGGTTCATTTACTCTACATGTAATTCTAAGAATTGAATAATGCTAACATCTTTTAATCAAAACCAAATTATTTTGAGGAACCTGGAACCAAACGTAAGACTAGGATATGTTTGTAAACAAAACTGTGGGCCTGGCTGCTGTAAACAACAACAGCAACTGTTCTAACATCAGTGTTGCTGAGGAGATTTCTTTCAGGCTGCTCACTTCCCACAGATACAGTCAATCTCAAATAATATAGGCTTTAGGTTCCCTATAAGAAATGATGTAAGAATTGAACCCTTGGTCACTTGCTGAGGAACATCAATTTGGTTATACATCAATAGCCCTTAAATGATCACTGTAGCTACTCATTTTTCTGATGTTAAAGTCTTTCACTCACCGGAGCGACAGTCTGCACGTGATAAAAGAACCAGTTGCCTCAATACTTCATAAACATACGCTGTCAGCATTGTTGTGCCTTGCCAGCTCCTACTTTTGCTGCTACTGTAGGCCTATAACCTTTCCCTAAATCCAATATAGATACCGAATCGTAATGGCTTCACTTGAGAAAAAATGTTTGCCCTTTTTTTTCCTGAATTGCTGAGATTTATAATTTCGGAATTCTGAGATAATATTCCCGTCAATTTGTTTCCGTACCATATTGTGCATTTATACATATTCCTAATTCCAATGGGGCGGATTCTCCTGTTTTCATGGTGAATCATGTTATCAGGGATCCATTGATGATGGCTTTCACACACACGCACTCAACTCAGAGTAGACGTCCTCAGAGTTGATTGACCTAGCCCTGATAGGCTGTTCTGAAACCCAAAAACTCAGAGTTTCTCATCTTTAGGCTTTGTCAACTCAGGGTGGAGGTATAAACTCTGAGTTAGTAAACCCTGCTTCCTGAAACAGGCCCCTGATCACGGCAGGTGTGTTTGGAGACGTAGCTGTAGGTGGGGGCTGTGTTTACAGTAGATTTTTACAAACCCCCACCTACGCTTCTCCTAAACCTCCATGCTGCCTCCTTTGTGCCTGTCTTTGTCTATCTCCATTTCTCTCTGAGTGTGTCCGACCTGGCAAGCTTCCTTCTCTCTTTGTTCCACAGTGACAGTCCTGATGGCAAATTGATTTCGACTGTGTGAGAAACAGACATAAAGAGACAGACACAGACAGCTCCGGATAGCACAGGGGCCTCTTCCTCCCCATCTTTCCCCCCGCTCTTAGCCTCCCCTCCTGTCTACTTCTCCTCTGCCTCCACGCACACCCCCTTCTTCTCCAAGTGGAAGAGGCCAGTTTCATCCCTCCTTTCTGTCCTCTCTTCCTCCCCGGGTCCCTTCCTTTTCCTCCGTCCGTCCATCCGTCCTGGGGTGCTGCGGCTGGCGGTGTCGGTGTGGACAGTAGCGGTTGGTGGGTGGAGGATTGCGTTGAGCGAGAGGGCCAGAGCGGGCCGTACCTGCTCGGCATGCAGCAGCACTATGGACTCTGAACACTCTATACTCTCTGATCACAGTCCGCCATCACAGGATTGGTTGACTCAAGAGACTGCCTTTGCTACTGCTCGTCTTTTCATGCATGTACATGGTTCTGTCATTTTTTTGTCAAACTGAAGGACATGTTCATGTACTGTACAAGTGCCAAATGACA
This sequence comes from Ammodytes marinus, assembly GCF_949987685.1. Taxonomy (NCBI): domain Eukaryota; kingdom Metazoa; phylum Chordata; class Actinopteri; order Uranoscopiformes; family Ammodytidae; genus Ammodytes; species Ammodytes marinus. The sequence continues at coordinate 26,806,046 of NC_137220.1, read as the reverse complement.
ATGTCGTTGTACTAAAAAGCCACTGGCTGAATGACCTTTTTTGAAAAAGCACATGTGGGCCCAGTATTATCGAGCTCCCACGCAACACATACAAACCAACAAACAAACAAAAGCTTTGATCAAAGTGAGGCTGTTGCAGCAGACTATGTTTCTGTTCTGAGAGATCCCATAGGTCGCGCTGTGCTTCCTTGTGTCAATGCTAGACTTGATTTTCTGTCCATTGTGTGTGTGTGTGTGTGTGTGTGTGTGTGTGTGTGTGTGTGTGTGTGTGTGTGTGTGTGTGTGTGTGTGTGTGTGTGTGTGTGTGTGTGTGTGTGTGTGTGTGTGTGTGTGTGTGTGTGTGTGTGTGTGTGTGTGTGTGTGTGTGTGTGTGTGTGTGTGTGTGTGTGTGTGTGTGTGTGTCATATTTGCCTTACTTTGCTTCTTTTTTTCTATTAAACAACTTTTCAAATGAAGCTTCAAAAATATACGGTATATTTAACTATATATATAGATATATATAAAAATTGTCTCCGTCCGCCCACAAAATTGAACTGTATTATGATCCTTGCGAAAACGCATTTTTCCTGTTCATTTTCAATTAAACTTTTCACTCTCAGTCCGACAGACACTTTTTCTTTTTGCCATTCCTGGCAGAACCTACTGAAATAACTGTCCCTTAAAATGAAATGCCTCAGTCCAATACACTTCAGTTTGGTCTTTTTTTTTCTGGACTTCCAGTGAGTTTAAAGGGGTCTTTGATCATCTGTTGAATATCCTCAATAACATCTGTGAATTAGTTTTAGGTTAAATGACAACCACAGCTTTTGCAGCTCTCCTTGTTATCTATGATTGTATTCCCTGAGTGGCTATGTCATTTTTGGTCTTTTTCTTTAAAAAAAAAAAAAAAGATTGTCCTTGTAAAAATTGTCCAAATTTCAAAACAATGAGAACCTACTGATGAGTTGAACTGTTTATCTTATGCATGCTGTGGAGGGAAAACCAGAAAATGTGATACTGAAAAATTGACCTTGAATGTATGGTGACTTTTTACAAAAGGTATTCTAAATAAAACACATCTCTATATATTAATAAACAGTTTGGTCTGGGCTAGAACTCCTTTCTGTCAAGTGAAATTGACATGTTCAGTTGTGTTGAACATTTTCATGTTTCAAAGTTAACAATCTAAAACGACCCCCACATCTTAGGTGTTTTTGTAATTCTATATTTATTTTCAGAGCTACCACCCTCGTGTGAATCATTTCAAGCCACAGCTCCGTGGTCCAAGCATGCAGCTTCATCCTACCCCCTCCCCCAGTGACACCCCTTAGCATCTGTGCTGCTGTCTGTCATGATAAAAAAAAGGCTGTCAGTGTGTGTGTGTGTGTGTGGTGGTGTTGTGTACAGTATGCGTATCGTGACATATTTGAACTCTGCCTGCTTAACTTTCTAGTATCGGTTGTATTTTAATTTGTTTTGGCTCGTGTTTGAGTTTCATTTGGGTGATATGCTAGCAGACACAATTTACAACACCTGCCTGTTGACTGCATTGCATTTACAGCAAAACGGACGTCCACATTTCCTCACGTTGTTAGAGTTTGAAAATGAGCATATAGCGTCTCCGTACAGCATGTTGAGCATGACTTCTGTTTTCCATCCCCCTCATGTCAGTTACAGTTGTTGTGGCTACCATTAGGAACCTACAGTATGCTCATCTTGCACCAGACTAACCCGCAGTGTTGTTACAAATTGTGAGCCATGCATGGTCTGATAGTTGAAAGCATTCAAACCCAGAGGTTCTCTTTACCTTCCAGTTTGGGTCCAGAATAGTCCCGGTTCTGAGGGAACAGGACCTCCGTAAGTCACCAGCCTCCATCGCCTTTCAGCCTACCAATCACTTTTCCCCTTCTCTCTATTACTGCCTGGTTGTCTTTGCTGTCATTGGCTTTTGGCTGCATTAGGATACTGGGAATCACTGGTCTTTACTGTCCTTTGACCTCCATGGACGTGGCAGCATTTGGTTCTGTCAATCCTGCAGATCTTGGGTTGTAAAAGAATAACTGAGATTTTTTCTGTGTTTGTGTGTCCATCATAATTTCATACAGAGCAGACACTAACCCTGCATGCATGCCTTTTGCAAGCTGTTTTTGTTCATTATTAACATTGTATTAAGAGTTGTTCCTACTACATGCTTGCTAAAACTCACTCACTGAAACTTTTGCTGAACGTATTGTAACACAAACTATAACCAAACTATATGTATGGGAAGACAATTTGGCGTGGCCCACATATCTATAAATGTGTCATGTGTTCACCCTAACTGTGGCTGTTCCTTGTCTCACCCCTCCTCTCCCCACAGTGACCGTGCCATGGAGGTCTACCTCCGGCCCACCTTCAATGATGACCGATCTGCACCCATCTTCTACTAGCAGCCTGCTGTCCCCTTTTGGCCGCTTATGGGCCCTTTTTGAAAGTGTAATATAAAAATGGCTTACATTGACATGTTTCAGTTGTATGATTATCACAAGAAGGGCCCACAAGTGTGACTGAGGGTGGGAAAAATCCCCTCGAGGAACATGTTACACTACTAAGACATGTAGTTTCTTTGCTGTGGAAATGCAAAGAGAATTATCCTGTTAATCCTTGTGATGTTTTTGCATACGCTTCCACACACATTGATTGTCTCAGCCTGAGCATTTGGGTGTGACAGTAGACTATTGTTAGGTATTTAGATCACCAGTTTTGGATAAGGTATGGCTAATAGGTTTTACTAGAGAAGCCATCACATTATTATGTATCTGCAGTTCTACTATGGGGGTTTCTTTTGTTTCTCTTCAACATTGTACACTGTACATTTCATTTGAGGATTATTAACATTAATGAGCACTTCAGGCGCATTCTGCATTAGGTGAGGCTTGAGGGTGAATGTGAGATGGTCGGTAACAGTTTTCAGTTCAACACTGTAATATGCACTGGAGATGGTGTAGATTGGACACTGCCACAGATAGTTTCAACTGGGCCGTTGGTGAGTAAACTATAAGTCTGCTTTTTGTTAAGTGATATATAGTGCTATATATATATATTTGTTAGTTGTGATACAGTATACCCATACTTCTAATGTGGGAACTGTGCCTTCGACTTAAAAAAAAAATACATGCTTCACGCAGCATTGACCCAATCATTCTGCAAACTGGTTTGAGGGTATTTGTGTCACAGTTCAATTTGTATTTTTTGATAATTCATAAAATTATAAGTGGGATAATTTCCCCTTTTTTTTTCTTTTTTTTTTTGCTTTTAATGTTGACTTTTTTTTTCTTAAGTTGCAGCACAGTGTGATATTTTATTTCCACAGAAATAATACAAGGCTATTTTGAAATGCTTTTCTTTCCTTCTCTTTGAATTTCAGTTATATCTAAGCTGCCAGATAGCCAAAAGATTGGAATACAGTGCATATATAATGGGTCTTTTTTATATTTACTTTGAGGGAGTGGTAGCTTATCAGATAAGGTACAGTATTATCATGGCTTTTTATCATTCATTCTCAGTATTATACACTCATCTGGAAGAAAAGCTTGGGAGCAGAGGCATTTATCTACAATATGATGTGTGGTAATAGTAATGGATATGTATGGGATGGGAAAGCAATAATGTGTATGTTTGTGTGAATGAGCTAAAATGCCTCTTAGACTACAATAAATGAATCGAGTTACATCATGAAAAGTCATTTTTTCCCCATGGATGAGTCCTTTACACTGAGTGACAATGAACAGGCTTTTATTACCCAGCTCATTTTGGCGGTGAGTTTCAAATGCATTTTTTACTTTTTTATAGCTTTCATTTGTCCATTTCTGACTTGTGTCTCTGTTTGTATTATATCTGTACTGTACAGAAAATGCATTTAAATTATCTGGTCCAAAATAAATCTAAATGGGCACAAACTTCCTCCATTTTTTGTCTTGTTTCTTTTGCAGAAAACTGCACCTCTCTCACACATCAATGCAGATTAAAAAAAAATATCACAGACACGAGAAGGGAAAAAAGTATTTGGATTTATTTGTTTGGGATAGTAATATAGCAATGAAGTGAACACTGTGAAGGGGAAAAATGGAAACAGCAATGGTGTTACTACCGGTGCACACAACAGCCCAACTCACCTTCTCCCAAGATGTCTGCCACTTTAAGCCGATAGGCTTTGACATATCTTTTTGGCAAATGTAAGAGCCTGTCATCATGGATTGCATCTTTTCAAATCGTACAAAAATACTAGGGACGTTTTCTCTCCTTGCAGAACTTAAAAGGCAAGGTGTGAGGAAACAGAGTTGGCACTTTGAGCTACAGAAAGAAAAGAGAAGGGGAGAGAGCTGTCAATTACAGCAGTAGTAATTCAGGTCAAGCTACCTGCTACATGTTCATAACACATTCATACATTATGTGGGATATGTCTTTTTTTCTGTACACCTCCGATAGGCATTCAGCACAAAATGCAATAAAATACATTATGTATGACTAGATTGACAACACGTAGACGTAGAAAATGATGCATAAAGATGAAGCTCACGTTTTACAAGGCATGACATCTTGAATTCTGTTGAAACATTTTCTATCCATGTGGTGGCATTCTATTGCTGATCAAATATAAAAATGAACAAAGTATATATGCAACAAAATCAAGTGAACCTGTAGCCGGCACTGTGGACACAAATGGGGAATCTTTTTTTTGTAAAGATATTTCATTCCAGGACGGGTTATGCAGAGCAACAGAGCCATCACTTCTTCAAATAAAGACCCAGCCTGGCTATACAAAGTGCTTTAGGCCCAGATAAATGGGAACTGTTGACATATATTGTAGGTCATTGTTACCAAGAGTGAGGAGTGGTGGTGATACTTAGGGAGTGACGACACCTGGATGTCTGTTATTGTTCTATTTAGATAGCATTAAGAATCCACATAGTCCCTCCATCAATATGATTTGGATCATGGTATAAATAAAGCATCTTCAACAAAAAAAAAAACTCACCGTCACCCACTAAAAAAAGGTCTAATTTTGTGTTTGGAAATCCACCACAGTCATCAAGCAATGTTCTCTGCTCTGACAATGAGAGCTGTAACAGTCTTTAAAAATGCCAGATCAATGGTCAGCAGATGGACAAAGGCAGCCAATAAGAAGAGCAGCTATGAAGCCAGTCATTTTTACAATTTTTTTCTTTTATAAGATATATATCTTCTTGTAAATTCACATTAAATGACCCATCAGGTCACCAACAGAAAGGGATGCTGCATTGAGCACATATGTTACTGTTTCATATACTGCATGGTAAACTAAAAACTGTTATACTGAGAACTTCTAAGCAAACACTATGATCTGATGTTGTATCCACTCTCCTGGGATTTACTCTCAATCAGGCCAAACCAGCAGCTATAGCTTACGTGAAAAAAAGTGTGCAAATTATTGAGGGTTTTTCACTACAATATGAGGCAATATGAGGTCTCATAAAGGGTCACAGGGGGTCAGGTGCCCCACATGTTGATAAAAAATAAAACTCTGTAAAACATCTATATAATAATGCTGCTTTTCTGTGTTGAGAAAGACCATGGACTAATCTTCCTTCCGTCAGGGCTGCGGGCCACTCAATCTTTTGGACCATCTTCACTGTTCCCTGTTGAAATAATTGATTAGTTAAGAAGTATCATAGCTTACACTATTAGAGAAAAACTAATCAAACTACTTAAAGTGATACTTCACACAACACCTATTTCTGTGTGTTAAGAGCAGAAGTAAGCAGGCCCCCCATAGAGACAGATGTTTCAAGGACATAGATTGGTTTTACAGCAGGAGGAAAAAGGTCCTGCAACTTCTTAAACCCCCTTTGAATTCACTCGCCATATGTCTGATGCAAACTCTAAAATATTTACCAAAAAATATGTCCATACACTGATTATTGTTTGTATTGTGAAGGCATACTGTATGTGCATTATTTTGTATGACACCACAAAGGGAAGACACTTGCACACAAGATACAAATGTGATAGACACAAACTGCTGTATTTTACCAGCCACATTTTCAACCTATAAGGGTTTGGTATTTTATACTAGACAGTCCGTTGGTGGTATCACTAGGACACCATATGTTAGACCAATTGTAAACTCCAACTGCAACTGAAATCACTTGAAGTTATTCCCTTTGGCAGTCAAGTGGTTATTTCATATGTATTCTCAATTGTTTCTGAATATTCAAAGGAAGAACATAGAAAAAGTTTTTGGTGAAATGAAAGAAAAGTAAAGAAACTCGACATGTTGCTTATAAGCCATGGGTAAATATTGTTTTGCTAGCATATGTTAAAACCACACCAGTCAGATGTGATATGTGCAGGAACATTTACTGTACATGCTGTAATTAGTTATCTACTGTTAAATCCAATGTTGCCGTCTAACTCTTCCACTGGGAATGTGTGGTTTCTAAGGTACAGAACAGGACATATATCCATGTTTAATGGTATAAGATATAGGCCTAGATAAAAAGGAGACTTTATCATGAAAGCTAATGTGGTTGTTCTTCACAGTTTGCGGTTCCTCTGTGGTGACCAAGAGTGACCCTTTGCTTTACTTATGTTAGATAGTGCTTTACAATTATGTTCTGAAAATATGGTTTAAAGCAATCTCATTGGCCATTTAAAAAGTTCTCAAACAATGTAGACAGAGAACTAACATAAATGTGACAGATGAGGGCCCCATCATGGAACCAAATTGGTATTTGCCCTTGAATATTAGGTGACTGTGAGATCATATTTCCAGTGCAAATAAATAAGCATTTTACAGCAGTCCAAACTGTGTCTAAAAGAAAAAACTAATACAGACCTGTTGCTGAACCCATGTGGGGGTCAGAGACATGTGTGATAGAGAATCGTGACACCATAAAACGGTTAAGTGCTACAGCTGCAGGTTTAGGTGTCTCGGGGCTGTTGGATGTGGATGTTGATGTGGGTGAGGACTGGGGCTCAGTGATAGTGTCAGGTGAGGCCAGGCAGGGATCAAACAAGAGGTCATCTTCCCATTCATAACCCCCACCTGAACGCAAAAACACAGAATTAGAATCATCATGAATAATTTACGATAAATCAAACGGAACAGCTATGTGTAGCATTTCAAGTCATTGACAAACTCACCCTCTTCTGAGTTGTTCACATCCGTTTCCTCAGAAACACAGAATTTCTCACAAGAAAGCACTTCAAGCTCCGGGTCAAGCTCCGGGTCAAGCTGCGGGTCAAGCTCCAGTTGGCGGTCACAGGTTTGTTCCACTGGAGATTCCTGCCGACTGGCCTCTGTTCCAGGGGAGAAGTTGTAGTCAGCCAGCTCTCCCGTCGGGCTCTCCTGGAAGTCATGAACACACCTTTCCATTATACACCCTAAAGTCATCAAACAATTGAATACAAACGATACCAATCGCATAACTTATACCTATTCACTTCGTCATACCTGGTCAAAAAGGAACACTGTAACATCGTCGAAAAAGGAAACCGCTTTTTTCTTCCTCTCCAACTCGTCACAGAAGGACTGGGTGAGCAGGGTGGGCATCTTCAGGAGGCTACGGAGGTGTCTGGCCCTGCTGCAGTCGCTTACCACCACGGGCACCAGGGGGAAATCCTCCTCGCTCTCCTCACTGTCCTCATCCTGGATGTTGTACGTCCTCAACTCTTCATCAGATTCGCTTTCATCCGAGTCGTCCTCATCCTCCGCCTCCTCCAGTGGAGCTCTCACGTTTTCCCCGCACAGCTCCATCAGTGATGAGGAAGTGGACAGGTCGACGGCACCGTTGGACTCTTCACACAAACTGTCCTGTGAGCCGCACTCCTCTGCATCTATGTCCTCGAAATCTTCCTCGTTTATTCTCGTACCTTCCCTTCTGTCCTCCGTCTCTTCCTTGACATGATTGAACTCAGGCATCTCCTCCTCTGTGGACCCATCGCTGTTTTCATTTTCTTTGGGAGCCTCATCTCCAGATTCGCTTATGGTGGTGTCAGTATGCAAAGACTGAACAGGGGAGTAATCTTCTGCTCGTCTGCTCCCTTCCTCGTGGTTTCCTGATCCCTCCTGGACAGTGGAAGAGGGTTCTGAGGCACTGTAGGAACTGAGCTCAGAAGTTGACTCTCCTCCCGAGTGCTCCGTCTCCAACCCGAGATCATCTTCTGCAGGGCCAGACTCTTTGGTCAGGCACCCACCCATCTCTGGAGGAAATGGGGACAGCATGGACAAACCTGGGGTGGGAAGGGGATTGGGTGAACTAGGGTCAGCCTCTGAGACATTCACCAAAACACAACTTTTGATGTGTCTCAGATTTGTCAACTGTTCCCTGTCGTTGAATTGCATTTTGATGGGATCATTTCGGATAGGGCTACATTTCATTGCATGGAAGTTACTTGGACCTGCATAGAACTTACTGGCTTCCTCTTGAGGGCCCCTCTCATTCTCAGCGTCATAGTCAGAGAAATAGGCTGAGTCCCTGTATGGGTTCTCACTGGAGCTTGTGGAAGTACAAACCCCTTGGCCACAACCCACCTGCAGAACTATTTCAGGCAGTCCACCAAGCCGTGGGCTCCTCTCACCGCCCAAGGGATCTCCAAGCTCTTTGAAAAGAAACTCTGGTGATTCGTTGTTCTCTGTGTCATAGCCACTGTCCAGGGATTTGGGCAGGATAGGGGTACTGAAGGGATCAGGACTGAAGGCCAGATCACAGGGGCTTGCCATTGATGAGGACAGGTTAAGGGTATCTACAGAGTCAGGGGTTCTCTCTTGATTCTTCAATGGGCTGAGCTCTTCCTCCTCTACCTCAGCATAGTCCAGGATGAAGTCAGCAAAGATCCCTGACGTAATGTCTGTGATGTCGTCGTCCTCCTCACTGTAGTCACCTAGCTCAGCCAGGCTAATGTTGAAGTCTCTGACCCCCATCCCACTGTTCAATGCTCTGCTACTTTCTAATGTGTCTGAATAGTTCAGCCTCTTGTCTCCTAGGCCAACTGAGATTCCTGTTGAAACCCCCTCCCAGATGTTACCTCTCTGTTTGACTGACAAGGCTCCTGCTTGACCAGTCTGGGGCTCCTTGAAAGAAGACAGGGACTTTATATAACCTGCCTCAGGTATCATCTTTGGCTCAGAGTACAGTCTCTCTCCGTTAAGCAACGATTGCTTTTCATATTTCCCCTCCATTTGTCCACCCGTTGTACCTTTGGCATTAATGCTAGAGCTGGTAAGAGAGTCAGTGCTTCTTAGATTTTCTGTAGTTAAGTTCCTTTCCACCTGAGTGGGAGACTCCTGTCTTTCTTTGTGACATAAGTAAATGTATGAACCTAATTCAGTGGGCTTGCTAGCAGCATTGCAACCAAAGTCTCCTCCTTCTGTCTCCAATGGGGCACAAGGCCTGGAACTGTTGAAGGTTCTGGTGGTGGCTTTGGTTAAAGAACACAATTCTGTTGTGTTTGGGTGAGCAGTGTATTGAAGGTCCAGATAGCTGTCATGCCCACTGCCTGTCTGCCTACTGTCAAAGCTCAGGCTATTATTGTTTGCTGAATGGTTTGAGGTCCAGTTAGTGGCTTCTCCTTCAGAGAAAAGATCCTCCTCAATGTCTTCACCTCTCTGCCGGCCCACCAGTAGGCCGTCGTCTGTCCCTACATCAATGCTAATGTGGTTAACAATGGGTAGTGTCTTTCTGAGGGGACCCAACATATTATGATAGCTTTCATTAACTGTGCTACGGCCTGTGCTTGCTTCAAGGTAGGGATCACAGAACCCTAAACTTGGGCTGCTGACTGCTTGTGACACACTGCGTGGGTTTTCTAAACACCCCACTGGATGGAGATTTGATCTTGACTGTAGTGATCCATCCAGTTCAGACAGACAGGATTGGCGGCGTGTCTTGTATGCTGATGACTGTTCACTGTAGGCCGTGTCGTCCTGACTGGATGAGAAGCTGTTGCGGGTGCGGACATACTTTACAGGGCTGTTGCTGGATGCCTTTCTTAGAAGTGGCTCCATGGTTAGTAGGACAGTGGGGCTTGAATCGGAGTCATAAGCAGTTGATGTGGTGTTGTCAGCAGTTGACCAGTAAGCACTGGGCTGTGCTATGGACGATCCAGTTCGACTCTCAGAGGACAACCTGCTGCTGCTGGCTTCCAGTCCTGGGCTGTAATCCACCATGCTGTCATCCAGATCAATGTTACACTCTACTGGTTCCTCTATGCGAATGTAGTACTCACTGCTGACTGAAGGACTGTGGGCACTCAACACTGGAACCACACCAGGGTGTTCAGGTTCGTAGTAGGTTGGGGATATGCCTGAGGTCACGCTGTCAGTCTTGCAGCCCCCTGAGCTGCTTCCTTTACTTGAATAGTAGATGTCCTGGTAATGTGGGTTCCCTTGGCCTAGTGGCCCACTTGTCAAGGAGGAGCAGTAGGGTTGCTCAGCTCGGGCCTGTTCCCACTTGTACTCAAAATTGAGACCATGGCTTGTCTCTGTGACAGTGAGTAGGTCGTCCCCTGTGTCAGAGTGGAAGCTGTCGGAGAAGTGCTCCAGGAGAGGAAAGGAGGATGAGGCAGAGGAGGCCAGCTCCGCTGCCTGAGTTTGCTCTTGTCTGGGGACATCAGCTGGGGCAGGTGTAGGGTTCAGGACTAAGGCTGTGGATGTAGCTGTGTGGGAGGTGCTACCCAGCAGGTTAGGCCTCAGGGTATTCCAACGTTGTTCAAAGTCCTCCTCAGCCTCACTAGAGCCTTTGGCACACAAGTATGTGACGAGAAGGTGTACTTCCTCACTGCTGGGTCTCAGCTCAGGTTGAAGCCAGCAAAACTGCATCACCTCATACCTGGACAGAAATGACAGCAAGAGATGAGAAGAGCAGAGGCTCAGCAAGTTATAATCATGTTACCCTCCTTAAATCTGCATGTCAGTGCATTGAAAGTATTCATATGATAATATACTGTGTTTTACCTAAAGACAGAAAAAAGCTAAACGTTAAATGATTGATTCTAAGATAACAACAAAGGCAATATAAAAAGAAGGAATGTGTCAGCACTTTCAAGCAACACCTACGAAGAATGAGGTGCCTTTTTTATTTGTTTTGCTTTTTTGAAAAGATAAATAAAAAAAACTATGTTGGGCTGGCTTCCCAGGGAAAGATGAAACATGTGATTAAACTCTGGTCGATGTCGAGGGCATCATAAAGAATAGGGGGACTATGATCATCTGCCATTGGTAGTAAACAGAAATCTTGCTACAGTGGACTACAGAAAACCAATTTAAAAACAGGCCACAATGACGTTGGAAACTAATTGGTGAGCGAGACCTGAATACTCAGAGAAGTTTCAAATATATGTATAACATTATGAATGTTTGTATGCATGTCGTTCTGAGTGTGTATGTTTGTATGGGCATGCAATGATGTCTCACCAGCGTTCAGCCAGGGGGAATTGGAGCAAAGGTTTAGGTAGTTTGAGCTGCTGTTCCTTCACAGCGTATGTCAGCACCTGTCTGTCAGAGTAATGCCTGTACGGCTGGTTTCCCAGCTCAAACAGCTCCCACACAGTCACCCCCAATGACCTGGAACAGGAACAGAGATCATGCAGGGTGTTCACCACACATAGCCCAGATATTTTCCAAACAAACTGTTAGTTTCATACTGTTACCTTTTTGTTATGCGACAACTTTACAATAATATACAAGAAATGTTAAACTTATAATTCTATGTCATGTTTGTCACTCTGTGAAAATCTCACCAGATGTTGCTGGATTTAGTTTGGTCAACAACCAGCAGGTTTCCGTGGACCTCGTCTATGAGCTCAGGAGCAATCCAGCGCAGGGGAACCCAAAGCTGGTCCTGTGTTACATAATAGTCATCCTGTACAAACAAAGAAAGACAAACAGATTTGAGTTCTGATGGGACGCTCAAGTCAAAAAGCAGTTAATCAAAATAGTGACATTATCTAAAGACAGTCTGACCTTGTATTGGCTGTGAGCAAGGTCATAGTCTCCAATCTTAACTGACATATCTGAAGTGAGGAGGCAGTTTCGCAAGGCCAGGTCACTGTCAAAACAAAGCAAATCATCTAATACAGTACAACTGAGTTCCATAAGCATAGCCATGTTAATTCATGTACTTTTAAGGCCCTGAAAGCATGTTCTTCTTGATCGGGTTACTAGGAACAATGGGAATGGGATTGTAACGGAACACTCACATTTCTGCCAATGTAAATTATGGGATGTCATCTTCATTTATACTTGGGTATCATTATTGGTTAAGACATATTATATGTGACATATGGTCACTGAATTATGACTATTCTATGTAGCCATAGCATAAATGAAAGCATATCCTGAAATGTGTATATGTATAGTATAATGTTCGGGTTTTCACCCAACCATGTAAAGACACAGACAAAGGAAGTCACTTTGTGTAATCTCACCTCTTCCACCAATCAAAAGCTTGATGCTCTTTTGCCTGGCAGCCACTGATTGGTTGATATGTCAGTCCCAACATGACTGAGAGAGAGAGAGCGATAGTGGCTCACCCCCGGCAACAAAATCACTGATGCTGGAGTTTGTGATAATTACTCAGGCAGCACCAGGATGTTGTTGCAGGGAGAGACCAGCAGGGGGCACGCAATACATTCAGGTGATGTTTTTCCTTTCATAGGGCATTCATATTGATAGAGCTAAATAGAGCTGAACTGACTGCCGTACTGTACCTGTGTATAAAATTGTATTTGTGGAGGTGCAGAAGCCCTGAGGCAATGTCACACGCCATTCGCTGGAGGATCAAAGGGTCAGGAGTCTCCGAGTCAGTCACCTGACAACTGCGAAGGTAGCTCTTCAGATCACCCTGAGAGGTAGAGAGAGAACAGTGAACTACTCTGACTGTTGATGAATACTCCAAACTGCAATGCATCCAGAAAGGGGATATTCAAGGGAAAAGGGATTGACAGAATGAATAGAAAGAAACAGAAGTGGGTCCCACCAGAGGGCAAAACTCCATGACCAGCAGATAAGGAGTGACCTCTGAGCACTGTGCCAGGCACTGCAGGAGGGCAGGATGCTGCAGGGTTCTGACAGAGGGAACAGGGTTTGAGTAGTTACAAACTGTCTTTCTTTTTCTATATGGTGGTATTCATGGGGTGATAGGCTGGACTGTGTGAAACTAACCGGTAAGGCTGTGCTTCCTCCAGGAACTGCATCTGATCCTGGACACTGGCACTAGCCTTCAGCTCCTTGACCACCACCTGGGTGGTGCTGAGGCCCGCATTGACCTCGCCCAACACAACCTGAGAAGTATACATAGGAGGAACCTCAATTACACTCTTTAGGAATCGAGACCGATATGTTGTACGAACATCAGTATCTGCTGATATACTGACACCTGTGTGGGTAAAATAAACTAGGAGTAAATACCAGAAGTAGAATGAGAATATTGCTTTAGCAAATCTAGGAGATGTTACAGCAGAATGCACTGTGCAGTTAGTTGTGAGAAGTTCATTGTGACTGTGAATTTCACATTCTCTCCCATGGAATCAACACCATGACACAAATGCCAAAGATTAGCCCCGCTAGAATGAGATCATCATCACATTATCATCACATTCCACACAGAGTATAAAAGACATTGGAGTACAGTTAGTACAGTAGGAACAGATGCAGTTGCAACTGTTAACGCATGTCATTCTGAGTAAACAGCTTGAGTCTCTGTACCGAAAAAATTGTGTGCAAACAAGCATTTTACCTTGCCAAACCAGCCATGTCCAATCTCCTTTAGATAGAGTAGACTGTGACGGCCAAGCTCTGATGATTTCAGCAGCTGAACTGGGAAGGAACAGAAAGAAAAACATTTCATTATATTTAGGAAAAAAATTAGCAGCTGAGATTTCTTTAAAGAAAAAAGTAAATACAAAAACATAGAAAATCATGAATCTGAATAGAAATAGAGTCCTAGAGGATGGGGAAACATCAGAAAGATCATCTAAACAGAATGGATTTCCTGAATACAAATAAACCCAACTTTCCATCCAAACTAAATAGGCATCTGTAGGTAAAAGGAAGCTTACAGCCATCACACAACAATTCTCTACAGAGACACACCACTTTACTGAAAATGATACTATACTGTGCTCACATTCAAATACCTCCATGAATCCTCATATTTCAAGAATGGAGATTCTGATGGTGAGTGGAACGAAGATGATGATGATGAAGATGATGATGATGGAGCAGTTGAGCGGCCAGCCACTCTGAGCACCGTGACAGGGACTGAGTCCGAGTCCCAGGAAGGGCTGAAGTGCTGCTTCAGAGTGTGAGAACCGCGAGCCCGTGGCCCCGGCCCCAACCCCAGGCGTCTTAGCCCCATTGTGTGTATTTGAGAAAGAGCCCACGGTCCCAGCGTGTGTGTGTGTGTGCGGGAGAAAGAGCAGCCCCGGCAGGATTTAACCCTGCGAGCCCTCGTGCAGCTGAACAAGCTGGCCACGCGGCCTCTCCCAGTCTGCGCCCTGCTCATCCTCCAACTGGGACACACAAACACACAGAGCGTCCCTCGTCCACAGCTCTCCAGCTGTCGTGCAAACACCGAAATCCACTGTTCCCATAAAGACTGCATTGAAATCTACAATAAACTAAGTGGAGGGGAAACTTATCCAAGTTCTAGTCAGCGGACCAATCTGCCAACGGTTCTGCCCAGGAGTGATGAGGAGAACTTCTGCCCCGGGCACGGAGATGATCTGGTCATGTATCACTGATGTGACCATCACGCATGTTGGTAGTGTGCCGTCTGACGCGCCAGCTCTGTGTGCAGCTCCAAGACACCCAGTAATGACATAAGGCCTACATAATGCCCCCCTGTCACCCAGGACAGCAGCATTCCTCGGCCAAACAAGGCACAAACACTTCTCTGTCAGATGCAGAAAAGACCTCTGTCATACACACTCCCCACCCCTATCTCAAACCTCCCCTCCCCTCCCCGCTCTTAGGTCCTGGTGCATGCCACCACCCTTCCCCTGTCTCTTCTCATTCTGTCACAGATCCCTCACTGTATTCTGCCCGTAATGCCAGTCCTCCACTGGTGCGTTCCACGGACGTTTCAGTCCGGCCTTATGCTCCCCCACTGCCCAGCCGGTCTAAATCAGGGCCATTGTTTGGTTCGCTCACTCACACGCTCACGCCGCGGCTCCTGGTACCCAGTGCACCAAACAGGCACGCAAACACTCAGACGCAGACACACAACAAGGCCCATTCTCCACTGGAACGCTGGGTAGAGGTTGTCACGGTGATAACAGACCCGCACTTCTCCACCCAAACCCCTGGAGCCCCCCCCCCCTCCCTCCCCCCCGACGAAGAGAAACAGAGAGAGAAATGAAGACGTGGTATTATCGTTCCAAATGTGGAATGTGTGAGCGTGAGTGTGCATTCCTGTCCTACTCATGGCATTCCCAGAGAAGACGGTAGGGTCCAGTGAGACTGTGGGATCGGTGGGACCGTGGAATGATACGCACACAATATCTCCTCACACTCGGTCTGATGCATGGAGCCTCTGTAGTGGGTTTGAACGCTTTACATGACCTCTTTACATGAATAAGATTAGGCTGACAAGTGAAAAGCAGCACTGTTCGATCAATGGCAAATGTGTGCTCATAAACAGGTTTAACCGATGCTTGGCCGATAAAGAATACACCATTCATGGTTCCAGAATAATCTATATAATTGGTGTTTCTGTTCAACATGCATTCACTAGTCTCCTTTTCATCGTCTGTGTGTGTGTGTGTGTGTGTGTGTGTGTGTGTGTGTGTGTGTGTGTGTGTGTGTGTGTGTGTGTGTGTGTGTGTGTGTGTGTGTGTGTGTGTGTGTGTGTGTGTGTGTGTCTGAGTCGTTTGGAGATGGATAATTCATGGTCATGATGTTATGTAAGAGGGATTCTGTTCAGTCCCTGACGAGTAAATTATTGACGTATTACTTTTTTCCACATTTTGGCATGCTTATTACAATTTCTCAGATATCAAAGCAATGGAAAGGCTGCGAAAATGAAAAATTGACAATCCTTTCGATCCCTTAGTTTGCATAATATGGTACATATGAGGAGGATAATTTAACACAATTTTTTTTTTGTTCGTGTCCTTTTGCCATTTATCCATTCCTCGCCCTGCAACACCTGGACCAATCATATAGCCGTAGCTATGGAGGACAGAGGGGAGGCTGGTGATTGGCTGCGAGCCTGAGGCAGCACTGTCCAATCATTGCTGGAGCTCACATCCTAGAATGCGGAGCCCCAACTCATCTCCCTCCTGGCTGAGCACTGTGCAGCGCAGACAAGCCAGTGAGTCATGCAGGGAGAGGCATTTTGAACACCCAGCATATCTGGCATGCACTGAGATTCACACACACACACACACACACACACACACACACACACACACACACAGGTTAGGTTTGATGCAGAATGACCGAAAAAAAAAAGATTTGCAATTGGATCATGGATAAAGAATACTAGTTAAACCCCCAAACATAATCAGTACTGCTGTTGGATTATTATAATTAGGCTCATATGAATGTATTGTAGCATGCATTGACAAACCAGCAAATAACCCCAGAAATATTGTACTCCAGGGTACGGTCAAATTCCTTCCTCTACAGTGGGCTGCAGTTTTCACTTAGAGTGTGCATGGCAGCACGGCAGTAGGCCATTTCTGAATGCATTAGACAACGGACAGATGTCTGCCGCTTGTTAAGATAAGGGCAAGGAAGAAGAGACATTAAATACATGATAACAAATGAAAGAGGCCATGTGTCTGTTGCCACTAAGGATATCATCGGAATCAATAGAGTGAGTAACATGTTCCATAATCTACTCGCCTCATGCCCCAAGGAAGCAACGGCCTTTCCTAAAAGTCAGTCAGTGTAGCAGAAAATGACCCTTTTTCCAAAGAAGCCTAGAATGAATACTGACTGTGGAGATATGCAATGCAGTAAAGGAAGACATGAGAAAACACCAGGAAACAAATCAATACGTTAAGAGAGGAGAAGGTCAAGAAAAAAAACTAAACCGAAAAGTATGAGGTGGGTGTTTGTGATGTTGTGAGGTTTCTTACTGGATCTGCCCGGCTGTTTGGAGACAGGCAGAGAGACCTCGGTCAGGGGAAGGATGTAGACCTCAGGGCCATTCTGGGAGGAAGGCGAGGCCAGGGCGGAGAGATCTGCCTGGTACTCCTCTCCCTCAGTGTTGTCAAACTCCTGGTGCAAAGACACATTGCTGGAGTTAGTCATCCACATCCACTGTCCACAGCTAGAGAGGATACAATGCTTCAACTGTTGAGGCATTCAAATGCAACGGAGGCACGCCCACCTAGACATATACATAAGTCATGTACATTGTGGGGGTGCAATGTGTGGGTCACTGCACAGATGCTGTGTGTGTGGGGGGGGGGGGTTAACACACAATTGAGTGTGTTCAAACTGTATTCACAAAGCCTTCCTTTCTTTTGGTCTGTCCTTTCTTTCGTCCTTAATGCACTCGCATATATAAAAAAAGGTTCCTATCATGATTTTTTTTAATAACTTTGTCAAACATTTTTTTTAAATACTTCAAGTAGAAAAAAATAAATAAGAAAAAAACAACAAGACTTCACAGTACATTTTGGAATACAATTTAACTCAGAGGACTTTTTTTGGAAACCACTTTCTTCATATAAAAAATGTGTTATTTGACCAAACAGCGGTGACATCTGCCAGTAAATTGCACACAAAAATATGAGTGATTCAACAATTCAATCAATAATATATAAAGAACACACAAAAATATCTGTTTCGAACTGTGATCTGTAATAACCACTGGACCAGAACTTTCTGTCAATCACTTTCACCTTACACCACTAACTGCAGAATCCTGAATTGCTGTAATATCCTCTACTGTGCACACATCAGAGACGTAACGAGAAATAGCCTTTAGAATTTGTAATAAGCTATTGTCGACACCGCTTTTAAATAAGAGCAAGAGAAAGATATAAAGAAAAGACAACTTAAATACAGATGTACACCCCTCCGCCCTACTTAAGATGAATGTGGATGAGAGGGAGTGGAAGACAGTGAGCCTCACTCTTTCCTTCCCTGTGTATCATTTTAAACAGACTTCACTTTCAATAGGGTTCAGACTTTCATTACAGTTAAAACTTTAACAAACAGCATGTCAGTACACTCTCAACAACATATTTATATGCAGTTAAAATAACACAATTTTAATTTGAAAATAAATAATAACGCAGGGTTATTCCAACTAGAACGCATACACCAAGCCTGTGAACTGAGTAGAAATGGAGGTAACCAAGATCAGGCCACCACCAGTAGCTGAAATTATGATTTCCATGTCTGTATAGCAGTCATGGAAATCAGGGAATGAATATATCAGGTCCTTTTAATGCAACATCCCACAACCATCAACAGCAATGTTGTTAGTAGTTACTAACACAGTGGCTATGTGTGTGTGTCTGTGTGTGTGCGAGTGCGTGTGTGTGTGTGTGTGTGTGTGTGTGCGTGTGCGTGTGTGTGTATATGCATGTGTGTGTATTTACATGTCCCCTAAAACACCAGTGTGTGTTAATAGGGATGTGTGTTTCTCATTCGTAGAACCATCTGCCACTCTCCTCAGAGCGGAGTGTGAAAGCGAGCACCTGGCTGTGAGTCAGCGTTGCATAGCTCCCCAGAGAGCCTTCAGTTTAGAAAGCACTTAATAGCGAGCCTCACTCACACACACACACACACACACACACACACACACACACACACACACACACACACACACACACACACAATGTGCTCCAGTAAGAGCTGTGCCATGGAGAGGAATAATGAAGCTTTATGGACGGCGCAGCGGTGCACATTTGCAGTCCCACACCGATGCACACCTTTCAGCTGAGCTGTAGAGTGATGGGCTGGGGCCAAGGAGAGAGAGACGGTTTAACCATTCTGTATAGTTTGATATCAATATAGGAAAGCAAGATGAGGCTTTGAGGTTCAAAGATGAACACACATCAACCAACTATAATCAAGCCAAGCGTATAGATTTGTCACAATATCTCTTCAGGAATCAATAATGTCATGTTTGTATGTCTTAAGGTGAGGCCAAGGACAAAACTAATTAACTTTTGCATGATGCCATTTTAGCAGCTGGAGCTCTGTAATGAGTTGTTTCACAGTAAAAAGGAGGCCATTTGAAGACAGAGACAGAGACTCTCCTGTAGCTTTTTTTAAAATATGCACAAAAATGGTTAAAGGTGCCTCTCTATGCTGTGCTCATAAGCGACACCGCACCATCTACCTAACACAAACTGTTTCCACTGTTCAGTGTGAAGCACAGAGCTGAGCTCAACAACATAGAGCCAAACATGGTTTTCATTTACGCTTTAATTCCTTCAGTGAGTGATGGGGGGCAAGGAATTCAAAATGAGAAATGATTTGCATAAAAAAATCTTCAGAGAAGACCACGCTGTTTGGTCGGTGCCGTAATTTATCCATTCTCCAGCTTAAAGAAGTATTAAAATGCATGAGAAAAAATTAAAATGTGTGTCAACGATATGAGCAGCATGTTAATGGAAGACTGGTAGCGGCAATAAGTAGCTACAGCCTGGAGTTTCTCCTCCCTCTCCCTCTCCCTCTCACGCTCCCTCTCCCTTTCCCTCTCCCTCTCCCTCTCCCTCTCCTTCTCCCTCTCCCTCTCACTCTCCCTCTCTCTCTCATACTGGCTGCAGAAGGCAACACAGAGGCAATGTGTGCCAACCTCGGATGGATATGGTTACTTATCTCTTGCAGTGAGGTAATAGTCACGATTTAGATTTTGCTATCTCTCAGCAAATGGTATGTAAACTATTAGCACATTAGAGTGTTATAATATCTCAGCTGCAAAGATGTATTGAGAAAATTCCCCAAAATTCAGTGGTTCCAAATTGTTACATGTGAAGATCTGAAACTTTTCTGTATCATACATGAAACTAATACCTTTTGATTTTAGAATGACACAATAGGGACTCATGACCCACCAACATCACCAGGGTAACAACCCTCCTGACCAGCACATGATGCTGTCCATTTGGTATCCTGGTCAAGCTGATACAAACTATAACCAACTTTTATAAATATGTATTCTCCCTGTCGGCCGTTATACAGCTAAAGTAACCGCCTAAATTCCAAAGGAGCTTTAGCATTTCACAAAATTGTTATAAGGACGTTAAGAGGAAGTGCACACACACACACACACACACACATACACACACACACACACACACACACACACACACACACACACACACACACACACACACACACACACACACACACACACACACACACACACACACACACACACACACACACACACACACACACACACACACACACAAACGGTTACATGGCAGTTTTTTTTTCTGCTCATAATGGTAAAGTACTAGCTCTGGACTTTTGTCACCTTATAACGTTTTTTTTTTAGAACTATAGTTTATTTTCTGTTATTTTCACGTAAGTAACCACCTGCTGCCAAAAGGTGCCCTTCCACCCATGTACCATCCATCCACTGTGCACACAGTTTGTGCTCTTCTCACCACATCCAGCAGGGGGAGTCAGTGAACTCACTTTGAAGCCCATGTCTCCCTTCTTGCAGCAGAGGCAGGCCAGCATGAGGAAGACGAAGGTGAAGAGACCCGAGAAGGAGACAGCTACCACCGCCAGGGAGGAAGGCCACGACAGCTCGCTCAGCGGAGCCCCATCTAGAAAAAAGAAAAGAAATGGCAGACTGCAGGATCATACAGGAAATTAAAAACTACAATGGAAATAAAGGGGATTTGTATACACACAGATAAGGCCTATTTATTTTTACCATCTGATTGGCAGCTGAAAGTGACTCATCGTCAGCGGTCTCCTCTGCCTCCTATTCATCACTTTACAGAGTGTGACTCTAAACAGGCCCCTGTGGTTTGATTACAGTTGTTATCCTGCACTCACGTCATGGAGGCTAAAAGTTTGACACCACCCATGAAACAGTGACCTCCTCTGGATAATTATTTAACAAAGCAGCAGCAGCAGCGTTGGTGCAGTCAGTGGCCCTTTGTATTTCAGAGTAAACATTTTGCGATGAATGAAAATGTTCACTGCAATTGTAAATCCATCTCTATGCGCATCTATTTTGAAAAAAAGTCAAATATAGTAAATGTTTGGTGTGGGTGTGTGACCAATAAACCAAAAGGCATGCATATTTGTGATTATTGTGAAAATGATTCACAATCTCTCATTGTGTTTTAGACTCTAGGAGCTGAGGACATGCCAGAGAGCCAGATTGCACAGTTGGAGTGACTCCACATTGTCTGATTTACAGATATTAACTTCTTGCCAGCACATTATGAAAGAGGAGAGAAAGGAAAAGCCATAATTACGCATGTAACTACAGTTCTATGAATCTCGGATGACCCCCAGAGTTCTCTGTCGCTCGGATATTTCCGATTTCTCGAGAAGATCCAATTGGAACAGATCCTCTGGTGACACCGGAATGTATACCCTGCCTTCCGAATACTTTCTACTATTTAGGTAGAAAAAAGATTTAGTATTTCCCAATTTTTGTGGCCAGATTTAGGATGGTTAGAAAGACCCGGATGTCTACTACATCAAGCCAAGATTTTTAGTGTTGAAAACAGCATCCTATTTGGGCGATTCTGACCCATAATCCAGTGCGAACCTGAAGTGACATCAACGGAGCCTCCATATGAAAACAAACAGGGATGCGACGGATATAAAAGCAAGAGGCAAGATCAAGGCGCAATGTTATGATGAAATAAATAAGTAAAAGTATAATTGTTGTGTTGGTATAATTACTAGACCTGCGCATGAGCGAGATGGACGCATCCAGTGCTTAATGCACCGCCTCTGGCAGTCAGTAAGAAGGAAATAGAACAAGGAAGAGGGGTAAGCAGACGAGAGCTTCTTCAATAATGAAAGAAACTGGGAGAAGTTATAAAGAACAAATAAAAACACTGCACAGACATTGACAAACTGAGCCATGTGGCTATGAGTCCTGACAGCTCCCCCAGCCAAAACAAGACTAATCCAACCAAAGCTTGACACCTAAGGTCACAACCACACAGCCTATAGGCTCACACTATAGCACATGCAGATATGCATACACATGAACGGACAATGTAAACAGAAAGGATCTTACTTTAAGCCTGATAAGAACGACTGTGTGTGTGTGTGTGTGTGTGTGTGTGTGTGTGTGTGTGTGTGTGTGTGTGTGTGTGTGTGTGTGTGTGTGTGTGTGTGTGTGTGTGTGTGTGTGTGTGTGTGTGTGTGTGTGTGTGTGTGTGTGTGTGTGTGCGCGCGGGGGGGGCACACTGACCCACAAACATCACCAGGGTAACAACTAGAGCTGCAACGATTAATCGACGAATCGATTATTAATCGATTATTAAACTAATCGCCAACTATTTTGATAATCGATTAATCGTTTCGAGTAATTTTTTAATAAAAAAATTCCAAATTCTCTGATTTCAGCTGCTCAAATATGAATATTTTCTGTTTTCTTTAATCCTATTATGACAGTAAACTGAAATATCTGTGGTTTTGGACATAACAATACATTTGAGGTCGTCAACATGGGCTTTGGAAAATGTATCAACATTTTTCACCATTTTCTGACATTTTACGGACCAAAACACTATATTATTATCACAATAATAGTTAGTTGCAGCCCTAGTAACAACCCTCCTGGCCAGCACGTGATGCTGTCCATTTGGTATCCTGGTCAAGCTGATACAAATTATATAACCAAGTTTTATAAATATGCATTCAGCCATTATACAGCTAAATTAACAGCCTAAATTCCAAAGGAGGTTTAGCATTTCACAAAATTGTTATTAGGACATTAAGAGGAAGTGCATTAGCATCTTTACATGAGCTGCATATCAATGAAGTTGGATGTGTAGATGGATGGATGGATGGATGGATGGATGGATGGATGGATGGATGGATGGATGGATGGATGGATGGATGGATGGATGGATGGATGGGTGGATGGATGGATGGATGGGGAAGAGAGGAAGCAAACTGTGCACATGGTGCCAGAACAGTGAGTACATCAGAGGGCAGTGTTACTCACACGATATAAGAAAGACATTTTGTCATTTCTGCAGAAAGGCTATTAGGTCTGCTGTCATAATGTGCAAACCCTGGGGCTGATCAATTGCTTAGGTTCCTGTCTGTGCTTTTTTCTTCAATGTTGTGCCATTATTACACACACTGCGAGGACACTCAATCTTTCGGGATCTTTCGGCTCAGTGAGAGTGGTGAGGGAATCAACTCACTCATTGGCTTTGATTGAGCCCAGATGTGGGGAGTGTATATGCCCTGAGACCCCAGTGCTCTGTGCTGCTCATTATCTCACCTTCAGAGGTAGTGAAAGGTTCTCCCTGTGGTTTCTCAAGTGTCTGTGTATCTATTAAACACCTACTCGGTACTTTATGTGTACTTGAGTGATATCTATTTGATATCTATGGTTTTTTGTTTTGGGTTTTCTGGACAATGTTGGTTTTGAGTCAGCTGCTTGGCAGATGGTGTAGTGCTTTATTTCATAAAGGAAGCCTGTAGTGATACAGTTGTATTGTTCTGTGCTCAACATTACCACGACTCTGCTTGGGACTATTGGATTGCATTATGCAGTTGTTGTTGGTATATGATTTCCTTGTACTGTAGCAGCTGTACCTACAGCTGAAATGTATATATTTTCTTTTCACATTTTGAAGTTTCAACTACAACAGACGAATCAACCTTAAGCCTCATTCACCACCAGAAAGTCCAACATGGTCCATCCATAGGATATCAGGGGCATTATTTTCATAAGCGTGACATTTAGTGGCTCCATCTCCCTTTTTCTCTGAAGAAATGTGAGAGAGATAAACCCCTCCTCCATAAATATTTGAGAAGCACACGTCACTTCGCCAGCTGCACGGCAAAATGAAAATAAAGCACTCAAAGCCGGGCTCATACCTGCTTTATTAAAAAAGGACTGGAGGAAGATGAGAAATGTCCAGACAGATGGGAGGGGGTTTAAGCCATGGAGGCCACCCTGCAACCTCCACAATTCAGACTTAAACCAGAGGAAGACGCAGGGTGTCAAACTTCCTGAAGCCGAGATTGAATGGCAAAGATGAGAGTATTGCATCCTGTATTAAAACTGTCCAAATGCATTCTCATCCAATCAGAAGTTAGTTGTCTTATCAGCAAGCAGTGTTTACATTCAAACCAGCCAATAAGATGCTCTTCCTTCCTTAGGAAAAGAAAGCTTGTGTCACAGAGATGTGATCACATAAACACAGCAGGGTGCCTGGGCCCTGCCATGTCTGGTTTGAACTTTATGGTAGCTTCCAAATAGAGTTTTATCTAATGTAACTTGTAGAGACTCAGTCCCCAAAGGTCTGGTTGGATTAACTAACCTTTTAAAAAGGACTATCCCATCTTAAATGAGTTTATTTATTTTTAAGCAAGATCATTGAAAAAGCTGTTCATCATCAGCTAAATAACTACTTAACAATGAATAACTGCTATGATGTCTTTCAGTCAGGTTTTCGACAACACCACAGCACTGAGACTGCTCTGGTTAAGGTCCTCAATGACATCCACTTAAACACAGACAGTGGCAAAAGCTCTGTATTAGTTTTATTGGATCTCAGTGCTGCGTTCGACACAGTTGACCACAGCATATTGCTAGATCGACTTGCAAACTGGGTTGGACTCTCTGGAACTGTGCTAAACTGGTTTGAATCATACTTAAAGGAAAGAGACTACTATGTGTCAATAGGCAATTTCACATCCGAGCGGACAAATATTACATGCGGGGTCCCCCAAGGTTCCATTCTTGGGCCTCTTCTGTTTAACATATACATGCTCCCACTAGCTCAGATTATGAATAAGAACAAATTATGCTACCATAATTATGCAGACAACACACAAATTTACATAACCATATCACCAGGAGACTATAGTCCGATTCAAGCACTAAGTAAATGCATTGAACAAATCAATGACTGGATGTGCCGAAACTTTCTTCAATTAAACAGCGACAAAACTGAAGTAATTGTCTTTGGTGCCAGGGATGAACAATCAAAAGTCAGCGCACAGCTTAAATCTGTTATGTTAGAAAGCACACACCAAGCTAGAAATCTTGGAGTAGTGATAGATTCCGACTTGAATTTCAAAAAACACATTAAATCAATTACTAAGTCAGCCTACTACCACCTTAAAAATATATCGAGAATTAAAGGGCTAATATCTCAGCAGGACTTAGAAAAACTTGTCCATGCATTTATTTTTAGTAGACTTGACAATTGTAATAGTGTCTTTGCAGGCCTTCCTAAAAAATCAATCAGACAGCTTCAGCTAATTCAGAACGCTACTGCTCGAGTCCTCACTAGGACCAAAAAAGTAGATCACATTACCCCAGTTCTGAGGTCTTTACACTGGCTTCCTGTCACTCAAATAATTGATTTTAAAATATTGATGATGGTCTACAAAGCCTTAAATGGTTTAGGGCCAAAATACATTACTGATCTGCTGATACGTTATGAGCCGCCCAGAGCCCTTAGGTCGTCTGGGACAGGTCTTCTAAAAGTCCCCAGAGCTAGGACTAAACAGGGAGAGGCGGCATTCAGCGTTTATGCGCCCAATGTCTGGAACGGACTGCCAGAGAGTCTGAGGTCCGCTGAGACTCTCAGCTCTTTTAAATCGGGTCTCAAAACTTTCTTGTTTCCCTTTTAACCTGTAATTTTTTTTTTTGGTAAAATGTTTTAATTCTTTTATTTAAATGTTGTATTTTTATCCATGTTTTAAGTTTGTTCCTTTTTTTGTAATTGTATTCTTTATTTGATTTTAACCCTGTGAAGCACCTTGAGTGGCCCTGTGCCTGAAATGTGCTTTATAAATAAAATTGCCTTGCCTTGCCTTGCCTTGCCTATGACCTCTGCAGGGGTCTGGGATGGTTGATTATACAGAGAAACTTATGTAAACATGCGTTACTTTAGTCTCTTGGCATCAGCATTAACCCATTACAACATTGCAAATGAGACTCTGTGTAGGCACAACATGATCATTAAAGATTTCTTTCCGACCACATTTCTTCCTCAAAGATGACGGTTCACCACTATCTATCCAGGTTTTAATAATGCGTTGAACAGTTCTTAACACGATCTTAGTAGTTTCATCTTCTCCTGAGTAGTTTTCTTCGTTTTATGCAGGCAAATAGTTTCACTCATCTAAAACAGAGTTAAATCTTTTCCACAACCACAGCATATGTCTTCTGACATGGTTGGGTAAGAAATAAAAAGCTATTCACTGCATCAGTTAGGGTTAAATAAAGTGTTGCCAACTGAAACTACTTTTCTTTGGGCCAGTATATACAGCTCTAGAAAAAAAATTAAGAGACCAGTCTGGATTTTTCTTAAATTTTTATCTCTACATTACTTAATGGAAATGCTCTTGATGACAACATTTTTGGGAGGAATTTGGTAGAATGTAGTTTATATTACAAAACCAAAATGTTCATTCTACTCAAACATTTGCCTATAAATAGCAAAACGAGAGACACTGAACATTTGGAGTGGTCTCTTATTTCTTCCCATAGCTGTACACGTAGAGAGACAAAGGGTAAAGGAGGAAGAATGAAAGCTAAGGAATATTCATGCGCATTCATGCGTGTGCGTACAAGATGTGAATTTGCAAAATGTTGAGCATGGCCACTGAGCTTTTTCATAGCAGATCATAAATAAAGCATGCAGCGGTGAAGTACATGCTTTCGGGTTGCTGTGCAGCTGCAACTGCAGCTCAAGCAAGGTCTACAGCTACTGGTATATATTTACTACCTCGCATTCACTCCTTGTGCATTCAACAAATCTGTTCCAAATGTAAGTGTAAACGGGAGAGAGGACAAATAGGACAAGGAAGGCTGCCCAGAGAAAACAAGGGATTTTATTCAAAGCAGAGTGATGCATATGCACAATGTCTCCCACACTCGTTTCAAGACCATGGCCAGGCCACGTGCTAGGTTTCACACACGAGCACAGAAACAGCCACCCACCCACACAGAAAGTCAAGGTGTTTCTCTGGGCTGCATAGGATCACTTATGGAGTTTCCGTGGTAACTGAGAGCAGGAGGCTGTAGTTTCCGCTACTGATAGAAGCAATCCTCTGACCATGAAGAGGAGGGCTAACACACCTTAGATAACGTCCAATGCTTTCATGTAGAATTGGCAGAACAAAAGTAAATGTCTCTCTCCCTGTGAGATGCTGCATTCCCATCTCCCCTCTTGACTTGCCAGTATGGTTGCTATACATCCACAAATGCACACACACACACACACACACACAATGCTTGTTGTTCTTGAACCAAAAAGACCAAGTAATGACAGTGTGCTGCAGGGTGGGCTCTGTGCCAAAATACACACCACTGCAATCAAATCTTCGGTAACGCTTTATATTAAGGTTCTTGTTATAAGCCTTAGTAAATAGGTAATAAGGACCTTATTAGATGCTTATTAACATTAATTTGTGTTAATAAGACTATATATAAGTGTTAATAATAACATAATAAACATGTTGACAGTGTGATTATAAGACTTTTATAAGCACTTATAAGAAACTTCTTAACTATTAATTGATTGCTTAATATCATTAATAAAAGTCTTATGAGTTTCTGATAGCTGTTAATAAAAGCGTTACAAACCTATTTATTGAGTCTTACTAACTTGCCTATTATGTCATTGTTAAACCTTTACTAAGCATTGTTTGTTGCTTTATGAAGGTAAACACATCTTTATTAATCAATTAATTGCAGTTAACTATGCTCTATGAACAATGCTTATTAAGGTTAATAAGTCCTTTATTAAACACTTTTTAACAGTTCATAAGTACTATATCTTGTCAAGGAGGATACAATGAGAATTAGAAAAACGACATGTAAATACAATGTTAGAGCGGTGAAGGTATTTGATTAGTTTTAATGTTTTTCTTGTTGAAGTACCTTCAAAAATAAGTTTTCTGAGTTTGGTTTGCAGCGCCATATCTTAGTAGGCTAAAGTCACTGATTTTCATCCCTCTTTCCAAAATGTTGTCTTTTGGCATGTAGCATAATGAGTGCATAATATATTTGTTTTTGCTCTGAAGTGATTATTTCACCTCTATGTGTGCGCACACATGTTGAGTGAGTGTTAAAATTAGATGCCCCGAGAACGTAGTGTTTTTTTTCACAATCTATGATGAATATGACTCGTATGATCGGTTTGCTCAAATCAGATCCTTAAAGGGCTTTTATTTTGAAGGTAGTTGTAAAACCGGAAGTTCCGTGTATGCAAGTCGCTGATGGCTTGACGCCAGCTTGACGGCCATGCTTGACAAAGTGTTTCACGAAAGTAAGGAGAACATGTCGGAGTCGTCAGCACGGTCAGCACCCCAAACCAGGTCTCTGAAAAATAAGAGGGTGAGGTCCGAACTGGAGGATGACTCTTCTGGTAAGTTTAAGAATGTAATGCTATAGTAACGTTAGCTGGTTCTAGCTTGCTAGTTGTTTGCCTAGCTTACATTACTTTCTTTCAGAAGCTTTGGTGGGCTTCCTTTTTGAGCTAACGTTTAGCTTACACTATCATAAAAACTGCAACCAAACTATCTATTAACAGTTGTGTCATGCTAGCTTGTCAGGAAGGGGCTAAGTAATGCTAAATTGTTATTTCTGTGCTGACCCAGATGCTGCCCAAATTGTCCCAACTGCCAAACTGGGTCTACAGAAATATAAACATGAGCTGGCCAGGTTTAAATTAGAATGCCAGGATGTAAAAATAAAAGACCTGACAACAGAGAGAGATTTCTTGAAGGGACAACTATCTGAATGAAAGAAAATATTTACTTTTTTCGAACAATTTTCTTTGATACTGCACCCCTTTTTGCAGATTCCATGTCCAAATGACTTAAATGCTTAGTGTAACCTGTCTGCTATCTGTCTAATTGTGATCAATGTTTCTTTGTGTTGTCTTTATACAGTAACAAGATAGACCAGCCTGACTCAACCTTCCCCTGAGGCTAAGGAAAAGCCCGACTCAGAGTCAAGTCCGTTGTCGTCTGACTCCTCTGACCCCTCCTCAGACAATGGGAAGAGGAAGTATGACAGAAGTCAGCATTGTACTGTTGCAGAGGGGGCCAGCAGAAGAAGGCTTTTTTTTTTTTTTTACCACATACTGTATATAAAATGATCTATTTTTGAATTGTATTACTTGATTTTATTTCAATACATTTAAGCCTGACCAATTTTCTTACTATTTTGTTGACACAATCGGGGAACGGTGGGACTTGAAAATATTCCCACCTCCAAAGTGGGGAATGACAAAAAAAGTTTGAGAACCACTGGGTTAGCATCTATTAGTTGCATGTGGTTTTCTGCTTGTCCTATCTGCAACAGTATAATGCTGACTTCTGATACAGCAACGTCTCGCCCAAATTCCTCTAGTGAGGATTGCCATCTCCATAAGGTTACAGATTCAATATGCAGAAGCAACTCATACAACCCCACGTCGTTTTATATTGTTTTACCTACAACAGAGTTTTTTTTTATTATTGTTTGATGAAAGTTTTTTTTTGCTCTACTCATTTAATTGTTTTGTTGTTCTTATTTATTTAATATTTTAAATTAATAGTCTTAATCATTGGACACTTGAATTGATGTCAGGCAGCATTTTTATTTTACAAAGGTATTTATTTTTTTACATTTAGTAAAATGTTGTTCATGAAAGTTCTGGGAAACAAACAAACATGTTTACAATTGCACAGTTGTTAAGTGTTTTTTTTTCTTTAAAAGTAAGTTTTTGTGCTTCACCTCTGTAACATTGTATTTACATGTAGTTTTTTTAATTCACATTGTATCCACCTTGACAAGATATAGTACTTATTAAAGGATTTATTAACCTTAATAAGCATTGTTCTCGCTTTAGATCAGGTACCTTCAAAATGCATTATTACCTGTTTAATAAAGGACTTATTAACCTTAATAAGCATTGTTCTCGCTTTAGATCAGGTACCTTCAAAATGCATTATTACCTGTTTAATAAAGGACATATTAACCTTAATAAGCATCGTTCTTAGAACATAGTTAACTGCTAATAAACAAATAATAAAGGTGTGTTCACCTTCATAAAGCAACAAACAATCCTTAGTAAAGGTTTAACTATGACATAATAGGTAAGTTAGTAAGACTCAATACATGGGTTTGTAACGCTTTTATTAACAGCTATCAGAAACTCATAGGGCTTTTATTAATGCTATTAAGCAATCAATAAATAGTTAAGAAGATTCTTATAAGTGCTTATAAAAGTCTTATAATCACACAGTAAACATGTTTATTGTGTTATTATTAACACTTAAATATAGTCTTATTAACACACACTGATGTTAATAAGCATCTTATAATGTTAATAAGCATCTTATAAGGTCCTTATTACCTATTAACTAAGGCTTATAACAAGAACCTTAATATAAAGCGTTACCAAATCTTCTTGAGAAAAAAAAGAGTGTGTGGGAGAAAAAAGGGAAGTTTCAACTGCAAATACAATTCAATGGATTGGATACAAATATGGACACGGACACTCTGGGTGATGTGTTGTCAGGAGCCATGGACTGAGGCTATTCCAACCATCCCATCTATCCAACAGCACAATGTGTCACGGTGCAAAACATTTCTGACACTGTATTTAACATTAACAAGGTGTTTGACAACAATCTGTGACTCTGAGTCCCTCACCATCTTCCAGTCCAAACTCAAGACCCATCTCTTCTCCTCCGCCTACCCACCAACCCAACTCTACATCTTCTTTTTTGTTTGTTTATTGTTTTGTTTTTGTAAAGCGCTCTGAGTGAGAGAAGAGCGCTATATAAATAAAATGTATTATTATTATTATTATTAAGTGTACTCCAGAATCACTGAGTCCACCGTTTAAGAGACCAATCAGTCTATACTGGAACAAACTCAAATACGTTTTTCTCCCCTCGAAGCTCCTAATCGGTAAACATTCAAATAGGTTTCACACGAGGTGGAACACATAGAGAGCAGAAAGAGACCCACATCTCAGCATGCTTTTGCATTTGGGACAGTGCTGCAGGGGCCAACAAGCTCCTCTCCATCTGCCTTCCCCGGGCTGCATAAAGTGGCTTTGAACAATAACACACACACACACGTGCCGAGACACACACACACACACACACACACACACACACACACACACACATACACACACCAGTGATGTAGGAAGGAAAGTATAGGGGACACAGCAGAAACAATAGATAAGAGACAGCAGGAGAGAAGCGTGCCCTTTGGGTTTAGATTTACAGGTCAGATAGGTGGCAGCAAAAGCAAAGCAAGTTAGTGTGAAGCAGGGAATTTAAACATGCAGACACATGCAGACAATATTCAGCACTACAGTGACATTTGGCTGGAAGTTGCCGGAGTGCCAGGTGAAGCCAACAACAGGACAACAATGAAAGCAATGGGCAAACAGTCGCTAGATAACTTGTTTCAAGCAATCGAAAGAGAGCAGGCTTCCTGTATATAATCCAAACTAAATCTTGATTATCCAATCAGTGTGGAGCTAGAGTTAGTCTGCCTCTGTTTTATTTTTTTTCTTCTTTTTTTCACAGCCAAGGGAAGAGCCAGTGGGCTGAACTGAAGGATAGGTCAGCTGTGCTCTGAGACAGAGAGAATACTGTCAGACAGCAACCCTCTGCTACAGGGTGCATGGTGGGGGGGGGGGGGGGGGGGGTCATGAGTTAGGACGGACGGAGGGAAGGAAATATGTGCTCTGGAGAAAGAAGGAGAGCTGAAGCTGAGGTTGACAATAAATGCAAGAGGAGTGCAGATTAATAAGAGTGTGATGACGGAAGGGTTGAACATAGAGGCAAACAGTCTACAACACACACACACACACACACACATGTGCATGGATGTGTGAGGGGAAAAGCAGACGGAACAGCGTGACATGATGCATGTCTCTTTCCTTGTAAATCCTCTGTGCCGCACTGGTGGAGCTCTGTGTGAATGACTGCAGACGGCAGTGGGATGTGCTGTCCTGCAGAGAGCCATGATAACTGTCGTTAACTGGGAGTGAGAGCCCAGGAGGACCCACCATGGATCAGCGTTACAGGCCTGTCATGTCTGTCCCCTGACAGGCCGGACAAGGGCACGCTGCTGAAAAGAGGGGCCAGAATATCAGCTCTGTCTTTGATGAGAGAACGTTCATTTATGACCAAGGTGTTGCTTGTAGAGTTGCTAGTTGGGGCTCCTTCCTTCAATAATCCATTCATTTCTGACACTTTTCAAACTAATGTGAGGACAAGTGATTGCAGAGGAGACTGGCAGCCTCGACTGGCCTCTGCAGTGTGGGCTGTTGGGACCAAGGAAATCTGCTGAATTGGGTGATTATCATGCAGCCATGAAAAGAATCAACGCCACTGTTCCTTCTGCACAAATGGAACAAAAGCTGTCCACAGCTTATCACACTGGCAAGCAGACAAGTTGAATGAAGGGTTGCAATGAAGATATGTTATGGTTACTGTGATATACTGAAGATTACAATTTAACCATGACCATGAGGAATACATGGCATGTACAGGTAACACTGGGAAGGAAGCCCTCATAAAGGGTTACAAGACTAAATTGGAGGGGTTTTCTTTTAACTTGATACACAAAGACACCACTACTACAAATAGAAGAGCACACAGAAGTATACTGACTACATTACCCTATAATGATACAACTGATGCCCTATTTTAAGATGTGATGGACAAGTTTACACAGAGACCTAAAAGAACGCAGCTCTTCACACATGCCAGGTACAGTCAGAGTGATTAGGCCCTCCTATTTAGGCCTTCTTAGAGGCATGTGCAAACCATATGCAGACATAGTAATATGCACTTGAGATCACATTTCCCTCTGAGTCTCAAGATGCAGACCCAAGACAGTGTGTGTTTGCATTTGTGTGGATATGATTGTCTCTGCATGTGTGTGTGTGTGTGTGTGTGTGTGTGTGTGTGTGTGTGTGTGTGTGTGTGTGTGTGTGTGTGTGTGTGTGTGTGTGTGTGTGTGTGTGTGTGTGTGTGTGTGTGTGTGTGTGCGCGCGCGTGTGTGTGTGTGTGTGTGTGTGTTTTTGTGGAGAATACCTGAAATACAAACACCTGAGAATTTTTTTTTACAGTAGTGTGAGATTTGCTGGCTCCCATTTCACAAACATATTTTTACTGTTTTCCTGACTTATTTGCTCAGCACATACATTCCACTCTGACACAGACACACATGCAATCACACTATTCAACCAGATGTCGTGGGTGGACCAATAATGGAGCAGTTCAAGTTGAACACAAGAACACACTTCTTCACTAGCGCACCCCTTTACTTCCACCCACCACCATGTGAGGGAGAAGAAACCATACTCGGTGCCAAGTTAGAACTGCTTGATACCCTCTGTAAGAAATAGATAAGCATGTACGAGCCTTGGATGAGTGTGACACTAGGGCTGCAACTAACGATTATTTTGATAATCGATTAATCTGTCGATTATTTTCTCGATTAATCGATTATTAATCGATTAGTTTTTTGGTACGTAAAATGGTGAAAAATTTTGATAAATTTTCCAAAGCCCATGTTGACGTCCTCAAATGTATTGTTATGTCCAAAACACACAAATATTTCAGTTTACTGTCATAATAGGATTAAAGAAACCAGAAAATATTCACATTTGAGGAGCTGAAATCAGAGAATTTGGAATTTTTTAATTAAAAAAATACTCAAAACGATTAATCGATTATCAAAATAGTTGGCGATTATTTTAATAATCGATTAATAATCGATTCGTCGATTATTAATCGATTATTGCGTTGCAGCTCTATGTGACACCAAGAAAACCCACTTCCCCCCACATCATCACACAGACTCGCACATAGAGGAGACATATGGTTCCCCTTGACTGCTTGAATCCACTTCATTGTTATTCTATTTTCCCCAGAGGAAGACTTATGTAACTAAAGTGCTTGATGTTACACATGGAGAGATGAATAATCAAATAGTTAGTGGTGGCGGGGCTGGTGCTGACCGAGGCAGGGGGAGGAGCTCCGACAGCAAGTTAAGAGAGAATTTTTTAACATCTTTCAGCAGGCAATGGCATGTCCATGTGTACACGAGGGAACGTGTAGGCTGTTAATGCATTATGTGTGTGATATGAAAATGTGTGTGTGTGTGTGTGTGTGTGTGTGTGTGTGTGTGTGTGTGTGTGTGTGTGTGTGTGTGTGTGTGTGTATGTGTGTGTGTGTGTGCGTGTGCGTGTGTGTGTGTGTGTGTGTGTGTTTGTATGTGTGTGTGTGTGTGTGTGTGTGTGTGTGTGTGTGTGTGTGGTGTGTGTTTGTATGTGTGGTGTTTTGCGTCACAAGCACCCTGGCTGCTACTGCCACCCCCAGGAATCAGAGGACACTGCCTAGAGACAGTCTCCCACAGTGCTGCATTGTCAGCGTGTTGGTGTATCAGGTCAGTTTGTCTTCTGTTTGCCCTGACAGTAATGCAATGCATATTAATTCTGTTTTGTGGTATGCAGCCAGATTTCTCAAATAGCTACCACACACACACACACACACACACACACACACACACGCATCTTCCCCCTCTCCTAATGGAAGAGCTCTCCGTGGTGCTGAAGCAGTAGCAAGTCCGAACAAGCCCTATCCCCAAGCATGTGAAGGCCGGTGTGGTCAAGACATCAGAAACCCTGCTACAGTGTGTCGTGAGTCCCTGCTGACGTCTTATATAATGTCACACACTGTGATGACTGAACTAGCTCCTTAGTTGTTTTTTTACTCTGTCTGGGTGTGTGTTTTGCGAATAAGCATAAAAGGTAGAGCACACTATGTTCTTACAGAGCCCACCCCCCCCCCCCCCGCCCCCCCTCCCGGGCGTGAGGAGAAAGTGCAGCTGTAGAGAATGGGCTGAAATGCTGTTTGTAAATGAAATTATAATTTGTGTGTGTTTTATTAATCTACTCCTCAGCCTCACAGACAGATTGAATGCCGTGCGTCTCGTCCCTTTAAAGGGACTGTGGCATTTCTCCGTTCTTAAAACTGTCGGTGAACATGATTGGTTCCTCCTCACACGCCCCCCCCTCCATCGCCTAGACAACATTGATTCTCCGTCCAATTACCAGGAAGGAACAGGATGGCTAGTGAGGTGCTGCTTTAATGAGCAATGTAGATCATCATGACAGGGGGGAGTGACGACGCAAACTCAATCCTCTAGTCTGGCTGCATACAAGCAACATACTGTATGTGCCTGCTCATGCCCCAACCCTCCACCTGAAACTAATCAATCCCAATGCATGTGCTGAGTCCAATCCTGGCACTGTCACCCAGGCCGTACATTCAGCTATACTGTCAGCTAACCAAAGAACATGTGCATGCAGACTGCGCTTTTCTTATGGGATATTCTCCCTACTGTAAAAGGAAACAGCACAACAGTTAAATCAAGTAAAATGGCCCCAGAAGAGCTACAGTTAGTAGGCATTCTAACCCATAATTCTGTTGCAAACCATTTATCTAGCTTCAAATTAAAAGATTGCACTCCTCTTTGTGCACGGTTTGTATCATATCTCATTGCACAGATGTGGCTTTTAGTCAGCTCAGCAACCCCACTTCACGTGCCACGTCGAAAAGTGCTGAAGTCATGGTTTTCCAAACAGTGAACCAATCCCTGTTTATCTCTGCAGTATATTTTAAAAGCAAAGCAAATGTGACCTAGAAGCGGTAAAGCCTTCGATGCTGTGATGTTCTCTGAATGTGTTTCTCAAGTTTTGCATCTGAAAACTCTCCATGTGATCAGTCCTATACTTGTGTTGTAAGCACGTAAACTTACCAAATGC
Source organism: Ammodytes marinus (assembly GCF_949987685.1). Taxonomy (NCBI): domain Eukaryota; kingdom Metazoa; phylum Chordata; class Actinopteri; order Uranoscopiformes; family Ammodytidae; genus Ammodytes; species Ammodytes marinus. Next base: position 26,770,097 of record NC_137220.1, on the reverse strand, counting down.
ACAGGGACAGCATAGCCTACCCCCTAGAAGTAACCCACCGAGGCCCCTTTCAGTGCCACAGAATGGGGAGGGGGGGGGGCAACGGAAGGAGAACTGGGGAGTCATAGGAAGGAATATGAGGGTGGAATAATTAGACAAAGAGGGATCAGAGATGACAGAGAGGTTGTGCGGTTTGGAAAGGACAGATAGACCCTGAAACTTGAGAGCCGCTGAGCTCCCTGTCATTTGTATGCTCAGCACACTGCACTGAACGCACGGACAATCTCAGACCTGCTTACACTTGCACACTGTTTTTTTATTTTATTTTTTTTTTTTCATTGTGCTCTGATGGAGCCCCTCACACAGCAGCACAGCCATGGCATCGCTGTGTTCCCCTAGCACTGCAGCAGCACCTGCTTCCTCCTTCACCAAGGATCCCATCTCCCACTGCAACCCAGGGGGGATGTTTAAAACACTGCATCCAAATGGACCGCAACCTCAAGCAAAGCAGCTCAAGCAGTACACTATACACCTCTGTCATCAGGTCACCTCTGTAGTGTTGCAGTCAGTTACACACCCCCTGATCAGAGCACACACACATACAACACATACATGCACACACTCAGCTGCAGGGATGTATATGCTTCAGATTCTGTGCAGGCACTTTTAACCCCTTTTGTCTAAAGTATAAAATTTGAGCCAATCTTCTGAGGTTTGGGCTCACTGAGGTGATGATTATGTTGATGTTATGCAATGCTGCTGCTGCTGCTGCTGCTGCTGGTGTAAGAACCAAGATGCGTCCTATGAGGCGGCACCAAGACACAGGCTATATGGCCCTTACATCACACACCAGATTCAGAGCAGATCACTCAGTTTGATTATGAAAAAAAAGAAAACATTTAAAAAAAACACAACAAGGAGGTCTGCAGAAAACAGAGAAACACCATCTTTTCAAGTCGTTCATCATCAGTTTGACCCTTACCTGTGTCAAAGTGGGAGCTGAAGGCAAAACTGGGATTGAAAAACGCCGAAGACATGACAATCACATGTAGGGCAAAGACCATCCTCCTCGTTGCGTCGCAGAAGACAGCGAAAGCCTAAAGGTCAAGAATAAAGTCCCGACTCAGGTGCGTTGGAGATTCAAGTAGCCTGTGGTAGAAGCCTCTGTGCGCAGCATTTTATTCCATCGCGATTCACAGAAGAACCCCGAAAAAATCCTGCTCCACCTTCTCAAAAAAGAACAGATTCGGGGACCGATGGTGACATGTTTACCACATCTGTTTCTTTCCTTGTTTGACAACAAAATCCCGCCTCGAGCCTTCTTTCATTTGCTATTGTGGACAGGGTTAGTGTAGCCTACCTACTCGGTCACCCGGTGGGATCCGTTATTTACACCAATTCCATACACTGCTCCAAACATTGGGTCATCTCCCATTTCAGAATAATTCAGCCGGTCGCTCCTTGTCACGTAGGCCACCAAATGTAAAATGTTGTCTTTTCCTTTTTCTATTTTTCCTTCTTTTCTTTGATGGTGGGGTTTAGAGCGATGCGTCGGTCAGCGATGCGAATTTGGGGTTCAGCTTCGGTAGGCCTACAGAGAGAATAAGCGACATATTTCACCAGCATAAAGCGACGTGACATTCACACAAGTAGTTCCGTATGCAGCCTTCAAAATAAAGCTGGTCTGCTTACCAGAATACATTACTTGCTTTTATTTTGAATATAAAAATCAAGTAGCTCCTGCTTTCTCTGGCAAACCTGATGAAGCCATTTCTAGAGGAATCATGGGAGTCCCTCTGCCTATTTTACTGAAATACAGCCACATGTCTTAACGCAAGGCACAACTATATAGCCTAGGCTACAAGCCAGTCACCATGGCGAAGAATGGACAGAGGAACAGCCGGGCAACAACCTCTAAAGCTGGGAAACAAATAGTCTGTCAAGGGGGGCCACAGCATGGGAGCAAGTCTATTAGTTCCCTCAGACTGATACAATAAAGAATTCCACCTGCTTTTCATGCATTTAAAGAAAAGATGGAGAAGTCCAGCCACTTTATCTAATAACTTTGAATAAATCAAAGAATATGCCAACTGGGACTGGTCAGATACAGTTTGTGAGTTGTCTATTAACTATTTGTTGACTATTTGAGAGCACTATTTTCAAACGAAAGCAGTCACAGTGAGCAATGCTCATGGCACATTGCAAATACCCCCCCCCCCCCCCCAAACTATCTCTCTCTCACACACACACACACACACACACATACTCACACACACACACACACACACACACACACACACGCACGCACGCACACACACACACACACACACACACACACACACACACACTGATTTTTGCTATAAGCCCTCTGGTAAGGCAGTAATCAGACAAAGTCGCAGTGAGAGACCACAGCAAACGTCCCACAACACATTATCCCATGCATCAAAGTAAAACTTTACATTTGACGAATTATCAATACATTGCACTTCGCTCGGTTCTATTTCAGTATATGTTTTGCATTTATTATTGATTTGGGGGATTCACCTATTTATTGATTAAAGAAGCAATGGCATATACAGTAACACATTTTTATTTCAATGGATGCAATTTGTATTCGTTTGTCGATTGAATCTGAACAACCTTATAACAATAATGTAGGGGAATAAATGATACATTATCGGGTGTTATTCTGTTGAAAGTACACTAGAGCGCAGCACTGCACTACCATTACAAATGCAACCCTGGTTTGAATAGTTTTCACCACAAGTCAGGGCTACTTTTTTTTAGCCTCCTTCTCTCATGGGCATGATGCACCTGCAAGGCTTAATGTCTTTGTTTAGCTTAGTTTAAATTAAGTGTCAGTTATCTATCTTCTTAATTGGAATTGTTCAATGAGGTCAAATAATACATTTTATATGAGATCAGCCACTATACAGTGACTTTCACTCTGAAGGGTTGACTAGGGTCCACTAGCTAATGAATGGCATTAGAGATCCAATTGATTTAGTGAGAAATCAAAAGTTTCCATTATTGCAAGATATGAACTTTGTCTACACACACATGAACATAGTGCACAGACATTAAAGATAAGCAGTCTTTCATCTAAAAAATAGAAGTTATAAAGACATTAACTAAAACCATAGTGATATTGATCTCCCTGCTATACGTATATCTAATTTAAAGTTAAAGGTGAAGTAAGCGATTTATTTATGTTAATATAAGTATTAAATCGCTCTTTATTCATACAGTGATCACTTACATAATGTGCGCGTTTCATAAATCCGATTTCTCAGTCAGCTGCTCTGCATGTAATCGGCTAATAAACTTTTCGGGGGATCCCGAAATTAATATCCAATCACAAGAGAGAACGCTAAAAACCGACACCCGTCTCACTCATGGTCTCACTGCCGGTGCATGCCAGAGCTTCAGATGGGTGAATGTTTATGCGCCTCCAACGGCGGAGCAGGTAAAAATCCTTCCCAACGTCTGTTTTGATGGTTTTTATCATGTTTTATCACACTTATGGATCTGAGATGATGCTAGATAACTCGCTGCTTGAAGACCGCAGTGCATTAATGTGGTGATGTAGGGACGAGCGAGGGGACTGCTAACTGCAGTAACTGACAGGAAGTTAGCTAAAAGAACCATTCCGCTTACAGCACCTTTTGTTACGATGAGGCAGGCAGGCAGGAAAACAGGACCCAAATGCAAGACGTAAAACTAAAAGATATTTATTGTCCAAAAACGTAACAAAAAAGGCCAACAGGCGAACATCCAGGAGAAACAGGAAAACATAGAACAAGCACGGGACAGACTCACCAACAGGAAACAATGCTCGGACAGGGAACAAAGAAACACTGGGGGTTATATACACACACAAGACAGGGTAGACAACGAGAGACAGGTGAAACACATTAGGGGCGGGAACAGCAATCAAACAGGAGGGAAACTTGACAGGACATGGGGAGGAACAAGACAGACATACCAAAATAAAACAGGAAACACAGGGGATCACCAAAACAAGACACAACAAAGACAGACCATGACAGTACCCCCCCCTCAAAGGTCGACTACCAGGCGACCAATAAAGAAAAAGTCAAACCCAAACAGGGTGGGTGGAGGGGAGCCAGGAGGAGGGAAACCAACAAAAATTGGCCCGGGACAGAGCACGGGGTGACCGGCTGGTCAGGGAACTGGAGTGGGGCAGAGCACGGGGGTGACTGACTGGCCAGGGAACTGGAGTGGGGCAGAATGGAGGGGTGTCAGGCGGGCGGCCAGAAACATGCCCCAGGGCATAAACAGGAGCCTCAGGCGGACGGCCTGGGGGGCAAGCAGGGGCACGGCAGGGAGCTTCAGGCGGACGACCCGGTTGGCGAGGGCTCCGTCCCTCTGAAGACCTGCAGCGGCGAAGATGCAGGTGAGGAACCCTTTCAGGAGGTCGGCCTCGGCGAAGACGAGGAACCCCCTCTGGAGGACAGCAAGGGCGGAACCACTCAGGAGGCCGGTGGCGACGAAGATGAAGGCGATGGAACCCTTCTGGAGGACAGCAAGGGCGGAACCACTCAGGAGGCCGGTGGCGACGAAGATGAAGGCGAGGGAACCCTTCTGGAGGCCGGCGGCGAGGACGACATCCCCCTTCTGGAGGCCGGCGGCGAGGTCGACATCCCCCTTCTGGAGGCCGGCGGCGAGGTCGACATCCCCCTTCTGGAGGCCGGCGGCGAGGGCGACATCCCCCTTCTGGAGGCCGGCGGCGAGGGCGACATCCCCCTTCTGGAGGCCGGCGGCGAGGGCGACATCCCCCTTCTGGAGGCCGGCGGCGAGGGCGACATCCCCCTTCTGGAGGCCGGCGGCGAGGTCGACATCCCCCTTCTGGAGGCCGGCGGCGAGGGCGACATCCCCCTTCTGGAGGCCGGCGGCGAGGGCGACATCCCCCTTCTGGAGGCCGGCGGCGAGGGCGACATCCCCCTTCTGGAGGCCGGCGGCGAGGTCGACATCCCCCTTCCGGAGGCCGGCGGCGAGGGCGACATCCCCCTTCCGGAGGCCGGCGAGGCAGGGGGCAGGACCCCTCAGGCAGGGATAGGGGGCAGGACCCCTCAGGCAGGGATAGGGGGCAGGACCCCTCAGGCAGGGATAGGGGGCAGAGCCCCTCAGGCAGGGATAGGGGGCAGGGCGCCTCAGGCAGGGATAGGGGGCAGGGCGCCTCAGGCAGGGATAGGGGGCAGGGCGCCTCAGGCAGGGATAGGGGGCAGGGCGCCTCAGGCAGGGATAGGGGGCAGGGCGCCTCAGGCAGGGATAGGGGGCAGGGCGCCTCAGGCAGGGATAGGGGGCAGGGCGCCTCAGGCAGGGATAGGGGGCAGGGCGCCTCGGGCATTAACAGGGAGCTGGGCGCCTCGGGCATTAACAGGGAGCTGGGCGCCTCGGGCGTTAACAGGGAGCTGGGCCCCTCGGGCGTTAACAGGGAGCTGGGCCCCTCGGGAGGCAACAGGGGGCTGGGCCCCTCGGGAGGCAACAGGGGGCTGGGCCCCTCGGGAGGCAACAGGGGGCTGGACCCCTCGGGAGGCAACAGGGGGCTGGACCCCTCGGGAGGCAACAGGGGGCTGGACCCCTCGGGAGGCAACAGGGGGCTGGACCCCTCGGGAGGCAACAGGGGGCTGGACCCCTCGGGAGGCAACAGGGGGCTGGACCCCTCGGGCGGCAACAGGAGGCTGGGCCCTTCGGGAGGCAACACGGGGCTGGACCCCTCGGAAGGCAACACGGGGCTGGACCCCTCGGAAGGCAACACAGGGCTGGGCCCTTCGGGAGGCAACACGGAGCTGAGCCCCTCGGACAGGGACGGAGGAGGAGGCCCCTCGGACAGGAACGGAGGAGGAGGCCCCTCGGACAGGAACGGAGGACGATCCCCCTCGGGCAGGAGCGGAGGGCGGACCCCTTCAGGAAGGCGAAGGAAGCAGGCCTGACTGCTACCATGCTGGGGCTGGTAGTTAGCCTGCTGGGGTTGGTAGCTAGCAGGCTGGTTGCAGGGACCCGGGGCCTGGGGCTTGCTGCTGGAGGCCGGGGGCTGGAGCTTGTTGCTGGAGGCCGAGGGCAACTCGGGAGCTGGAGAGCATCCGCAGAATGGATGGCAATCCAAACTTACCACCCCCACTCTGATAGTCCTTAAAGCTGGAGACGACTGGTAGCTGGGACTCGGGGGCTGAGGCTTGAAGCTGAACACCGGAGGCAGTGGCTGGAGGCTGGAGCGTGGAGGCTTAGGACGGTTGCAAAAATCTGGTGGCAGTGGCGTGTCGCTCTCAGGCCAAAAAACTGTGGGGTTGAGAAGCTCGACTGCCCACTCGGGTAAGGCGCCCTCCAACTCAGGCTTAGCAGCGACAGCCTTGTAAATACGCCCCAACACATGCACCTGCTCCTTCCTGCTGGGAATGTTCTCCCAGCCGTCCATGGCACTGATAATAAAAAATAGCATGTCTTCCAACTCACGGTAAAAAAGAGCGTCTGCTGGGTCCATTTCAGGTCCGAGCATTCTGTTACGATGAGGCAGGCAGGCAGGCAGGAAAACAGGACCCAAATGCAAGACGTAAAACTAAAAGATATTTATTGTCCAAAAACGTAACAAAAAAGGCCAACAGGCGAACATCCAGGAGAAACAGGAAAACATAGAACAAGCACGGGACAGACTCACCAACAGGAAACAATGCTCGGACAGGGAACAAAGAAACACTGGGGGTTATATACACACACAAGACAGGGTAGACAACGAGAGACAGGTGAAACACATTAGGGGCGGGAACAGCAATCAAACAGGAGGGAAACTTGACAGGACATGGGGAGGAACAAGACAGACATACCAAAATAAAACAGGAAACACAGGGGATCACCAAAACAAGACACAACAAAGACAGACCATGACACCTTTAAAGGTGAAGTAAGCGATTTATTTATGTTAATATATGTGTTAAATCGCTCTTTATTCATACAGTGATCACTTATAGTGTGCGCGTTTCATAAAGCTGATCTCTGTCACCCGCTGAGCAAATCAGCATATAAACTTTTTTCCCACTACTGATAACCAATCAGAAGAGAGAACGCTACAAACCGGCACCCGTCTCACTGCCGGTGCGCTCGCAGAGCGACAGATGGGTGAATGTGTATGCGCCTACAATGGCGGAGCAGGTATAAATCCTTCCCAATGTCTGTTTTGATGGTTTTTTATCATGTTTTATCACACTTACGGATCTGAGATGATGCTAGATAACTCGCCCATTCCGCTTACTGAACCTTTAAACAGAATTGTGTCTTTTATCTATGTGTCTGGCATTAATTTTAATTATCATTGAAAAGAAAGGAGGAAAAATATAATACAGTATAGGCCTACAGTGTTTTCAACAATACAAATGAATGACGACTGTTTTCTCAGAGTTTCTTTTTTTTCCTTTATTGAATAAGTAACTAATACAAAGCTGATACAACATCTCCATCTTACGGTCACAACATGTATTATAAGCATGCAGACACATCTTTGCTAACATGGAACAAGTAAAGTAAAGAAGCAGACTTTAAAGGGTCATTCTGCTCCTCTGCTACTCTTCAGTATGACTTGTTGATGTTTTTCTCTGAGGTCTGGGAGCCTGTTATTGAAATTAATATTGTGTGTATATATTGTATATATTATATTGCCATAAATTATGAATATTCATACAAGTGATCTAACTGTCAAGATGTTCTGACCTTAGTCTTGTGTAAGATAAAGTAAGGTTGTTTATAACTGAGAAAGTATGTACTGTTATGACTCACTATGTTAACCCTGATACACTCTATACACTGATGTTCGTGTGCTAATAGAGTTTGTTATATCTTCTAAATAATTGCTGCCATTCTTCAGTCAATTTTAAAGTCCCCTTGATGATTGTGTCTTGATTCATGCTTGCAAGCATTACATATCTTTTTATGTGTACTTGAAAATAGTTATCTGGCATTTAATTGCTAATCTCATCCAACTAGACAAGCTGATTTTGTCAGTTCTACGACAGAGCCCAAAGGCGTCTGGAGGGCCAGGTAGCTGCTGATTTGGAAAGCCTGCTCTGGCATGGTAGAGATCCCACTGCTCACTGGACTCCACCTGCCAACCAGCTCACCTCTGTAAAAGGCCCAGACTGACTGGACAGACAGAGCAGAGAGGCTGTGTTGGACTGGAGCTCAGCACAGGAAAGGGATTTGATCACTTTAAAGATTTGGTGGAATCAAACTGTAAAATATCGACAGTAGAACCCCTGGTTATGTTTAAAAGTAAAAGCACAAGCATTTCCACACGCACAAAGCGAAGAGAACATAAGGGATATGGACTATACAGCTGTGTAGCCTTAAGACACCCACTTATCAGTTAGATAAATCTGAACAAAATGCTTCAATTAGCCAGGGAGCATAAATATTGGACTCTGGAGCAATGGAAAAAGGTTGTGTGGTCTGATGAGACCAGTTTGACCCTGTTCCAGAGTGATGGGTGTATCAGGGTAAGAAGAGAGGTGGATGAAGTGATGCTCCCATCATGCCTAGTGCCTACTGTACAAGCCTGTGTGGCAGTGTACTGTAGGATCTGGGGTTGCTTCAGTTGGTCAATTATAGCTTCAGTAACCTTATGTGCTAACTAAAGCTTATAAAATTGTGCCACAGCGAATGGGTGCCGTAATCAAAGCAAATGATGGTCCATCGAAATATCTGAGTGTGTGACTTTTTTTTGGCCAAAATATTGTTTTCATGAAATGAAAACCATAACCTTTAGTCTGCTTCAAGCAGCAGAATGGTCTTATGTACAGGACTATAGGTAGACAGGCTTAGAAGTGCGTCTTCCCTGGCGGTCTAAGGTTGAGTCACTGATTCAGTTTCACTTTCGAACCTTTCCATCAGTGCTCCGACTTCTGTCACTCTTGCAATCTCCATGGGTTACGTGGAGGACAGTCCTCCTGAAGGATGACAATGTCATTAACCTTCGTATCTCTCTCATCCTTTTGCCATGTTTGTTTTTGCTGAAGATAAGAAAATACTCCTTCTTCCACCTTGTCCAAAATTTGTTTGACAAAAAATGGACCTGGCGGCATCTTTTGCGCTGGTAGAGATCCTGACTCACAAACTCACCAGGAGGCGGGAATATTTTGTGAGACTTTGTCATGAGAATGTGATTGGGCATGAGGGGTTTGAGTGTCGTTGGGTCAATTACTGTAACTTGGAGTAGGGCCTAGTAGGGTCCTACTTTTTTAATTTTATAGTTTCAGAGTGGAAAAAAGGGAAAACATGAACAAGTGAATTATTTTTGCTCTCTAGAATTCATTCATTCTTGCTTATATTAATATACAGGTTTAATGGGACACATCAGACAGGAAATACATATATAAGCATGTAGCAGTACTTTGGTTAATCAGTATCTTATATTATATACAGATATGCATTGTAAAAAAACTATATAAAATGAAAAAAGGTGGGTCACTGTCTTGCACAGCAAGTGTGTGTGTGTGTGTGTGTGTGTGTGTGTGTGTGTGTGTGTGTGTGTGTGTGTGTGTGTGTGTGTGTGTGTGTGTGTGTGTGTGTGTGTGTGTGTGTCTGTGAGAAGCAAATTGTGAACCACTTTGTCCTTACTGTAATTGAAAATGGCTACATAGGTATACTTTGTAAACCTTTCCAAATGTTAATCACACAAGAGTTGCATTTTATTCTGTTTTTGATTATTAAAAACAAAACATTTTTATATAATGCATTAACAGTATAATTCTACTGTGTTACATGACAATTCTAGACTTCCTTTTTAGCTGTTTTGTCTCTATCAAGCTATTCCTTCACTGAGAGAAGCAGTTAAACAGTTGAGATAGTTTGATAAATGCTGCCTTCTTGTGGTTGAAAGTGACTTTGCACAGAAAGGGGAAATTGAATCAATCTTCCACACCATGCTTCTCATGTATGTGACCTATTCTCACATCACACTCATCATCAATAACATTATATAAACTACTTATCCTCTTCTGAACAATATATAAACATATATATACTCTTGTTTGATACCAGATGACATCGGTCTTAAGGTCTGTGTGGCCCTCTTTTCCTCGCTCTGGCCAGTGCTGGCCCCTTGACAATGCTCTTGACTGGAGCCCTCATCTGTGCTCGCAGCGGAGACCTCAGACCGACACCTGTGGGAATCCTCTGCAATGGCCGCCTATGCAGTGGGAACCTGCCGTTCTTGAGGTCGTCCCCAAAAGTCTCCACACTGTCGAACTTAGTGGTGAGCCTCCCCAGCTCCTCCTTCAGCGTGTTAAACTGCACATAGAGGTCTCCCAGTGCATCCGACAGAGGCTGGATCCTGAGAAGATTGGAGAAATTACAAGTTAGTCATGTATGGCAGGCAGTATTCGGATGACCAGTCATAGAGCTTTTGGCATTGTCGTGTTCCGTGAGCTTGCGGTTGCAGGAACATTGTTTATGGGCAAAAAAAAAGAACCATCGTCTGCAGGAGACATCAGGACAACAGACAGAATGGTTGTCCCTCAAGAAATGATGATAATAGCGCAAAATAGCAGATTTCTGGCCCAATTTCAACAAAAGTTATAGGTGGTCCACCTGAAATGGTTATGCAGGAATGTAGATCTTAAATTTTGCTGTCGGTATCTTGATCCAGAGCTCAATCTCCAAAGGAAAAGGGTCATGGACTTAGAGTAATACCCGCCAGAAAAACATTGAACTCATCAGAACACAGAACACAAGGCTGAAACACTTCCAGTATCCATTTTGGCGCTGTCTCCCTTTAAGTGAGGTCATTTTACAAAGCAGAGTTGGACCCGTGTGTGGGACCAGATTGATCATGTAACTGGCTCTGACAGGTCAGCGGTCACGAGGCAGAGCAGCCCGAAAAGTTACGTAATTCCTAATTTTGTACAACTGCGAGGGACAAATTAAAATGTTCACTGACGTCACCGACTGTTGTTGCACATTTCACCTCTCTCTCTTACACAACATCTCCGCTTTTCTGTTTTTCTCTTGTTCTCGGCTCCTCGTCTACTGTCGTTGCAACGTTACAGGCAGTTAAAAGCCAGCGTGACCCACCTGCTGTATTCAGGTAAGACAAGGGCGTGGTCATTGATCAGCAGGTCTTTCACTTGGGTCACAATGGCAAATTTCCAGTTGTCCAGTACCTGGGTCAGATTGGAACAAGTCCTGCCGTCGATGTGTTCTGAAGAAGACAGATACGTATATTATACGTAATAAGACATATTAGGATATAATAAGATTTGTTTGTTGTTAACCTGAACACATTTCATTTTTTATTTTTTGGATTGATCATGCTTTTGAAATGGAACCTTCTTGAAAATCATTTAGGCTACAGATTGTGGAAAAAAGGCAGCAGAGTGACAGCACATCATCCCTGACCTTTAGGGTCCCAACGTGGGGTTTCCTGTTTCCATTTCTGAGCGCCACATGTTAAAATCATGTAGTGCAGGACCAGAATCCCTTTCTTCACCCTCATCTTCCTCACGCAGCAGGAACAGAGATATTCCGATGCTGTGTGGAGAAATAAACAAGTGCACAGGAAAGTGAGAAAAAAAAGCAAACTCGGACAATAAGTAAGTCAGTAAGCACACATGCTTAACACACTTTTTACTTGAAGAAAACCCTCTGAAGAAATTGGAATATTTATTTAGCTGCAAATCTGAAAATGATGGATGGATGATCAAGTGATCATAGGAAACAAAGGCTTTTCCTTCCAGAAAATACATGACAGCAAATACATGAACATATTTGAGAAAATGTATTCTTCTCTAAACCTTCCCTTATATTTAGTGTTCTGTAGGCAAAACACCGTGCAAAGAATCTAATAAAAGTTTTATAATTTTTTCAAGGTATGGGGTTTTTACTTTACCTTTCCTGTTACGTGAAAAGCCAGGGTTCTCTTCAGGACACAGCAAGCAGCAGAACACACTCTGCTGCAGTGGGATCCGTCAACAGTGGACACAATGAGAAAAACATGACCTGGGCAGCACTTTATAACTGCCTCCCCAATCTCCCAGAGCCATTCCCCCACCTGTTCCTCCTCCCACCTACTTTTGGCGGTGCAGGGCGGCGACACACTCCTGTTCCTTTAGAGCCTGCGTGCAGTCCACACACGCTGTATGCACACGCAAAGCTGCACACACACGCACACACACACACACACACACATGCTCTCCACGTCAGTCTCTCTTACATCATGTATCTACTACAATGATAAACAGCCTGAATGGGAGGTCCTGATAATCCCTTATCTGTGCTCCCTCTAGCCCCCACATGTCTTGTGTAGGGCAACTTCACTCCCAGTGGGCTCTTATCCAGAGGAGGTGTTTGATGTAGCCATGTGGCTCCAGCATTGCATTCTTACTGCCTACTGTAATACAATCTGCTCAGCATCTGGTCCTAGACAGACCCACTTTAACTGTCGCCCTTGATGATGCTGAAAATAAGAAGAATTAAATCACATTTAGTGTTTAGTGTTTGTTCTTGGGCTTAGATGATAAGTTCTTGCAAGTCAATTTTGAAACAGAGGAAAATATACAGCTCCCAAGGGATTCCCTCAACCCCAAAACCGCAGACATCCCTAAATCAAATGAGCTGCGGTCTTATTTTCTTCATTAGTCCACCCAGCGTGACATTATTACACTGGTGGTGAGTATATAACCCTTCTGCAGCAAACATCTCAATGCTTATGGAGAATGAAGTGGCATAGCTCAAATACATTTCTGCAATCTATAATTTGCAAAACGTTGGATAGGGAAATGCCGCTAGACCCCAAAAGAAGAATATATATATAGGGGAGAACGGGGTAATCTGAGCCACTTTTTACATTTGCTCCCCTCTAAGCGAGCTAAAATGATTTATCACTCAAATTTCCCATTAATTCAGGATTTTTCCTAGAAATGGGCATTAGCAGATTTTTTTCAAGACAAAGGGCAGTGTAAATATGATTGTTTTAAAAAAAGTTGTCATGTGGCTCACTTTACCCCAGCTGTGGGGTAAACTGAGACAGACCAGAAAAATCAAGGGGGTAAACTGATCCACTTACTTTTTCCACTCTGAAACACACATTGTAACAGTGATGGGGTTTGGTCAATTAAGCAAAGCAAATTTTCTAAACACTTGAAAGTAACTCTGAACAAAATCAAATACAACATATTATAATTCAAAAGGTTTTAATAAGATTCAAATGAAAGATATAACCAGTAAGATTAAAACACAGTCTGGGGGTCAGAAAACAGGACCCTTAGAGCCAGCTAGTGTCTGGGGGTCAAAGCATAGGAAAATCAGAACCAGCGAGAACAGCCTGGGACTCAGAACACAGGAGAAGACCCAACTGGATTATAACATCAGCCTGTCATACTCTACAATTAGGCCTACTCTACATTCCAGCCCTGAAGGTTACAAGGAAAGGTGAGAAGGTGCTCTTTCCGTGTGGTTGCCCCAGGTCGTCTTCCTGGTGTACTTCCTTGGCATGATGGCTTTTCTACAATGTGTATGACATTAAAATAAAACATATGTTATGTAATATTACATTAAAATATGTTTAAGACTAAACTTAACTTGTGCCTCATAGTGGGGGAAAGTGAGACAGTGTCTCACTTTCCCCCACAGCATTTGTCTCACTTTCCCCCACCACCACAATTTGAGAAAAAACTACCTCTCTTAGCATTTCAGGCTAATCTTTAGCTAATATCATCACATGTTTTTTATATGTTGGTAGTTCATCAACACGTTTGATAGAAGTTTTTCTACGTGAATACATTTGCTTTGGCACACCAGTTTATTAAGTTGACAGCAAGAACATTTACTTTTACATGCAAAATACCTATTTTGGTGAAAAAAACATGCTTACCACAGCACCATGAGGTCCTCTCTTTCAGGGCCAAGGGGATATGAGAGGGGCTTGAAAACATATACTGTATCTCACATGACCACAAATGTTTTCCGTTGCCTAAATACAGGGGGTGGCTCACATTACCCGATGCCTCAGATTCCCCCGTTCTCCCCTATATTTCATTTCATTTCACCTTTATTTATACTCGAGAGATCAATTGAGGGGTGACCCTCATTTGCAATGATGTTGAGTCATATATGATTTATACTATATATGTACACTCACCGGCCACTTTATTAGGTACACCGGTTCAATTTCTTGTTAACAAATATAACAAATCAGCTTATCACATGGCAGCAACTCAATGCATTTAGGCATGTAGACCTGGACAGGACAACTTGTTGAAGGTCAAACCAAGCAACCAACCGAATGGGGAAGAGAGGGGGTTTAAGTGACTTTGAACGTGGAATAGTTGATGGTGCCAGACGGGCTGCTCTGAGTAGGCCTATTTCAGAAACTGCTGATCTACTGGGATTTTCACGCAAAACCATCTCTAGGATTTACAGGGAACGATCCGAAAAAGAAAAAAATATCCAGTGAGCGGCAGTTGTATTGACGAAAATGCCTTGTCAGACGTCAGAGGAGGATGGGCAGACTAGTTCAAGATGATAGAACGGCAACAGTAACTCAACAAACTCGTTACAACCAAGCTATGCAGAATACCATCTCTGAACGCACAACATGTCCAATCTTGAAGCAGACGGGCAACAGCAACAGAAGACCCCACCAGGTGCCACTCCTGTCAGCTGTGTGTCTGTGTGTGTGTGTGTGTGTGTGTGTGTGTGTGTGTGTGTGTGTGTGTGTGTGTGTGTGTGTGTGTCTCCATAAGGAGATTGAGAATAGCAGTGGTGTGCATGTAGACTTCAGACTGGATGGAAACCTCTTTAATATCAGGAGATTCCAAGCTACCACCAAACTGCTTGATGAAAGGGTCCTTGAACTGCAGTATGCAGATGATTGCGCATTTATTGCTAACTCTCCAGAAGAGCTCCAGTCTGTCCTTAATGCTGCAGCCAGAGCATACAGCAGGATGGGTTTAACCATCAACACCACCAAAACAGAGGTTATTTGTCAATGGAGTGGCAGCCCCCCTTCCACTATGCCTGTCTTTACTGTTGCTGATGAACAGCTAGTGGTACAGTCATTTAAATACCTGGGGAGTATGCTCTCCGATGACTGCAGCATTGATGAAGAGGTCCAGAACCGCATCAGGCAAGCGTAGTGGTAGTACCCTTGTAGTAGGATAGGATAGGTAGAATCAGCATTGACACTACCTGGAGCTTGTTTGTACAGAGCCTGGGTCTGTTGAAGGTGGCTGTGCTGTTTGGGCTGTGGTAGCCATATGATAGGATAGGGAAAGTAAAGTAAGTAAGTGAAGAAATATGTTTTTGTTTATTTAAAATGTTTTTTTACAAAAAGGTTAAAAGTGTACGTCATCATCATCGAAATCGATGGACAACCAAGAGAGAGAGAGAGAGAGTGTGTGCGTGTGTGTGTGTGCGTGTGTGCATGTGTGTGTGTGTGTGTGTGTGTGTGTGTGTGTGTGTGTGTGCTTTTTCCATGTCATCTCTGAAATGAAATATCTTTTTGTCACAAGAGATTCCAGCGCTGATTTATTTCAGATCAGAGCTCATTATTCGGTTTGAGAGACTAATGCTGCATCCTGTGCTGATCTCAGCAGGCACACATTGATAAATGACATGAGGCAAGTCCATCACTGCTCAAAAGGAATCTGACTGGGCAACGGTCCCTGCCATCTGCACTAACTTTAAACCAGATAGAGATATACGTACTGTACTGTGTGCTGTAAGGAGGACGAAACACCGTGCCATATGAAGCACATCTTTAGTGCTGCTGACAACCCTACATGTGAGGTGGATGCCATTCACACAACATAAATAAATGCTCTTAGTGCCCACAGTATGAATAAGCAAGGAAACAGTGGGGTTGGTGAGATTTCTGAAAGACAAAACTTGTAACTGATAATCCATTATGTCAGGAAGCAGTCACAGTACATATGATATTACCTCATTGTTTACCCCATTTGCCAAGATTCAATATTGATAATTACGTGTGTGTGTGTGTGTGTGTGTGTGTGTGTGTGTGTGTGTGTGTGTGTGTGTGTGTATAGGCCTGTATTTTTTTGGTTGGGGGTGTTTTATCTTTCAATCATCCCAGACTGAAGTACATTATTCTCACAGCTTGTTTTTCCCCCCCAACACATCAGTGGGAACATGCAGTAGCAACAGAGCAAGGAAATACCTATTTGTTTTATGTGCAGTGGAACAAATATAACACCTTCAAGTGTTGGCCAGTTTACCTGAAACAATGCATCATAATTTATGAGCTGATCATATGTGTTCAATGTAAATCCTTCATTTCATAGTAAACATGTAAAATACAGCTGACAGAAAAATGCAGTGTTTTATATTTGCCTACCAAATGAAGTGAAGTAGAAGCACATAGTGGCTTTAATAAATGTAAATATATTACAGTTAAAATATGATTGTGCAGTATAGTCAATTACAGGCACACCTCCACACTCAACCTGTAACTTGAACACAACGTTACCTGGAGGGCCAGTAATGAGGGGGACAAATTGTAATTAGTTATTTTGTTAAGTCACATTGATATGGAAACAGATCCATGGCTGTAGTAATAAGCCTTCAGAATCACCATCTGGAGTCCCCCCGTCAGACGTCTCCGGCTCTGCATGCAGCAGGCAGACCGGCTTCCTTCCAGCTCCTTGCAGCTCAGTCCAGCACAGACAGAGGAAAGAATGACAGCAGTGACCCAGCAGAGCCAGAGAGTGAGATAACCAGGACATACTCTCTCTCTCTCTCTCTCTCTCTCTCTCTCTCTCTCTCTCTCTCTCTCTCTCTCTCTCTTTCTGGCTGTTGTTTTGTAACTGACTCATTTGCTTTCTCACATGCTGATGGTTATTGACTCGCAGCAACACACATCACTTCGTAATGACTTTATCAGAGCAATCTCGAGAGGTTGGTTGAATCTGAAATATAATATCAGCTCTTATACTGGGAGGACTGATGCCAAACAGAAGGTTGCACCGTGAGGATTCCAATGTTTCCTTACTGAGTCACGTGACATGTCAGAGTTTAGAAGGAGACAGAGGACCTGAGAGGATGCAGTCGGTGAAGTTGTAGCACTTCATTTTTGTCGTGATGGGTGTTTTCAGTTAGAGTAGGCTATACGTTTGGTGCTACCACCCTGATCTGATTTTGAAGACAGATGGATCTACTTTGATTTAGAAGCACTATATAAATGCAGTCCAGAAGTCCTGTCCTCATCGTGAAGTTACTCTGGACAAAACCAAAGTGGTATTAGGATGTATTGATTGCTAGATGTTGACCATTGAAGGTGTTGTTAATAGTATCATGATTTAACTATACAATATTATTAAACAGTTTGAACCTCTGCCGTCCAAAAAAAACAACTTTGGTCAACCTGCATTTACATACTTGGCGGTAGAAGGATTATTAGAAATACTGCTGTCGGTTTTTACTGCTTTATTTTTGAAAGTTCGTACCTGATTTATGTCTTTGTATCTGCCAAAGAGGCCTTGTGTAGTTGACGGTCGGTGGGCCTCGGTGTATGGAAAACCATTAGTGTTCACTGCCCTCTAATGGTCACAGTAAGGAGCAGCACCACACAAGCGTTCAATTTGTGGCTAATACACTGTCATTGAATACATTTAATTCAAATCAGCATGGAAAATGTATGTTTTATATGATAAAAAAAAACAAAGAGCTGCTTAAGTAACATATTTCTGTTATAAAGACCAGCTTACCTGTTCACACAAGGGAGGTAAGTATGGAGTCAGATCAGTCTCAATAATAATGAATGCACAGAGAAGGATTCACAAATGTACTTTGTGATTTATATATAAATGACTCACTTCTCACAAATACATTTCAATGCACACACAAATGGATGTCGTTATGTATAAATGTAAAATGAATCCATGAATTTTAAAAAGCGTCACCAACACATTTCCGATTCACACACATCTTACACTCAACAAAAATATAAACGCAACACTTTTGTTTTTGCTCCCATTTTTCATGAGATGGACTTAAAGATCTAAAATTCATTCCAGATACACAATATTACCATTTCTCTCAAACATTGTTCACAAATCTGTCTAAATGTGTGATAGTGAGCACTTCTGCTTTGCTGAGATAATCCATCCCACCTCACAGGTGTGCCACATCAAGATGCTGATCTGACAACATGATTAGTGCACATGTGTGCCTTAGACTGTCCACAATAAAAGGCCACTCTGAAATGTGCATTTTTTGCTTTATTGGGGGTCTGGGGACTCAGAACCAGTCAGTATCTGGTGTGACCACCATTTGCCTCATGCAGTGCAACACATCTTCTTCACATAGAGTTTATCAGATTGTCAATTGTGGCCTGTGGAATGTTGGTCCACTCCTCTTCAATGGCTGTGCGAAGTTGCCATGCAAGAACTGGGACATTTTCAGCTTCCAAGAATTGTGTACAGATCCTTGCAACATGGGGCCGTGCATTATCTTGCTGAAACGTGAGGTGATGTTCATGGATGTATGGCACAACAATGGGCCTCAGGATCTCATCACGGTATCTCTGTGCATTCAAAATGCCATCAATAAAATGCACATGTGTTCTTCGTCCATAACAGATGCCTGCCCATACCATAACCCCACCACCACCATGGGCCACTCGATCCACAACATTGACATCAGCAAAGCGCTCACCCACACGACGCCACACACGCTGTCTGCCATCTGCCCTGAACAATGTAAACCGAGATTCATCCGTGAAGAGAACACCTCTCCAACGTGCCAGACGCCATTGAATGTGAGCATTTGCCCACTCATGTCTGTTACGGCGACGAGCTGGAGTCAGGTCAAGACCCCGATGAGGACGACGAGCATGCAGTTGAGCATGCTCCCTGAGACGGTTTCTGACAGTTTGTGCAGAAATTGTTTGGTTATACAAACCAATTGTTTCAGCAGCTGTCTCAGTGGCTGGTCTCAGACGATCTTGGAGGTGAACCTGCTGGATGTGGAGGTCCTGGGCTGGTGTGGTTACACGTGGTCTGCGGTTGTGAGGCCGGTTGGATGTACTGCCATATTCTCTGAAACGCCTTTGGAGACGGCTTATGGTGGAGAAATGAACATTCAATGCACGAGCAACAGATCTGGTTGACATTCCTGCTGTCAGCGTGCCAATTGCACGCTCCCTCAATGCTTGTGGCATCTGTGGCATTTTGCTGTGAGACAAAACTGCACATTTCAGGGTGGCCTTTTATTGTGGACAGTCTAAGGCACACCTGTGCACTAATCATGATGTCAGATCGGCATCTTGATGTGGCACACCTGTGAGGTGGGATGGATTATCTCAGCAAAGCAGAAGTGCTCACTATCACACATTTAGACAGATTTGTGAACAATGTTTGAGAGAAATGGTACAATTGTGTATCTGGAATGAATTTTAGATCTTTAAGTCCATCTCATGAAAAATGGGAGCAAAAACAAAAGTGTTGCGTTTATATTTTTGCTGAGTGTATATTTCTACGTTCAAAGAAATGTAATATAAATCCATAAATATTTGAATTTAAAAAAATATTTGCAATCTTCATCAAAAATGTATTTGGATTAACAAATGTAGGGGAGAACGGGGGAATCTGAGGCATTGGGTAATGTGAGCCACCCCCTGTATCTAGGCAACGGAAAACATTTTTGGTCATGTGAGATATATGTTTTCAAGCCCCTCTCATTTCCCCATGGCCCTGAAAGAGAGGACCTCATGGTGCTGTGGTAAGCATGTTTTTTTCACCAAAATAGGTATTTTGCATGTAAAAGTAAATTTTCTTGCTGTCAACTTAATCAACTGTTGTGCCAAAGCAAATGTATTCACGTAGAAAAACTTCTATCATACGTGTTGATGAACTACCAACATATGAAACCATGAGATGCTGATAACTGAAGATTAGCCTGAAATGCTAAGAGAGGTAGTTTTTTCTCAAATTGTGGTGGTGGGGGAAAGTGAGCCAAATGCTGTGGGGGAAAGTGAGCCACTGTCTCACTTTCCCCCACCATGAGGCACACATTAAGTTTAGTCTTAAACATATTTTAATGTACTATTACATAACATATGTTTTATTTTAATGTCATACACATTGTAGAAAAGCCATCATGCCAAGGAAATACACCAGGAAGACGACCTGTGGCGACCACACGGAAAGAGCACCTTCTCATCTTTCCCTGTAACCTTCAGGGCTGGAATGTAGAGTAGGCCTAGTTGTAGAGTATGACAGGCTGATGTTATAATCCAGTTGGGTCTTCTCCTGTGTTCTGAGTCCCAGGCTGTTCTCGCTGGTTCTGATTTTCCTATGCTTTGACCCCCAGACACTAGCTGGCTCTAAGGGTCCTGTGTTCTGACCCCCAGACTGTGTTCTAATCTAACTGGTTCTATCTTTCATTTGAATCTTATTAAAACCTTTTGAATTCTAATATGTTGTATTTGATTTTGTTCAGTTACTTTCAAGTGTTTAGCAAATTTGCTTTGCTTAATTGACCAAACCCCATCATTATTTTACTAGTCCGACATTAGTTCTGGAATGTGTGGCTAGCTTTCAGGATTCTTACTGTTACAATATGTGTTATGGTAGTTTCAGAGTGGAAAAAGTAAGTGGATCAGTTTACCCCACAGCTGGGGTAATGTGAGCCACATGACAACTTTTTTTAAAACAATCATATTTTCACTGCCCTTTGTCTTAAAAAAAAGTCTGCTAATGCCCATTTCTAGGAAACATCCTGAATTAATGTGTAAATTTTAGTGATAGATCATTTTAGCTCCCTTAGAGGGGAGCCAATGTAAAAAGTGGCTCAGATTACCCCGTTCTCCCCTATAAACAAACTGTTCAACTTTAATTTACAAAACGCATTCTTTTTCAACAGGGAACTATCTGCAGCCAATCAGATGTCTCCCTCGTTTTCAGCCAAACACATGAGCGCAGCTCCAGGAGGGTAAGGTTATGCCCGTTGACAGAAACGACTGAATGAACTGAACATCAATTTTTTTTATTTTCAAACTGCAGTGGATGTGTTGCCACAGTGGACCGCGTTTTTTGGTGAATCACAAATGAGTCAACAATAATTCCAGCATTTGCAGTGTCCATTTCTAAACAGTTTAGTAACTTCGGCCAGAAGGCTGGTGGGGCTGCTCCCTCTGTCCCTCCACTTCAGACTTCTCGGACCGCTGTTGTGCCAAATGCCGCTCATTTGAGTTGCTTACCAGTTATGCTGTACGTTACATGTAACTGTCTTATTTGCTTTTAACAGTTGTATGTAAATGTATTAACATACATTGTTTAAGAAAATTGCATTTTTTTTTAAATTAATATATTTATGGATTTATATAACATTTATTTAAAATAAGAAACACTTGTGTGTGGATCGGAAATGTGTTTGTGAAACTTTTTTTAATTATTTTACTTTTATACATAACGATATCCATTTGTGTGTGCATTCAAATGTATTTGTGAGACCTTTTCTGTGCATTCATTATTATTGAGACTGGTCTGACTCCATTGAGTATGATACATTTCCAGTGAATTAAACATAAATAATAAAAAGAACCAAAGAAGTGATCAGCAGTTAAAGAACTGATCAAGATGTTGCTCTGAGTTGTGGCATCACTTAGCTAAACAGTGGAAGAGGAAAAACAGAACAGTAGGAAAATGGGGAGACTGTTCCGTGATGATTCCTTATTTTTGCCAAAACACAGTGATAGCCAAGCCAGAGACCTTTAATATCCAACATTAACAAGTCTGGATCACCTTTTCTCACTCCCATGACAACAAATGTGTGTTTATGATTAAAGCTGCAGCTGTGAGCTAAATGGATGAAGCAGATTTGCTCACTTTGCTAAGCAGTGTTAAATCACTTTAGGGTCAATGTGCATGCACCTCCCTCATTATTACATATTTATGTTTTATATGGCTTAGGCATAATTAGGCTTGCCTTAGTGGGGGTCATTGTTGTGTGTGTGATTTTTATGTATGTGTATATTTTGTGTATGTTTTGTGTACAGGGACCACAATGGAAATAAGCCTTCGGGCTTTTTTGTGTCTATCCCTCCCTGGCTATTTTATGTATTTTAATGTGTGACAGAGTGCTGTTCATGTTTTTTATATCAAAATGGTCAAATAAAATCATTCATTCATTCATTCATAAAATCATTCATTCATATGCATTATCATACCATGTTGCTGTTTTGAATTATTTCCCCTGGGTGTATGCAGCAGAAAACAGCCCAGGCCTACTGAACTTTGTTGAGATGGGCTGGTGGAAACTTTTAACACTTCTACATTTTCTTAAATTCCATCGGGCAAAATAAATTCCAGTCCATAATACCAGGGCCAAGCTGATATGTCCTTCTGAGCCAAACAGCCGTGACTCTTTGAGCAGTGAAACTGAGAAGAAATTGACTTAAGTAGCTCACATGGCAACAATTAGGAAGATCATTTTCTGACCATTTCATCACATGAAGGCAGTGTCCGTCTAGGCTACAGTTATACAGATCTACTAAAAAGCTCCAGGTGCATTACCATCACTCAATTCAATTCAACTCAGTTTATTTAAGAAGGGGACTGTGCAAATTAATGAAACACATGATCATACATGGGTTAAAAATGCCAGAAATAGCCAAACGGCTATTTTTCATCTGTAGTCCCTCAGGGGACTACAGGGACATCAATGTTAAAAGAAAATGCAATTAAACAAGATGGAGTAGGATAGAAGGATAGCAATCAGATTTGTGATACGGCTTACATATATGGCTAAATATTAACAAAAGTGTATGGTATTGCATCAGGGTTCATTTGGATACATTGCATGATTTAGGCATGTGTCCTCCTCAGGATTAACTGTAACTTTTAAACTTTAATCCCTTGACCTTATATAGCTCCAACATTAGGATCAAAAATTCAATGTGTTCAATACTTTCGTTTATGACGAAACACTTGCAAAACTCGTGACTTTCCCCCAAAAATGAAGTTCTTCCTTACTTGATTATCAATGATGTGTGTTTTTCTATGTTGGTGTATGTTTCATTATGTTCCACTTACAGTGATTACACACGTAGCTTATTCTCTATAGCCTTTGAAAGTGCAAAGAAAATGATTACCTAACGCCTTGAAATCTTAGTGGTTTATGTGAGAAACCCCTCACGTCAGAAGTCTCCTGTTCTAGTCAGAGTCCCACTGTGTGAGCTGCTCATACAGGCTCTGATAACCATAATCCCCTCTCTGTGACTCTCACATGATGAAAAAATCCCACCGCTCGCAGCAACCAGAGGCTAAACTCTACACAGTTACTCACATGCTCCTCTGTTCATGCAGTAGCAAATGCTCCCCCATGTGCTCCACTTTAGCTTGTGTCTTTTCTGACCTGCTAAAGAGGCACAGGGAGAAATGGTCAACATGAGGAGATATTTCCCCATAAAAGGGATCCCTTTGCCGTGGTCGAGGAGGGACACAACGCAGAATGAGTCCAGTCCGCTCCTACCAAAGGTAAGAGGTTGCTTTGGAACGTTTGAACTTTGTTATGTTAACTTTGTTTTTTTAATATTGCCTACATCTAAAATGTCTAAGGTGGAAATAAGTTCTACAAAACATTAGTAATTAGTTGCACTCCGTGTGTCTAAAGGCAGGCTCTGCAAACGAGGATGGAGAGGAGCTCGGCAATGTCATCACTGAATTCCGACCAACCGATCCAAACAATGGACAGGACGGCAAAGGATCTGTATCCGCAAGCTTCCGACCCCGCTACGGTTATTCATTGATGGACTCATTCCTCAAATACTTGCTGTTCCTATGCAATCTGCTGTTCACAGTGCTGGGCCTGGTGGTTCTCGGCCTGGGGATATGGGGCCTCATCAGCAAGGAGTCCTTTGCTCAGGAGAAGATCGGCAGTATCGGCACCGACCCCATGCTGATGCTCGTGACTGTGGGCCTTGTGCTGACTATGCTGTGCCTCTCGGGCTGTGTGGGCTCCTTGAGGGAGAACTGCTCTTTGCTCAAGCTGTTCTCTGCCGCCGTGCTCGTGCTGATAACAGCCCAGGTGCTGGCTGCCATCATGGCCTACAGTCTACAAGATCAGATTGGAGGCTACATGCGCTCAGGGATGCTAGCTGCCATGGTGCACTACCAGGATGATCTGGATCTGAGGTTCATCACCGACGAGATTCAGACCAATCTGCAGTGCTGCGGGGCAGATAACTACCGTGACTGGGAGGTCAACATGTAAGTAGAGGGTGAATAAATGCAAATAAAAATTAGGGCTGTCAAGCGATTAAAAAAATGTATCTAATTAATTACAGGCTCTGTGATTAATTAATCTAAATTAATCGCATACTTATATGACACTTGTATACCTTTTTATAAACAATAGGCCTATAGGCTACCGTTCGTCTCTCTCTCTCTCTCTCTCCGTCTCTCGTAACTTCTGTCTCCTCCCCTCAGCCAGGCTTCTACATTGAATACATTTAGGAACTACTAGCGCCGAGAAAAAAAACACAAAAAAACAAGCAGGCTAAATGACGCGCGCGCGCACACACACACACACACACACACAAAGGAGGAAAAAAGACAGGCATATGCTGTCCATTTAGACGATCGCAACTAGCAAACAAAAGTGAGACACGGAAGAAGATTGAGAGATACTGTCTTGAACCTACATTGTTAATTAGGCACCCACTAAATCAATAATGCACAGACACTGCGGAGAATAACACAAGACGTATTCCTACCGTCATGCTTATTTGCCCGGAGCAGCCCATAACACATCCATAGAGCCCTCGGCCCCTTCCCCCTTTCTTTACTCTTTAATCCCGTGCGGGTCGTGTCCGCAAGATACAGGTGCAGCTTCGCTATCGTCTCACCTCTTTTGCACCGGGTCAAAGGGCAATATAGAAGTGCGATTAATCGCGTTAATTTTTCTGTGATTAATTAATCGAAATGAACGTGTTAATTTGACAGCCCTAATAAAAATAAATATGGAATGCCTTGAAAAAGACAAAAATCTGAATTTTTCTTTCTTCCTTTCGTCAGATATTACAACTGTTCAGCTCCAGGAGTGCTGGCCTGTGGCGTCCCTGCAACATGCTGCGTGGACCCTTTGGAGAACGGCACAGTGTGGAACTCTCAGTGTGGTGTAGGAGCCCAGTTGCTGGATGAGTTCACTGCTCAGAGTGTGATCTTCCTGGGCGGATGTATCGGGGGAATCTCCCGCTGGATCGAGCTGCACGAGGGCCTGATAGGGACAGTTACAATCGTCGTACTGGGGGTCCAGATTCTGGCTGTGTTCATCACTACACGACTGATAGAAAGAATCCAGTGGCATAGAGTTTACATGAAACCTGGGGTGATGCCTATATTGTACAATTAAATGTAATGGGTGCTAACTGCTTTTGGATATCCACCATGTTTGAGTTAAACATAGGTAAACTGTATCCCCTGAACCACAAGAAAAAATCCACTCAGCTCGATTGAAAAGACTCATGACTGCACCCGTTTTGTCAGTAGAAATGAAAAATAACTACCAGTTTGTATGGGCATATTCCAAAATAAATTAGGAAGGAGACATACCAAAGTGCATCATAAGCACAGCCATTCCAAACTAAAGCAAGTAAACTCAGTAGGTAACACCACGGATTTTGGTAAGGGAAATCAAGATTAGTTTCCAGGTCACGGCTGGGCCAGTCCAGTGGGGTTTGTAATGCCTCGTTTCCACCGAGTAGAGCGGGTCGGATCGGAGCGGTTCGGTCCGGGTAGTTTGGCTTTTCATTTGTAAAAAGTTGGGTAGGGTACGGTTTAAGCGCACCTAACCGCTCTGAGCCGCTCCAGATCTCAGTACTCCTCCGTAGGGGTACTAGCCGCCTGAAAGCGGACCGAAAATGCGGAGCTACACGCTGCCGTCATTTGATTGGTTAGTCGAAAGAATCATTTCCGCCATGTGTATTCATCTCGGCAAGAGTGAAGAGAGTCTGTGTTTTGGTGAAAATGTGAGCACAGCACTGTTAATTGTTTGGTGTTTTTCCTCGTCATTAATAATCAGTTGGTTTAGTTACGTGTCCCACTGCTACGTAGCTGCCGCAGCCAGCACTGTTTGCTCACTGAGTTGCACCGAGCCGTCTCTGTGTGTTTACGCCATAGCCTAGATAGTTTTAGGCTAAATACACGCTCACAACACGGGGGGAATAAATAAAGAAGCAGCTGGTTTGACCAAGCAAAAACGAGAGACCGCTGGCTTGACCACAGTTGGTCGAAAGAATCATTTCCGCCGTGTGTAGTCACCTCGGCTAGAGTGAAGAGAGTCTTGTTTTGGCGAAAATGTGAGCGCGGCACTGTTTATTGTGTGGTGTTTTTCCTCGTCATTAAAATAATCAGTTGGCTACACTGTGTCCCACTGCTACGATGTCACGTAGCCAGCGCTGTTCGCTCACTGTCTATCAGTTGCACCGAGCAGTCTCTGTGCTCACAACAACACGGGGGGTATAAAGAAGTTTTGTTCTACAACCCTATAGTTTGACCCATATTCTGGCGGCGGATATCGCAGTCCAGCCTAAACCCCGCCCTACCAGTAAGGGTAGGGTCATAAACCCCGCCCTACCAGTAAAGGTAGGGTCCGCGGTGGAAACAACACCGAGATTCTTAAAAGTGAGCTGTCCCGCTCTGAGCCGCTCCGATCCGACCCGCTCTACTCGGTGGAAATGAGGCATAAGGCAAGACCCTTAATTCTACCTGCATACCTCGAGTATCGCTTTGGATAAAATCGTCTGCTAAATGACATGTTATGTCATATGACATAATAATAACACGTTTTGATTCAGAAATGACATCAAAAGAAAGGTCAAGAAGACCTATGTAACATGGATATGAGACAATCCATTCCTTACATAACTCTAAATATATATGTATGTGCCTAATACTGCTGTTTTGCAATTTCCAAAAAGGTTGATTTTGATAACAAGCTCACAATGTAAGCCTTATATTGAGATTTTTTTCTCATTCGAAGCTCCATTTATTCTCTTCTCATGTGACTGCTGATGAAAATGCAAAAAGTGCATTCCCTTTGGGAAGTATGCTCCAGCAAGATCGTTATCACTCTCATGACTGTAAGGTGACTGGGGAGTGTATCAATGTTCCTGAGGTTCAATCCAGGATTACATTTTTTGTTGCCAATTTATTAGCGTGGACATGATAAAGACACAGTGATAAAGGCATAATATTGAACTTGGAACCAAATAGTATAGAGATTAATCAATCAGGTCAAGTTAACACATCATGGATGTATCATGTGTATCACGTCAGTGGTTTACTTTATAACTCTATTGTATCCATAAAACCAATTATGACATTAACAAAAGTGTCCCATTTGTTGCCATATACATCTGGGGGAAATTGAGCCCTGGTAACATTAGGGTGACCCCAGGAGAATAAAGAACATGAATTAATATTAACATTGCTCGTTGTCAACAGAGGATTGCCAAACAACCAGGAAGTGACTGCATTAGGACAAGAAATACTGCATTACCCCTTTACCACAATTGGTAATTGTTTCTCACTTTGCTAGCAGCCCTTTTATTTTTCTATTTGTTTGAGCTGTTGAGATGCATGTGAATGGTATTATTCTACTTATCTAAATCTCATCAAGAGAAAGCAAAGAAGCGTAATTCCAAAAAAACGTCATGTCACTAAAATGATCCTAGATGACTTTACTGTTCTGATTATGTTGTTCAGTTCACATAGCTACTCTTTTTTTGAAAAGGGACACATAAATGATTAGAATGTTATTTTAGTATTCTAGTTTAATTAAACGTGATGGTGGTTAATTGTGCATAAACTCTGTCTTTGAAGCCAGTAACCAGGCTTCTAGTTTCTGCTCCCACTGTATACTCACACACACACTGTATACTCACACACATTGCTCTTGAACTGGTGGCTGTTCCTTTGTTTGAACATGGCTCAGGCTGGGCCCAGCCCTTCGCTTCAAATTTGGTCACATTTCAAATTCATACTTTTGTCATTTGACCTGTAAAAGGGACAGTCAATGCACATTAAAAAGTGATGTAAAACATGCACAAAATAAGAAATGTTGTTTATCATGGCTAGATTGAAATACAAAACATTCAAGACTGGCTTATGGCCCTGGAATTTTTTTTTACAATGAGTGTCAATTTCAACTAATCTGAAGAACGGACGTGATTAGACACACATCCCAAACTCACATTACTAAATCACCCTCCACTGTGCCTTTTCACAGCACCATCATAATCAGATTACTGTGAGAGGAATTGCTGAATTTTCTGTCAGATTTGTCGGCCAGTGTAAGGAGTTTTGGAGGGATTGTTTCAAAATGATTATTACTTGAAGATTATGGCGCTCGTGGCCACTAATGTGCAGGGCTCTCTCTCACACACACACACAGCACGTCCATTAGGAATTTGCTGCAGTTTAGAGGATATCATCCCCGTCCTGCTGAGACAAAGCAGAACACACACCTGCCAGTGGAGACACATGCAGATGTTTTTGGATTTAACAATGAGGATGACTATCCTTCAGTCAGGAGTGAGTTGTATTATAGTTCTTCAACCTCCACCAACTTGCAGCAGGGCCGGGGCTGGGGGATTCTCAGAATATGTGTCAGCATCCTCAGTAACTGTGTAACTGCCCACTACCTGCAAAATGATGCAATGTACGTGTGCAGCCCAGGAACACACTGCACAAAGCACAAACAGCAGCAGCAGCATCCTCTGTCTCATCAGCAGTCTCTGAGGGTGAGTTACATATGTCTGTCTGGTAATACAACTTAGGCCTGGTTCAGGATCAGGACATGTATATTTCATACTAATAGTTTCACCTTCATGACCTATAATGGTTATTGATAAGATAGTTATCTGAGTAATCTTCCATATACGCTGAGAACCATGTAGGCTCAGGATTGCTTATGCGTCTAGAAAAACATTAATGACACACTGTATGCCACGTCTCATACCCTGATGGACAAAATGTCGTAGAACTAGGCTATGGTTCCCACAACTGACTGTTAGGCTGCAACCATTATCAAAGGTAAATCTGTAGCTTCATTATCATTTTTTTTTTAAATATTGATTGATAACAATAGCAATCTTAAGCAGGACTAATTTTGGTTTTAAAGGTTCAGTAAGCGGAATGGTCAGTTTAGCTAACTTCCTGACACTGACTGCAGTTAGCAGTCCCCTCCCTCGTCACCACATAATGCACTGCGGTCTTCAAGCAGCGAGTTATCTAGCATCATCTCAGATAAGTATGTGTGATAAAACATGGAGTCTAGGCGCGTAAACATTCACCCATCTGTTGCTCTGTGCGTGCACCGGCAGTGAGACGGGTGCCGGTTTGTAGCGTTCTCTCTTCCGATTGGATATCAGTTTCGGGATCCCCGAAAAGTTTATTTGCCGATAGTAGGTATATTATTGTAATTGGTCAATAAATAGACTTCAGACACATTTGGGCAAACAAACCAAACGATAGTCCTACTGATATGTTGCTTCAAATTGTTGTTTGGTTCGAAAATATGGGCTGATAATCTATTAAATGTTCATGTTTTCTGTTTATTGGTTGAATTAAATAATCAAACTTTTAATTTGGTTGTTTAATTATTTTTAACTGTCACATTTTAACATTGTGCCAACCAACCCCATAACGTGTGCCAACCAACCCCACGATGGGGCTCCCCTATATTAACATAAATAAATTGCTTACTTCACCTTTAACTAATTATGATAGTAATCAATACCACACTATCTACTTCAAATGTAATGAAAACATTGAAGTTAAACGTTAGATATAATTCCCTGGAATTTTGTGTAAAGAAACTGATCTAACATCGCCCTCTAGTGGCGGTGGATAGAAGCACCATTAGTTTGTTTTACCGCAAAGATCCTCTCTTAAAGGCCTACTTCACCGGTTTGAATATGAAGGTGTATTGAATTCTGAGATCCTATGTAGGCTAGTATAAATGTGCGAAGAAAATTGAAATCGGTTCATCTTAGCCTGAGAAAAGGCAGAAAGAGTGTTTTTTTTAACCCTATATTTCTCTTTCTCGTGACATCACAGAAAGAGAAATATAGGGTTAAAAAAAAACTTACTTTGTAAATATTACTGTGATGTATTTTACTGTGACATCACCGTAATATTTACAAAGTACGTTTTTTTAACCCTATATTTCTCTTTCTGTGATGTCACGAGAAAGAGAAATATAGGGTTAAAAAAACACTCTTTCTGTCTTTTCTCAGGCTAGGATGAACCGATTTTAATTTTTTTTGCACATTTATACTACATAGGATCTCAGAATTCAATACACCTTCATATTCAAACCGGTGAAGTAGGCCTTTAAGTATAGGAGTCACTCTGCGATACATTTCTGTCTAATGAGCTAAATTGAAGTACCGAAAAAAGCCACGGAGTGAGCACTCTTCACTTCCTGCCTCTCTGTCCCTCCTTTCCGGTTCGTAGCTTTCCCACACGTGTTATTGCTTTTTTGAGGATACTTTGTAATGCATTGAAACAAACTGCAGCTAACATGGGGAAGAACAAGAAGAACAAAGCAAACGAGCCGGGAAAACAAGCGGAAAAGGCCGGACAACATCAGAGGTAACGCGCGGAAAGCGAATGTGTGGAAAGCTAATGTGTAACAGGACAAACTGTTAGCGGGCTAGGTGCAGCAGCTAGCTGTTATTAGCCTATACGTTATAGTTATTGGTCGCGAGCTGTCAAAAATAAGATTCAACTTCTTAAACATTATCCTGGTATTCACGTTTAGACGCCCTGTAACTTGTATTATTCCTGACTTTCAAACGCTAATGTCTAACTATTTTTTTCCTACGTGGTGTCTTAACAGTGGGAAGAAGTTCAAAAGAGATGGTAAACCGAAGAAAGCCAAAGAAGACCAAGAATTCCATGACATCCCATTCAGGCTCCGAGAGATAATGAAGAGCAAAGAGAGGATGAAGAATGGTCCACTTAAGGGCAGCAAGCTCAAAAATAGTAAGTATGATAAAGCATGCAAAGAAGTATATATGTTTTAATATGTGTTTGTTCAGGGCTGCCAAGTTTCACCAAAAGTTTGGAGTGAGATTTTTTGGCCGAGGGACCCAAAACCGTGTCCTTTCTCCCACCCAATAATTTTTGCTAGTGTCCTGCAAGTTTATATATTGTTCATAATAAATCAGAAATAAAGACAATTGGAAATTGGAAAATGTGATAAAACATTAAAAATCTTATTAAAATAAACTAATTCATGAATTGTAAAGTCGTAGGACAGGTTTTAATTAAACATTGGGTGTGGACACATTATAAGTGGGGGTCTGGGGGTCACCCCCTGAAAATTTTGAGCATTAAACACTTCATTTCCTGCATTCTGGTGATTTTTTATGAAGCAATGTGTGCCTTTTCAGCATTAATTTTTATATAAAGGAAAAGAGAACATTCACGGTTTCGCTGACACAAATGTTATTGAATAGCATTCAATTCATGTGTAGTGCTTTCAAATATCTCCTGTAGCCTATTGTTAAAACATTTGGTTAAACTGTAATAAAGGTAATTATTCTATATCATGTCTACTATTGAGTATGGTATTTTACTAGCAGCATTAGACTTTATTCAAAGAAAAAAAAAAGGGAACAGTTCAACACCAATGCAAACTACTAGGCTAAAATAAAACATCTGTGTTATTTGGTCCCTCCTCTTAGGCTACCTTGATTTGTGTTATGAAAAGTGCTATACATGTGCAATACATAGGCTACAGTTCATTACACAGAAGAATAAAAGCATTTGTATTGGCGGATGAGCCATTTGTTACTTTGCAAACCTAATTTTCAAACTAAATTACCAAAAAAACAATATACGAAACGATCCAAAGATCTTCTGAATTTACTTGAGTGAAATTGAAGGGTTAATATGTTTGATGCATGCGCGCTCACCGGCCGGCGGGGACACAATTCTTATCAGCGGTAACTTGGCAGGCTATCAACACACACCTCAGAAGAGAAGGTATAGGTAGGGGACTCACCTCCCGCTTCGAATGCACAGTGCACATCAAAGCATAACGTTAACGCGCGTTCAGAAAGAGGAAGTCATGGCACTCATGTCTGTTAGCTTTTCAAAATAAGATATTTTGGGGATTCATTTCTCCGCGTGAGAAATTTGAGGTGTGGCGTGTGAGAGTGTGAATGGGTTGATTTGCGTGTGTCTCACGGCCAAAGAGTGAGACTTGGCAGCTATGGTTTGTTTATAAGCTGTGTTGAATTTGTTACAGCCATCTCCCCCAAAGGTAAACCAGAGGACTCCCAGGCCGGAGACATCCCTGTGCCACATTTCAAGCGGGGGAAGCAGGAAGGCGAGAAAGCGTACGTGCGTCGCATGGAGAACGAGACACAGCACGTCCTCTTCCTCACCAAGAACCAGGTGGACAGAAAGCCTGAGCTGGCCGATGACCAGCAAGAGAAGCCCGCAGACAATAAGGGCAAGTCTGACAAAAAGAAGGAGTGAGCACACGTTTTTATTTCTTCTTCTTCTTGTTGATGGTATGTGTTTGTGATGGTTATGGGATGAAGCCTGGTGCCAACCGAGTCAGTTCAGCCAATCATTCTGCTTCCAGTATGTCACGTGGGTTGGTGGTGGTGTCTTCTTTGTTGGTTTGTGGCTAAGGTTTCATTAAAAAAAAAAAAAAAATCTTGGAAACATGAAGTTGAATTTAAAAAAAATAACCTTTTGCATCAAATGTTTTATACAAGGGCTTTACATTACACTTAACAATGGTATAATAACCCAACATGTATTTACTTTCATTACAGTAAATAACAATATAATATAGGCCACAGCCTGTGCTAATCTCCCCTGGATGATACGTGTCTTATTTATTTGATCTACAGACATGATAAAAGCAGATTGCAGAGGTTAAAGCTGAAGAAGTTGGACAAACAAGAGGACTTAATGGAAAAAGAGATGTTCGTAGGTAATGAAATCATTTTATTTATTTATCACCTAATTTTTCTGATACATTTGACCCATACCGAGGATGTACTTCAAAACAAATATGCACTGGATACATTTTGAAT
Organism: Ammodytes marinus; assembly: GCF_949987685.1. Classification (NCBI taxonomy): domain Eukaryota; kingdom Metazoa; phylum Chordata; class Actinopteri; order Uranoscopiformes; family Ammodytidae; genus Ammodytes; species Ammodytes marinus. The sequence continues at coordinate 26,737,030 of NC_137220.1, read as the reverse complement.
GATTTGGAGGTACGTTCCATCCATGCAGTGAGGTGATTGACAGTCAATGTAAATGTGCAAAAAAACTAATTAGTAATAGGTAATTATTATAAGTCATTTTCTCAGTTCTCCTTATTTTCTGTGATTTGTACTTTTAGATGGGGAACACATTTGCCATAACGGCTTAATAATGTGATTTTGTGTTGTTTTAACATCATCTTCTGCTGCCTCCTATAAATAGATCATTAATGCACCTTAAATCACTTCAAAATAAATCTATGCAAACTTCCTGTTATATAAATATATCTACTAATGTGATGGTTGTTTGTTGTGTTTGTAGATTACGTTCCCTTTGGTGAAGTGTCATTAGCCCCGCCGTCTTTGAGCGCCAAACACGCGAGAAAAACTCCGGTCAAGCCTCAGGTAACTTGGTCATGCCGTCGCACAATGTTTGTCTTGGTTGATCATAATGGTCGAGTAAGAAGTTTAAGTGTGTTCCTTAATTCTACCTTTTCCAATCTCGGTCATCCAGAAAGAGCTGCTTCTCCACTCTCTCATGGGCCACACTGCCACCTCCACCTCCACCTCCACCTCCACGGCCAAGCCCTCCATGGCCAGACAGAGGATGATAGAGGAGGAGAGACAGCGGGTGGTGGAGGCCTACCGCCATCTTAAGAAACAGAAACAGCTGCGGTACGATGAGGCCAAGGCGGCGAGTCGTCTCAAGAAACACAAGAATCTCAAGACGACGAAAACATAAAACATTCTCTGACCTCCCAAAGTTCAAAAACTGAGACACAACGTAAGACGACCATCAGTAGACGTGTTGTGTAACTCTGGAGCTGACGCCTGTGTGGGAGCTGAACACACCGTTAAGCCGACTGCCGGGGAAATATGCAAACATTTTCTATCCGCAGGCCACACAGTATGGAGGAAAGCTGGAATCACCCGCTGCTTATCACTATCACATATTTAGCTGGTAAAGGGAACAGGACATTCAAATTGTAACCTGCCGCCTGTTCTGAAAAGGACACCCAACTGATCACCTTTGACTAAATGCCTCCAGCCAGGTGACCTCTGTTGACCTATTTCATTTGTCAAGAGTTTTTGTATATACATTTGTGATATGGTAGACAATAAAATTATTGTTTTTATGAGACGCATTGGTTCTGGTTGTTAGCTGTGGTTTCCACTAGGTGGCAGTCCTACTGTAGAAAGACTATTTTATATTGTTTGTATGAAGTGCTGAATTATTTTGAACTTCATTTTCACTTTGAAAGTAAGATTATCCCTGCGTTCCAAATCGCATACTCTTTCTTTTTTCTGTTCTACATACTACATCTGACCATAAATGGAATCTAGTTAGAATGCATATAGGCATACACTTGGGACTTAGGGTCAGAATCGCCCAAATAGTTTTCAACACTAAAAATCTCGGACGGATGTAGTAGACCTACGGGTATTTAATTTAGTAAATAGCAGAAAGTATGGGTTTTCGACTGCAGCCAGTATTTCTTTTACATATAATGTATCTGAATTAATGGCTGTACTATTTTATCATTCTGTGTTCATAAGAAGAATAAATCGTCCCAATTTTTTGATAAAATGTAAAAGAATTAAAGCGGCAACGAGTAACTTTTAAATATCTTTTAAACAGCCTCATGTTTCCTCTCATAATCATAAATTACCTTTAACAGCAAACAAGTCCATCAGTGCAAAGAAAGACGTTTTTATATAGTTTTTATTACTGCATTTGATCTGGTCGTACACCCAGTCCGATTTTCGGTTCACGCGTGCATGCTCTATGGTCACATATCCGCATTGGTCGCAGATTTCAGTGTGGCGCAGGAACGCGATTTGAGAAGCCTATGGCTCCAGGTGAGGGAAGGGGATAGGGAGACCAGATCCCAATTCACCAGATGTGGGACAAAGACTACGTTTGTGCGGGACAAAGTGCCGTTTTCTTTAGCAAAATAAACTCGTGTCACCACCAGTAATGCCAGAGACACGGCTTTCTATATTAAAAAACACTATCTTTAGATCAGCGCGCAGCAGTTAAGTTAGCTACTGTTAAACAAATAGAGTTAAGGCTGCGGCTTCACATTAAAAGCATTTCACTGGCTTCACATAAGCATTTCACTTGACAAACGTGAGTTGGCTTTTATTTTGAAGTAACAGAAAGGAAATGCCGAAGCAGGCAGCACCTTCACAGAGCCACTGAGCCCAGCAGCCCCCCGACAGTGCGATACACACACACAGAGACAAACGGAGAGACGCACACTCACAGACTGCTGTCTCCACACAGCTATCGGATATATAGGCTACCAGATTATAAAACACGCATTTAAAAAGGGGGGCTCACTTTCAATAACAATGCGGGACAACGTCTCAATTTGCGGGACGTGTGAAAAGTAATGGAAATGCGATCTGGTCACCCTAGAAGGGGAGCGGGAGCCTTGTTTGAGACAGTTATTTGTCGTCATAATTGATAACGGGGCTGAACCATCAAAGCAAAAAAAGAAAATGCAATGAAGAAAAGCAAAAAAGGGAGAGTGATAGGCGGGTGGGAGGGCGTTGCCAAGCAACGTATAGGCCTACACAATTTCACGGAGTGAACCTAGACTGCAGTGTTTACTCCTAAATGAATGAGCGGTAGCCTACTAAAGACTCGTTCAGCTCCGTGAGAGGTGACAATGCATCAACTCATTGCAATCAGGAGTGTTTAGCACTTACTGGCATTAGTAGATGCTGTGTCACCACCACTCTCACCGAGCCGAAATGAGTCCACACACGGACACGCACCATATTGCTTCCTGATTATTTGAATCTTGCAGCCCTGCACGAGCAAGCAAACAGCTTCACGACAGCTGGCGTCGTAATAATACTACCGCTTTTGTTCAAAGGTGTCGCCAACGTGCCGACTTACTCGTAGTGCCTTTAAGTTAAAAAAGGGACTCATTACGAAGTCTGTTTAGTAGATGTTCACATGATCTCCATCGGGAGAAAGAGTTTGACCAGTTGTCACTGATTATCCCTGCTTTCCAATACTATTTAGTTTACCAGAAAAAGATTAAGGATGTCCCAATACATGCATGTCAATTGTAGTATGCTGGAAATACATAAATGCCCCACTAACCCCAATAGCATTTTGGAGTCTTTATTCTTTAAACATCTTACTTTTTTTCTCTCCTGTGGCCCTAAAACTCTTCTGTTCTTTAGTATGTAGTGTAGTAAAAAGAAAAAGTATGTGATTTGGAACGCAGGGTATATTTTAAAATTCCCTCTTTTTCCTGAGCAATGAGAGAAGGAACTGTGGTCTTCAAAGGTAATACCTGGAATGATCCCAGGAGCAGGTCCTTTAAGTAGCTGTCATGAAGCTTTCAACATAAATTCATGTTTGGACATCATATGATATTTTCTTGTCAGCTGTGGTTTCCAAGGTGATTAATCAACCTCAGTTGTAAAAATAATTGTATTATTATTTACAGATCTGAGACGACCATATACAGGGCGGGCCGCTGCTAAGCTTTTGGGTGCCCTAAGCTTAAAGGCCTACTTCACCGGTTTGAATATGAAGGTGTATTGAATTCTGAGATCCTATGTAGTATAAATGTGCAAAAAGAAATTAAATCGGTTCATCCTAGCCTGAGAAAAGGCAGAAAGAGTGTTTTTTTAACCCTATATTTCTCTTTCTCGTGACATCACAGAAAGAGAAATATAGGGTTAAAAAAAACGTACTTTGTAAATATTACTGTGATGTCACAGTAAAAGACATCAGTAATATTTACAAAGAAAGTTTTTTTTAACCCTATATTTCTCTTTCTGTGATGTCACGAGAAAGAGAAATATAGGGTTAAAAAAACAGTCTTTCTGCCTTTTCTCAGGCTAGGATGAACCGATTTAAAAAAAATTCGCACATTTATACTACATAGGAACTCAAAATTCAATACACCTTCATATTCAAACCGGTGAAGTAGGCCTTTAAATTGTCAATGAGGCCCCCCCTCTCCCTCAAAAATAAACACCAAGATGCATGGAAATTCTTCACCCTTGCAAGATCTCTGCGACTGCTTTTTGGCACATTTGCTGTATTGATGAGTTCTTGAGAACAGCATTTAATAAAAAGAACAGCTTAACGTGTGAAAAAAGTTGCCGAGTATCCTACTAACTGCTTTTGCAAAGGAGAGACTGGGCTCTGTGGACGTGATTGACAGGTGACCACAGAAAAACTGGTGATGGGTGAATTTGGAGGCGGGCTATCGCCGTGCCCACCTGATCAGAAGCTAGGAATGGTCCTGGTATAGTAAATAGACATATTTTAATTGGCTGAAAAAATAAAAAAATAAATTTTCTTCACTTTTGATTGGGCGGGAAGGGGGGGGGGGCCCCAGGATCTTGGTGCCCTACGCGCTCTGCGTACCCTGCGTAAAGGGAGTGGCGGCCCTGACCGTATAAATCAAGCTTACATTTAAATAAATAAACAAACTATTTGTACATTTAAGGATATTAGATAGATAGATAAAGATAAGAAAAACTTTATTGTCTGTCGCAAGTGACAGAAATTCATCTTTGACAGGTCAGGTTCAATTTACACAACAACTTAAATACAAAAACTGTTGGTAGTACTTATTGTACCTTTTATTAACAGACTTAATGCTGGGATGAATACATCACATCAGGCTTTTTAAATGTAAGTTTTCAATTCTGTTTTATGCACTACAATTGAAGGAACAGTTGTGCAATGAAATTCTGAAATCTCCAGAACAAACTATTACCGCCTGGCACAGCTACGTTTGTAATCTTTAAAAAGGTTTATCCTCATGAACGAGCTCTTTGTTAAAATATTGTCCTCTGGGACAAACTGTACATTCAGATAGGTTTTGTTTGACAGCCTTTAAAGCCTCATTCATCTAATCGCAAAAATATCGATAACATTTTTCTGCAAGAGCGATCATCTGATTAATAATAATATCACCAGATGGTATTAACTATTAATGCTGAGTCTCTTCTGTCTGCTCATTCCTGTTTGATTAGTCTTTTTATTCCGTCTGTGTTTGTCCACTGAGGGTTGTCACAGTGACGAGGAAATGCATTAAGTGGTGACAGCTGCTTGTGATTGGTAGTGCTGACTCAACCGCCACTGGTCATGTAACCGCCCGTGTCCATGTGCACAAGACACTGACAGCTCTTCATACGATCAGGGGACTTGCTGCCTGTCAGAGAAAGGTGCTGTGTTTTAAGAGTTAATGTCTAATGCACTTTAAACAAAGGTCTTATCAATGTCTTCTGTGTGGTGACACCTTACCAGTAAGCCTTTTATGAGATGCATGGGTCAAATCCAGCTCCTTTGGGTTAGTGTGTGCATAACCCAGTCAGTGACTTTAGACAGTAACCACTAACTAAACTGTCATTGGAAAAATAAAGGTAACACTTTACAATAAGGTTACATTAATGAAGTGTTATTTAATGCTAAGTGGCCTTGCAGGGTTAAACATCTTGACATTGTCACATATCTGTTGTCCCTTTCTCATCAGTCTGATTTCCAGTTAGTGAGCAATTTCCTCTCCCAGCGAGTACTCATGGCCCTGACTGCACAGGAGGGTGGGAGTAATTTGGAGAGTGCATGCTGCTAGGCAGACACAGCTCACTGTGAAGCTTTTAACAGAGAGAGAGAGAGAGAGAGAGAGAGTGTGTGTATGTGTGTGTGTGAGAGAGAGAGAGAGAAAGAGAGAGACAAAGTATATGCTATAACTGTTCCTTTCCCTGTAGAGAAAAGGAAGAACTCATAAGTGAAAGCAGTTGCACATGATCATTTGTCTAAAGCTAATTTGTCCCTTCACAATAATGTTTTGAGATATATTATGTTAATGTTCAAACACCATACACCCTCAGTGGCATTTCAAAACTGTCTCAGTAAAAAATAACATTGCATAGTGTGTGTTTACTGGCAGTAGGTTTGGGAGTTGATTTTGAGGCCATCTTCAACCCGAAAAGGTCAAACTAGCTCATCTTTAAAGATACTAATAGTTGCCCTCTCGGAACAGTGTCTGGGAGGCTGTGGTTGCTGCTGCACAAAAAGTTGATTGTCAACAGATCAAGAAACTGACAGACTCCATGAATGGAAGGCTTGTGACAGTTATTGAAAAGAAGTGTGGCTATATTGGTCACTGATTATTTTTTTGACATGTCGGAAATTTCTATTTGTAAATCTTGAGTTGTTTTATTGTTCTCACTTAACGGATGAAAATAAACAGGTGAGATGGGAAAATGTTAGTTTTTTTATTTAGTTGCAGAATAATTCCGCATACTAATAGTTGCCTAATAATAGCAACACATATATATATTCTCGTAAGAAAGACAAAACCTCACTTTTACTTTCGTAAACATTCAGGTTTAGGTTCTTTAACATTTTGGATTGACCGAGAGCACTGTAGTTGTTCAATAATAAAATTAATCCTCAAAAATACAACTTGCCTAAACATTTTGCACACAGTGTATGAGAGCCAGTCCCTATGTAATAGCCCACGTATAGCTACTAAAGCTTATCAAGTTAACATACTGCATGTAAATAACTCCGTGGGCAGTGTACAGCAGTAATCTTTGTGACACTTCCTCTTGCATTATCTACCTCATTGAATTCGGTTTTCATGTTACAATCCAAACACGCAACAGCCACACAGGATAAGAGTCACCTTTACAGGTTTTAATAAGTTAGAATTTACACCTTTTACATACATTACATTGTTTTATACAAATCCACGACTCTACACTATCATATGGATTTGGGAGGAAGAGTATTGTTTCACAAGGGAACAAAGTGTGTTTTACAAACGTGACAAATGACAGTCCTCAGCAGAATGATGACATCATAGTCATATTAGTGATACCACGATAAAAACGTTGAGTATGTGTGAGAAAAAAAAACTAACATTTGACAATTATGCACATTTAAACTTGGAACTAACCCTCGCCTTTATGTTTCCCTATTACCAACCTACAGTACATTTTCCCCATTTTGGGATTGAGATTTTGTAGAAAAGGTAGAAAGTAGAGAGAGCAGATTTTTGTCTTTCTCTTAGCTCGAAGGTAAAGTACTTGCTTCCCCATAGAGATACACACCTGCCACTCTTTCTCATGGAGACCAGTGGGGTGAAGCTACGAGTGAGCATAGTCCACTGACTGAACAATGTTGAAGGTACTTGCCTTAAAGTGAGAGTGGAAACTCACATGGAGGCATTGAGGAACAACCTCTGTATGCAAATGCTGTTGGCAATGTATACTTTTATATCATCTAGAAGTTGTCCATCTTTTATACTCTCAGCATCTTCATGATATTTTATTCATGGCACTGAGCACCAACAGCAGACATTTAAATGAAGAGGTGTGTGTGTGAGAGAAAGAGAGAGGAGCTAAGTCATAATACAGTATTGCTGGAGATTTGCCACACTTGTGTTTTTATAACTGGTTAAATAAAGTAAAATAAAATAAAAAAAATACCTACTTCACCGGTGGGAATATGAAGGTGTATTGAACCTCTGAGATCCTATGTAGTAACAATGTGCAAACATTTTAGAAATCCCTAACCCTAACATTTTCCCATGTGTGACATCACGTAAGCCTCATAGCATAATTGCCTAAATCATATTTACTCTACTCTACTTTTACTCTACACCTACTCTATTGTACATCTACTCTACTCTACATCTACTTTACCCTACTCTATAACCCTTAAGATATGACTTCGGCAATTATGCTATTAGGCTAACGAAAAGTAGATGTAGAGTAGAGTAGATGTAGAATAGAGTAGATGTAGAGTAAAAGAAGAGTAGAGTTAATATGATTTAGGCAATTATGTTATGAGGCTAACAAATTATGGTAAAATGTAGGGTTAGGATTAACAGGAAATCTGGGCCAAGGGAAGACTGAGGGAAGAACAATCTCATTCATTATATTATAATAGAAATGTTCTAATGATAGAACGCCGGGTAACACTTTGAGTAACTACTCTTTTTTGTGTACCTTATTGTAAAGTGTTACCGAACGCCGGTTCCGTATGGGTGAAGTATTCCTTTACGGAGGGTCCGTTACAGTTGATTCTAGTAACTCTATGAGTACAAAAAAAAACCTCAGTGGAAATGTATTTCATGACTGCAACACCAGTGTGTATGTGAGACTCTGGCCTCACACTGCCTGTGTGCGATAGCCTTTATAAAGTAGCCGCCATTTTCCTGGATACAATCAAGGCGCCGTGGCTCGGGGCATCATGGCGTCTTGGTCCATCTGCAAACAAGCGTAGAAGTGAAAGTCTCAGAAGATTTGACAGAACACTATCCCTGCGTTTCAATTCCCATACTACCCTGCTATTTAGTATGCCAGAAAAAGATTTAGGATGTCCCAATACATGCACGTCAATTGAAGTATGCTAAAAATATATAAATGCCCCCCTAACTTGAGTATTCGCTTTTATTCTTGACATTTCTCAACATAATGAAAAAAAAACTTCCTTATCTGATTTTTCTTCTCTCCTGTGGCCCTAAACTCTTCTGTACTTTAGTATGTAGTGTAGTAAAAGAAGAAGTATGTAATTTAGAACGCAGGGCAGATGTTTTGTGGTGTAAAAAATAGTATGTTCACACTCACCTTGGTCATACCCTTGGCAATGAGGGCTAGTTCAGTGGGCTGGTACACGGCACTACGCAGCTGACCGTTATATGCACCATATGGAGACACCGGCTTTGTGGGTACTGGGTAAGGAAAAAGTGGAGCAGGAAAGTTTGTTGAGTATGGTACATCTCTCAGTCCTTTCGTTTGTTTTTATTGTTAGTCTCTTTTAGGTCAGACTTTCCCTTTACAGCACACGTTGAGGACAGAACAAATAACATTTGCATGGGAGTGACACAACAACGTGCAATAAAAGGAAATTCCCGGAGGTCTAGTGCGAAAGGGAAGATAAGTATTACAATACAGCACCTATGGTTTCTGCTTAATTTTTTCGGAGAGTTATGGGCAAGCTGCAGTAAATGTTTGCATGGCAGGCGCTACTCAACATAACATATTTACTAGGTTCACAGTGCCTATGTAAAGCATATACACACATCATTCTTCAGTGTGTAAATGCTGTGGTCCAACTGTGTTAGCAAGAATTCTATTATTTGCATGTCATAAATCAGGTATGCAAAGAAGACAAACTACTGAGTTTACGTCTGCATCTGAAAACAAATGATGTGTGTTGACAAATTATTGTACTGAAACTGCTTCCAATTGAAATACAGTCCCCTACAAAATTATTGGAACGTTGAGGCCAATTCCTTTATTTTTGCTGTAGACTGGAAACATTTGGGTTTGACACCAAAATATGAATATGAGACAATAGATCAACATTTCAGCTTTCATTTCCAGGTATTAACATCTGGATCTGATACACAACTGTGAATATAGCATTATTTTCCTCTGTTGATCGGTGTCACATAGCTGACATGAGCCAAACATGAAATGCATAACAGATTTATTGGAGATTAATAACAATAGATGAACAAGGGCAGAATAATAATAAAGCCACTTGACAAGAGCTATGAATGTTTCATCTGTTATTAATAAAATAACAATAATTCAATACTAATAATAATCTATTTTGTCAAAAAACCTGCATTAATAATATTAACTGTAAGATGAATGTTAGACCATGTCATGACTTACCCAAAGGGGGCTCGTCCATACAGAAGGCTTTATTATCCATGTACATGACGTGGTGGGTTGGCCCCGGCTCCTTCATGAAGTTATCATACACCAGGCTCCTGGCGGGATACACATGATCTCCATCATGAGGCTGCTCCTGGTCCAGGTCCTCCTGGGTCAGCAGGCAGATCTCTGGGATGGTGTAGAGGCAGAGGAACACCCAGGCGTTGGACACCACGGCTACAGCCAGAGTTGGATCGTCCCAGCTGGGATCCCCGACCACTCTGTTCCCATGGATGTACATGACGATCCAAGCTACCCAGATGGCCAAGGTAAAGAGCCCCGTGACCAGGATGAAAGCCCCGTCTCGGCGCCACTGCGTGTGCTTGTGTGCCAGTGAGGGCAAGGGAGTCAGCACCACAGCTAGCAGCAGAACCATCACGTAGATCAGAGACATCACAAAGTCCTGATTAGCGATGCTGCACGACAGTTCAGGGTAATAAACACCTCCTTCAGGCTGGCTCTTCACCACAGTGATGATAAGCCACTCAGTGTTGATGATCACCTCAACTAGCCACAGACCTAGTGCTCCCAGGCATAACATCCAGCTCCTAGGCCCCCGGCCTCGTCGCTCCAGTAGAGCCAGCCACAACCCATGCATGATGAGGCAGGCCAGACAGCCCGAGAACAGCACTCCAAAGAGGAACCTCCGGGCAGCGCAGCTGGTAGAGTACCGGCCCACGATGAAGGCAAAGGTCAGTCCGAAAAGTCCCAGAGTAAAGACTAGAATGCCCGCCTGCAGGGCCACCATGCCCTTCCTCTTCTTGTTTGTCACAAACGGTAAGCTGGCCATGAGCGTGACAAAGAGAATAAAGGAAGTCACCACACCAGCAGCAGCCACGGCCTCCACCACCACCCCCCACACTGTAGTCAGGTCACACAGGTTGTAATATATGGAGCTCACAAGGGAACCACATCCTTTTGGAGCACTGCTCAGTCCCATGGCTGCGCCGCAGGGTTCTTTTTATATGCTGCAACAAAAATACAGACGGATGAAAAAATAAAGGAAGAAATTAGAAGAGAAACAAATGCTGATGCTTCCACACACGTTAACTTCTTTATTAAGTAAGTAAAGTAATGCAATTAACATTACACTCTGGGGGCATGTTTAAAACTGCTTAGCAGGCCTGTGACTTTTGAAGAGGGTTCAATGTCGGGACACGGAGGGTCGGAGCTTCAACCACAAATACTGGCTCAACTGCCCGGTGTTTCAACCGTGATACAACAGCCATTTGCATTTAGGTCCATGGGAAAGATATCAGGAAACAGGGTCGGAAATTGTGGTCGACAATGACATCACACATTTGATGACGGCAATGCTCATTCATTAGTGTCAATGAAGGGTGTGGTCCAACTGTGTTAGCAAGAATTCTATTATTTGCATGCATGGTCATAAATCAGGTATGCAAAGAAGACAAACTACTGAGTTTGCGTCTGCATCTGAAAACAAATGATGTGTGTTGACAAATTATTGTACTGAAACTGCTTCCAATTGAAATACAGTACATTAATTTTAGTCTCCGAAGAACCCAAAATCACAACTTTCCCTGTCTTAAATTACAACATGGAGTCATGCCCAGTCTAGCCTTGGTATACCATGAAATAATGATTCCCTATGTCTGCTCCAGAAGGAAAAGGCTACTGGTGTCAAATAGAACTAGGTATTTAAATGTAAAAATCAATATGTATTCAACTTCAGTTCCATTCATTTCATAGTGTAAACTCAATGATGTCTTCCTGTGGTAACGTTCAACAATCTGCTAAACATAGTATGAAACCTTATGTTGTGGTATACTACATTTAAATGGGCTATTTATAAATATCTGTTACGTTTAAGTAAGAAAAAATAAATTAACCATTCAAAAACCCATTGGATAACCTAGTCAAATCAAAGTCAAAATTATTTCCATAGCACATTTAAAAACGGCATCAGTTGACCAAAGTGCTGAACAAGATACAATACAAAACAACATATAAGATACATGAAAACAAAGTTAGGAGTGTCAAGTCTCAACTTGTGTTAAAGGCCAATGCAACAAAAGTGAGTCTTCAGCAACGTATTAAACTGTTCAACTTTACAGTTGGATTTATGGGAGTATTACAAGCCTATTGCAACTTTCCGTGAGGGACTTCTTACCTGGTCGGATGGCAGTGGGATCAGTTGGGAGACGTTGTGGCTGGCTAGATGGTGGTAGACTAGATTCTACTCCAGTGGGGAACGCACCAACAAAAAGGATTCCAAAATATTAGCTTTGTTTTCTGGAGTGTTAGCAGGCTCTCCGACCAGGTTCTTAAGCACTCAATCGTTCATTTATTGGGTGCCACGCTGGGTTTTTAGCAGGCGGAATCATGGGACAGTCCTCCCATCTCTGCCCACACCTTCTCTGTCGCTATCTTACCATGTTATAATTAAAAGGTCTCTCCGGCAGTCGCAGCATCAAAGTAGCATAACCCTACACAGCTATTCTTATTATGTCAATGTACTTTCTCTAACGTCTCTTTATGTAACCCCTCGCTGGTGTTTTGCAGCTTTGCATATTCTGTGAGATTAGCATCCAGCCTACTTTCAGAGCAGCTTACATCCCAAACAAAGGGGCCACTCACTCACCTATGAAGTGAGACATTCCCACGTGTGTATTGCAGGCTATTATATTATATGGCAACATTGTCTGAGCATTGACCTGTTTGACACTTTGTTTTCAAACGCATCGATGATTAATGGCTTTCGCGGGTTAAGTGCTTCGATCAGTTTGGTGATTCGTTTTTCTTGTTCTAATCAGCTGTTGCATGCACAATGCAACACCTTGCTTTCTGAGCTGGCCTACGTTCAGTTCTTGAAAGGAAAAAAAGAGCCTCTTCAATTTCCGTAGAAAAGAGTAATGTAACTTTGATGCACACTCCATAATAAGTACACGAAGAAGTCTGATACCTTTCCTCTTAATGCACAAGTATAGCTATACTTAAACTGGCCTCATCAGAGGGTAGAGTGTGCCCCCAGTTTGCAGAGCCACCTGGTGGAAAACGTTGTAAATTGTGTCACAGAATCAGATCCACACATAGCTTGTTATTGACTTGTTGTAGGCATTGCCACTTAACTTGCCATCTGATGGATAGGAATATTGACATATGCCATTGATTTTAAGCTTTTAAATTGTTGAGTGTTTTCTTTTATTTACACGTCTAACGTGTGAAATACAGAAAAAAGTTCATCAAACCCTTTGTTTTTGTGCCTAAAAAGATAGATTGAATGTCATGGGTTCTTTTTTAGCACCGTTAAGTGCTTGACAAATTATGATATATAGCAGTGTGTTAGATCAGCAAGAGCATGCCTAATTTAAGTCACCTAATGCAAGACCATTATTTACACTGTCTACTTGTTCGCCTGGGCCTGACAACCTCTCTCATCATCTCACCACCTCATTTTTTCGAGAACCTTTCCGTCAGGAAAAACATATTGTCACAAAGAAATCAAAATAGGCCCAATAGCACTAAAGAGATGGTATTAAATGAAAAATAATCAGTGTAAGACTTAACAACTCAATGCAGGGTCTTCTATTCATTTTTAGATGATTTATTTCATCCTGTGTATTATTCCTTAATTTTTCTTTTTACTCATTGGGAACCTGATGCATTCAGTGTGTGTGTGTGTTTCTTTCAAAAGCCATTTGTGTCATGTTTTAGAGGCCTGATTAAGCAGTGCATTCCTTGATGGTTTGGCACAACAGTATAAGGTCATTCCAGAGCACATGAATTAAGGTCATCCAAACACCTTGCCGAAGCTACAGTTAACTTTGGCACTCTGCCTGTGTAAGTGCTGTTTATACCGAGTGATGGAGCCCCCTGCAGTGCATCGATCCCTCAATGGATCTCGTGCCCTAAGGGCTGCTCTCACAAACCCAGCAGCTCGCCCAATCCATCCCATTGAATCTGTGTGTCTGTTTGCAGATTCTTAATAGGAGCGGATCTCAAGGGAGAAAGTTACCCTAATGAAGGGCATGCACACCCACATTTACATAGAGTAGCTAGACAACAGTTGCCTGGATTTTGTTTTAGTAATTTAGAAATTGGTATATATTTTTTTAAGCTTTATTTATACTTGAGATATCATTGAGGGGTGATGTATATGTCTATGCCTTAATTGCATAGGTTGCATAGGTTCATTGCATTCATGTAACGCTAATGATTCTTCTTTGTGCTGTTTGTCCACATCCTGGAAGTCAAACCAATAGAAGGTGCTACCAGGTACAGTATAATCCCGATCCTTACGTTGTCTAGTCCAGTTTGTTGCAGCAGGCTTCATTAGACCACCTCCAGACATTATCAGGTTATTCATAGCAGAATGTCTCATCTTCTACATTTTTACTGCAGCATGACAGGCCTCGGGGCTTCACCCACCCTCTGACATGATGTCTTTCTTTGTCTGTCTCTCTGTAGTCGGCATGATCGATTTTTGGAACTATTTTGAACACATTTATCAGATTGCAGCATATACAAATATATTGTAGTTGGACCAAAGGCCTGGTCAGATGCAATGATGAAGATAATAATAATAAAATGTATTTATATATATGAAAAAATACAGTATATAGAGAGGGGCTATATATGTCAGATCAATACAGAGCCTATCTTTTTGGAAAGATCGTTATAGAGTTCATTATTGATTATCATAGCTTGGAAAATGAGTATGCACTCTGCAAGCAGCACTCCATTAACTCCATAGTCAGCTTGACTTTGTATCACACCCTCTGCCCGCCTGCAAGGTTTGTGAAGCACCGACTGCACCTGAAAATACTGTATTTTGAACATGTACTACTTGATCGTGCAGTGTCATTTCCAAAACCAAAAATACATTTATTTCAGTAGTAAATGTGAGTTAAAAATCTAATTCTGACAGCATTTGAATTTGACGAACCTAATCTCGCCTTTTATATTGAGGAGCAGACCATGCAACAATTCAATTATCCTTCCATTTGTAAAATAATACACTATTAGAGAAATGATTTCTCTCAGATGAAAAACATCCTAAAATGGATCACATGTGTTTGACTGCAGTTGCTCACACATCTTAGCACCTTAATTACCTTTGGCATATAGTCTCAGTGGCACCCTGCTTTAATTAATTGACTAATTAGGCTATGACAATAACTGAGTGACCTAAATATCATAAAAGAATATTTTTCAGTCCACAGATTTGCTGCATTCCGAGTGCCATCAAAAACTGTGTTAATATTGATTGGTAATAGTGCCTTAGTCCCCTGACTTTTTAAACTAAAAAAAAACACAACAACCATTAAGCTGAGTCCTTGGCTGGCCCGGTGCCGCTGATCAATGCCATGTAACATCCAAAAGGGAGAAAATTCAAAATCAAAACTGTCGCTATAGCAACGCCTCTGCCAGATTCCACCAATCAATGGAGCCCGTGGGGTTGCGAGATGCGCCGGGGTAAGGCCAGCGTCCTACATAAAGAGTGCGGGACAGGGAGAGCCGGGCGGCACACACACACACGGGGGGCAACGCACACGACAGAGGCACAGCAGCGTGGAAGAGGAAGAGTCAGGAGAAGAAGAGGGGGCACAGAGTGAGGAAGAGAGGGAGGAGGACAAAGGAAGAGAGAAGCAGGGGGATAACTGAGACGAGAATGGTACGCTCATGTGAACGAGGGATCCCCTCCTGGGTCTGTGTGGGCACCCTGCTCCTCTTACTCCACTTCCACTCTGTCACAGTTAGAGGAGGTAAGACAACAACAAATGGTGTCAGCAGTTATTTTGAATTGTTTGCTTTTTAAAGTCGTATTAAGAGTCATTCCTGCAACGTAAGAGAAGCTGTGTTCTACTTCATTCCTGCTTTCCCCATGCTGTCAGTAGATAGTAGGGCACGGCATGAATGTGTGTCTCGTGCCCAGCCTGGGGGCAAGGGACGGGTATTTATCTATTCTACTCATCCTGTGCTCATCTATCTGGCTGCGGGGTGCAGCCAAATACAGGCACGTCCATTAACTGCCTAGGCTTTGTGCAGGCTCAGTCATACATACAGCACAGTGCAAGCCCTGAGTGCATGGCTTTTTTTTTGCTCCTTGAAGAAAAGATCTGACACTGATTTGAAACTATAGAAGGCCACATTCTTGTACTGTCAGATAAGATTTCATTTGAAATTCCTCATGAGCACATTCTCATCTCATCCTTTCAGCTCCAGTGGGAGAGACAGTGAAACATTTACAGTCATATGAAAAAGTTTGGGAACCCCTCTCAGCCGGCAACATTGCACTGATTTGTTGAACCATGTACAGATACACAATCTGCAGCCAGATGTTCTTGCAGGTCTTTGGAGGTGATCTTTGGGTTGTGTGCAACCATTCTCACAATCCGCCGCATATGCCGCTCTTGTACTTTTCTTGGTCTGCTAGACCTGGGTTTAACTGCAACTGTGCCTGTGTCCTTCCATTCCCTGACAACGTTCCTTACAGTAGAAATTGACAATTGAAACCTTTGGGAAAGCTTCTTGTAGCCTTCCCCTAAACCATGATAATGAATAATCTTTGTTTTTAAGATCTTTTGGGAGCAGTTTTGATGATCCCATTCTGTCTCACTTCAGCAGAGAGTCAAAAAGAAGTGTAACTTGCATTTAGGCACCTAAAATACATTTTCTCATGATTAAACAGACATTTCTATGAGGTTCAAGGCTTAACAACATAATCCAACCAACTTTGTGTTTAAAGTCATCAGTTTTACATGCTGTTACAGGCATTAAAATCAACAAAACCACAAGGGTACCCATATTTTTGCACAGCCAGTTTTTCACATTTTATTTTATTTCATACAACCAAATACTGCTTTTCAAAAAATCTTTGTTTGGAAAACATCCCAGTAGTTAGCTGTTCCTGGTAAATTAAAGACATACCACTTTTATCTTTTTTTTGTGAAAGCAGAGTCAATTATAATGCCGGCTGAGAGGGGTTCCCAAACTTTTTCATATGATTGTATAATTCAAAACTTTTTTAAGTACTTGAAAATTGAATCTCTACTTGACTTTTAAATACGGAAAAGGGAACATTTTGTAAGATAGTGTATATTATTTCATTTTGAATTGGTGTGTTTCTTAATTAGCTCAAGTATGCTGGAATAATTTGTCAAAACACGGCCCCAACACATTCCACCATGCTCAGCTGGAAAAAGGTTACTTTGAAGTGAGGGCACTTGATCCTGTTGTAGAGATGAAGACTGTGAGACACTGCGGGGGGTCAAGCGTGCTCCCCATGTGTCTCATTAAACCCCCAGTAATAAGCCAGCAAGGCAGCTGATAGCTGTGGCAGAGCAGAATGGAAAACAGTAGCCATGTGTCACGCTGAGTCTTTCATGTGGGATTCTCCAGTATGGGCCACTTGTATTTGTGCTCAAGAGAGGCCCATAGAAGCAGCCGTCTGCAGTGGCACTGTGAACCCAAGGATTCTTCTCATCTGAGCATCTGGGTTCTGAGTCAACCACCATGCTTTTTTGCTGTCTTTCTCTATTAATTGAAAGTCTGCTTTTATCAGTTGTGGTTTAGTCGAAGTGTTGGGGAGAGCGCTCTCTCTGAGTTCTTGCCGCGTGAAAATCTGATCCAAGTTGTTGAAGAAATGCACCTGAATTCTGCTGTAAAGGCCCAGTGAGGTCTGTGAAGATTATGTTGAAAGAACATAAGAAAGAAGGAAGAGGTACTATCGGAATTCAGAGATTGATAGAAGGATAAAAACAATCTCACAACTTCTAGAAAAGGGCTGACACTGTAAATCTTTGCAATTCCAAGACCCTTTTTTTTTTTGCATTTCCAGTGTACAGTGTCTTTGTAATATTTTTCTTCCACAGCTGCCCTAAAGCAGGATGGAGCGTTGGACACTGTTGCCACGGTGCTGAACCACTCCATGGGTTTGGTGCAGCGTATGGAGAGCCTGCTGGCCCAGGGGAACGCCAGTGATGTGACCCTGAGGGTTCAGACCATCAACACGGACGAGGTGAAGGTGATCCAGGCCCACAGCCTCATGCTCACACTGCAGAGTGAGGTGTTTGAGGAACTGCTGCTCAGCCGCAATACCAGCATGGTGCTTCTGAGGGAGACGCCTGAATGTGCGGCTGTCTTTGACAAGTTCATCAGGTGAGGTGTAATCATCTGTTTGGGGTTTTTATCAGGTTCAATCCAATGTAACAATTGAAGAGATCGTGGAGCGAACTGCTGGCGCTTCACTGTGTACTGTAAAGTTACAAAGATCTTCCCACATCATTTTGCCTCCCCCTCCTTTGGAGAAATTAGATGCTCCATCTAAAATATTCTTAAAATAAAATCCGCTGTTTTGGGCTCACAGTCGAAAATGGGACAGTGTGGGTTATTTTCTGTGACTCAGATGTGGGGAGAGAGAACAAGCTTCAAAGTATAGTATGCTTTGCTGAGAGACTGTCTTCTCTTTGAAAGTATGTTTTTAAATTACCTTTAGCTGACCACTCTCTCCTCTCGCAGGTATCTGTACTGCGGTGACATCTCGGTGCGGCTGGATCAGGCCATTTCTCTGCACAAGCTGGCAAGCAAGTACCATGTGTGGGCCTTGCAACAGGGTCTGAGCCAATACATGACCCAGCATCTCTCCAGCGATTCGCCCACAGGCCATGTGATCGGCTGGTACAACTACGCGCTGCAGATCGGGGACGTGACCCTGCGCGACAGCTGCCTGCAGTACCTGTCCTGGAACCTGACCTCTGTGTTGCAGAGCAGAGAGTGGATCTCCATCAGTGAAGACCTGCTCCTCTCCCTGCTGCAGCGCTCTGACCTCATCCTGCAGAGTGAACTGGAGCTCTACGAGGCGCTGGAGGCCTGGATGAGCCAAAACCAGCCCGTCAGTATGACAGTGGAGAGCGCGCTGCGGGCCATCCGCTATGGCATGATCCCCCCTCAGCACCTCTTCCGTCTTCAGAAGCAGTCGCCCCTGATGGTCAAGCATTACGAGTCCATCCGCGATCTACTCTACCTGACTTTCCAATTTCACTCCGCCTCACCCATCCAACTTGCTAAGTACATCAATGTCAACAACTGCAGTATCTTCACTCCCCGTAACTACCTGTCCCCCTCCTGGGGTTCCCCTTGGCTCATTAATAACCCCACCCGCGACGACCGCAGCTTCAGCTTCCAGTCCCAGCTCGGGCCCAGTGGCCACGACTCCAGCAAGAGAGTGACCTGGAACGCCCTGTTCTCCCCCCGCTGGCTGCCACTCAGTGCCAGGTCAACCTACACGGAGCTGGGCACCATGCAGCCTACGCGCACAGACGGAGGCCGGCCCCGCATCATAGTCACCCCAGCCACTTCCAGTCCAGACTTTGCCGGCGTGAGTTTCCAGAAGACGGTGATCGTGATGGCGAGGCAGCAAGGGAAAGTGGTGGTTCGCCACGTCTACAACTTCCACCAGAGCACAGAGGAGGCTGGGGATTTCCTGCTGGAGGCCGACCTGCAGCGCCGGTCATCAGAGTACCTGATTGACAGTTCCCTCTATCTGCACGTTGTCATAAAACCTCTCTACCAGACCCTTCTCGTTGCTAGGAAGTGAAGGCAGGAACCCCTCCGTCATCCACCCTCCACCCTCCTCCCACACAGTCACATGCACTTATCCCAAAGTAAACTCCTATCACAGCACGTGGTTATGCATCAGGTCTGTGACATCTCCATTGTTAAGTAATGTATGCTTTTTTTGTCTTCCAACTACTTAGCATGGAGTTGATTGGTTCAATAAAGGACTCACAATTTAAAGGCTCAGCAAATGATTAACACAATAATAACGGTCAGTTTCATGCATACTACGAAAGCAAAACACTTCACTGTACTGTGTTTGTGGTGATTGTTCCTTGCATTTATTGAATCTGTGTGATTGTTTAAGTTGTAGCAGGTACTATAGACGTTTTACGTGAATATCAAATGTTATTGCTATTCATTTTATGAATTTCACTATTTAGCAGTCAAATATAGATTTTTACTTCATGAGTCCTATATCCCCTGATTAATAGGGGACTTACACTTATTTGGTGTTTACTTACCAACATGTGTACATTTGTCCAATTATCAGTGTACTGTAGTTAACGATAATGTTTTTCTTACTTATTGTTACCAATGCATTTTATCTTTCCTTTGTGTGTGACTTTCGTCTTGAAACAAAAAACAAAATAATAAATATAGACTATTATTAAAATACAATAACATAAATGTTTTTGTGATGGCTTGTAATGGTTTTGCAAAATAAACTATAACGGTGAAAAATGAATGTGTGATCTTAGTGTTGCTGAATATTACTGATTTGCTACAATAACTGTTGTAAAACAGTCTTGTTTCTCTATATTTTTATGGAAAAATAGCTCACACCGTATACACTACTACTACACATCCCATGATGCTTAGCACGAGACAGGAAGTACGTCATTACGTCGTTGGAACCTTCAGCTGTCAGACTTTGGCCACCCTAAAAGTGCAGGTTTTGTTAGCAAACTAACTCGAACTATACTACCCCCGGCGACTTTATTTAAAGTGGTGCATTCATCTGCTGGTCGATCTTTGGACGCGCAGCCTAGTGAGTGAAGCTCTCAGATTTCACGAAGAAGAAACGTTGAGTTTTAATCGCTGCTAGTTTTTTTGCACAAGCCAGCGATCCCAAGCGGAGCGACTGTAAGGATAGATGCAGGGAGGGAGGGAGTAAAAAAAGGCAAAAGTCTTTGTGCTTCCCTTCCCCCTCATCAAAGCAAAGGGGAAATGTCTCTGTCTAAAGGAGGTAAGTGTTTCCCCCTCCCAATCTTTAGAAAAACAACCGTGCATATATTTTAAACATCGTGTTGCAGTTTGCGTGGGAGTAATTTAGCTATAGCTACATTTGAGAAACGTAACCTTGCCAGGTGGAAAGCTGCATGTATGAGAGGAGGAAAAAAAGAAGCTAGCCAGCATGTCTTTCCTGCTTTAACTATCATTATGCGAAGCCTCCAGACTGCCTGCTGTCTGAAGGTATTCACCGGGGACTGAACTAAATGATAGTTTTTATTGTTCATCTTATTTTAGCTTAGCGCCCGCGTCGCTTCCTTTTTGTTCCCCGTGTTGTGGTTAGCTACAAGCATATTCCCGTCAGTAAAGGACTTTAGTGCCAAGCTGTAACCATTAAACAACTTGCCCCCTCAGCTGGAAGTCTCCGCGCGGGGTTTAGTTTCTCCCCTTCGATAAAGTGAAGCACATTGGGACCACAGGTGTTTGTGTTTTTCGGCCTCGGGTCCTGACTCATGACTTGACGATTGTGTTGGCTCATTTTGAACAGTGTGTTACTGCAACAAAGAATATAGATTTTTATTGCCGCGTTTTTCCCCCGTTAACTTCTCTTCTTTCTCAATATTTTTTTTTCCGTTTTGGAAAGTCCTTTAATTGTTTTTTAAACTGACGGCCATGCCAAAGAGCCGTGGCGCTATCGCACACTTAGCTTCCGCTTCCCAGTCAGCGGGTCTGCACCGTGCCGTGTTTAACTACAGCACACTGTTGAAAAAAATACATGCACACCTTGGAAAAACCAAGGTCCTTACTCTGCGTCGCGCACGCACCGAGGCACGATCGGGATGATGTCAATTTACATTTCAAGTTCACCGCTTGTGCAGTTACACAATCATACTAGCGTTACCATGGTGGAGGAGAACTCTCTGTTTTGAGAGGGCCATGGAGATTGGCTGGGTGCAATCACAGCCTTTGGCCTACCATGGCATGTTTTGACTTGCTGCACCAACCGAGTGCAGCCCTCTCTTTGTTGACAGTTCACTGGCTGCAAGCAGATATTCCATAGCTGCTACACAGGTTCTGTGCTCATGTGTGCACCAAAGCAAGCCCGAGGTGCCTCTTGTGAAAGTGCCTTTCTTTCTATTTTTTTCTTCTTCTGGCTGCTACAAGCAGTTGTTGTACCTTTCGGTGGTCAAGGGTGGAGCGGGCCTATAAGTACATTGCAGTGCTGTTCAGTTGATGGTATTGCTGAGGCATGTTTGAAGAGATTGGGTTCTCAGCACTGATAGGGTGTTGGAAAGATTATCTGTGCATGAGTCATTCTTTTCTGTATATGGATCCACTCTGGAGGCCGGAGCTTCCTGATGGTGACTCGCCACACAGCTATTGCCACCGTTGATCCCATCCACAATCCAGACATTCTTCTTCACATTACGTATTACTTACTACTGCACTCTCTCTTGATTACTTTCCACTGAAACAGTTTTTTTGTTTTCGAAGAATTATTGCTGCATTTCCTGTGAAAGTGCAACAATTTACCGCTACGGTCTGCAGGAGCTAGCTCAGAATGCAACATGATCCCTTTTGATATATAGAATAAACTTTTCTAGCATGCCCATATGTGTAAATGTGCTTGAAATGCTTCTATCAGCACAGGATGTATACTTTTGCTGCAGCTGAGGGCTGATGTCATGGCACTATTGCGTGTGTGTCCTATCAGGCTCCTACAGAAAACTAATGTGCCCTCAGTTGGCCCTGCCAGGGACAGCTAGTGGCTAGCAGAGTGACATCATATTTACCAAAGGGTCCTGACAGTTGTTGTGTTTTTAAGCGGATGTGTCCAGTCTGACTGTGAGTCATATCCCACCCGACCCTACGTTCAGTTAATCTCACCAGACTCTTGACTCAATTTTAAACTATAATATATACCCTTTGTTCCAATCCCCATACTTCCCTACTATTTAGTATCCCAGAAAAAGATTTAGGATGTCCCAATACATGCAAGTCAATTGTAGTATGCTGAATACATTAATGCCCTACTAACTCCAATAGCATTTTGGAGTATTCGTCTTTATTCTTGACATTTCTCGACATAATGAAAAAAAAAAAAAAGTCTGTGATTTGGAACACAGGGAGAGTCTCTTTTGGTAGATTTCTTGTAGCAGCAAAGCATTTTTAGCTAACTCTTATTAGCTCAACAGCTTTTAGGTTTTTATCATGTTTGATGTTTTTTGCACTGCACCACCATGTTTTGTGTGCTATTGCTACTCTCATCTTTCTTGCGTGAACCAAAAAGGGTGGTCTGATTTTGTTCAGGCCATCAGTAGTATGTCAAGTGCTCATATACTTTATGCCGTGCAGAGAAAATGCAACGTCTATTTTTGCCTGGGGCATGTGTGAGTACATCACACTAAATCTCTCCATACCACATGAGACTGCTGTAGTCTGTCCAGACACTGTAGGCCTATTTTAGGGGCTGCAGCACAAAATGGACCTGTCTGACGTTTCAGTGGTAAGGCCGTCATAGATCTAAGCTAACAGTTCACTTCCCTTCCAGCTTAACCTAGCAAGGAGGGGGTTTGCCCAATAGTACTTCCTCCACATTGGAGTGGTGTGTGAGTCACTCAAAGGCAAATAAAACCAGTTCAAATCATACGAATAAATAACTTTTCGCCGCTCGTAACTTTTCTTTTTAGTTTTATTAAGACCTGCTGCATTTGTTCCAAAGTGAAGGTGACTCGTTTTGCACATTTTTTAACCCAATGTGTCGGGACTGGTTTTAGAATAGTTTCACAAACCGGCCTGAGCCTGTAAGCAGCAGGAAAGGGAACAGGAAATAACCAGCCATGTCCAAACTGTTTCTCATCATATCCGAATTGGGCAAAACGTGTGGCCAAGTCCAGGCACACGTTGATAAAGGTCAAGAAAAGTGTTCTGTTTTTCCCTGTCGGCTAGTGCAAACGAGAGCAAACATGCTGAACACGAGTGTCCCATGTCAAGGATAAAAAGTGGAGTTTGTTTTTCCTGTGTTGTTGTTGCTCGTAGGCCCAGTAGCTGTGTCATATTCTGGCATGGAATCTCAGCCCCTTGTGGGAAGTCCCAGAGGGCTGCTGGTAAACTGTGTGTTTATGAATGGGCTGGCTGTCACTGATTTACCATAGAGGGGGTCCACATTTTGCATCACCATGCTCCAGATATGAAAAGAAAAATGGATTGTGTTACTTAATTTGAGATTAGAAAAAAAGGTGACAACCATTGTTGTTTGATTTGATGTAACTGTGACGGTAAAAAAAATAAAAACATGACAGGAAGGAAAGCTTGATTCCGTATAACAGCTCCCCCCCCCCACATTCCCCTTTCCATTTGAGTCATCATACCAATGACGATTAGTCATTTTAGTCCACCTACACTCTGTTGTGGGGCCTCGGTACACCTAATCTCCACTTAGATAACAGCTCATTTGCAATAGTTTGTTTTTCGGAGGAGGCAGCTGCAAATTGATTGTAACCTTGAGAACACTCCTTACTACAGGAATAGAACCAAATCCTCAATCAATAGAGGTCAATGTGGATATTTGTAAACAAGCAGAGTCCATTGAGTTTGCACTTAATGGTCCCAATTAGAACTTGGGGTCTCTGTTGTGGCTCTAAATTCAGAGCTATGTGGTACATTTTGCTCATAAGAGTCTGTTTTGACGTCCATTTAACTCAGTCCTTCCACAACATGCCCGCTAATCGCACTAGCTTGAGGTTGCTGCATTTTACTACTAATACAGCTTTATCGATCACTGTATATCTATCATGGCGCTGAGATTGTAATGGTTTTTCTAATATCTTGTCACCCCAGGGAAGAAGAAGAACCCTGGGCTAAAGCTGGCCAAAGATGTGTTTGCGCAGCCCCAAGCACCAGCACCAGGGTAAGACTCCATTTTCTATTGGGGGATAGTGACAGCAGCCGTACCGTCCCCGAGAGGAATACTAAATTAAAGCCAGAAGAACACTATAATGTCTGGGACAATGTGACGCCGCTGCGTTAGCTTATAGCAGATGTATCGGTCTCAGAGAAAAATGTATTTGATCCTTATCAAGTTTGGTTATCTAAAACAAAAATTATTGGCATCTTTTTAATGAGGTGGATGCTCAATGTATGAGCATCCATGTCATAATTCCACCATCAGTCAGGTAATGCAGAATAAATATTTATAATTTGTTTAAGCACTAACTTTATGTTGACATACAGCTCTGGAAAAAATTAAGTTCAGTGTCTCTTGTTTAACTTTTTAGAGGCATACGTTTGAGCAAAATTAACATTTAGATTTTATAGTATAAACTACTGACAACATTTCTACCAAATTCACAATAAAAGTATTGTCATTTAGAAAATTTTCGTTAAGTAATGTTGAGGTAAAGATTTAAGAAAAATCCAGACTGGTCTCTTAATTTTTTTCCGGGGCTGTACATCTTAAAAACTGCACCTGATAAACTTGCACAATGAATCCTAGAGTATAAATATTCCTTTTACTGAACATTAAAACTTGACTGTTGCTGTCTCCCTTGCAGGCCCCCTCGAGACCTGGACTCCAAAGCATGCGTCACAATTGGAGACCAGGTGAAGTTGTGCCCTGGATTCTTCTGAAGCATGTCGGTGCAATGCTGTAAAATAAATGCATTCATAATGAAACCAATGCCTTCCTCTGTGCAGAACTTTGTGGTGAAGGCTGACGACTTGGAGCAGATTGCAGAGCTGGGGAGGGGAGCGTACGGTGTGGTGGACAAGATGAGACATGTGCCCAGTGGTCTTATCATGGCTGTCAAGGTATACGACTGGGAACTGAAGCTGCTTACTCGGGTTACCTGAGTTTTTACAAGCACCGTGCTTTATTTAATTAGTACTATGACTCACACATTTGAGCTCAACCTGTAAACATTTGGATGAGGTATCTTAGATGTATGACATGCTATATTGAAGGGGGGGGGGGGATTATAGGACAACCAGACACCGTTTTTTATATAAACTTCTTTCAAGGAACTTTTAAATGTTTATGAAACGGTCCAATTTTTCCTTTCGTGATCATAAGTGACCTGTAACAGCAAACGAGACATCGACTTGAGCCACATTATTTTTTTACATAATTATTATTAAAGGTGTAGTCAGCGATTCTGGAGACTGCTTGTTGTCAACATTTCTTTTGCTCAAAATCAGTGAATGTCTCCTCACAATCGGCTTCCTGTCCGTACTGTGTGCGCCCTGAGGAAAAAAAAAGGTGTAAATACACAGCCCAGGCTCTGTAAACTGGCATTTTGCTAGCTACGGGCCCCCATTGTTTACATGCCCTTTGTTAAACTACCCGTTCAAGAATCACTGACTCCACCTTTAATGCCTTTGCACAATGCCAAACGTCACTTAATCAAAGTTCACCAGTTCACATTAGTCAGATAACCATTATTAATCGTACATAGTCACATCTAAATTCATTACCTCCAGTGTTTTATTTTTACCGCCACTGCTATAAAAATAATTTGCATATCAATTTAGGTTTAAAGAAATAAATAAAAGTGTTTTTTTTTTTTTTGCTGCATGCAAACAAAAAAACTGTCTCATATCCGCACGTGCCCCACGCTCCCAACGAGTGGACACTCGCGCAGCTTACCGCTAGGAATGTCTGCTGAAAGTTCTACAGCTCAGGATTTTAAGCCATGAATTGATGAACTTGCATCAATGAAAAAGATGTCAGTTTTCTAAAGGGTTTTAAATAGGCCAATCTATGTGGCTAAATAGCATAGTGTCTAAGGATGAATGCAAACATTATCTGGTTATGTGTTATGTAGCTAACGTTAGCTAGCTGCTCCCTTTTGTTTCCAGTGGTGGCTTTTTTCATTACCAATGTAAACTGTCATAAATAGTTTACACCGGTGCTGGGTCATGATTCCTAAAAAAAATTATTACAATATATTCATAGGTATGTTGTTTTTACTTTTTGGTTTAGAAGGCATGTCGGTAAACTACATGTCTGGCCCTTAGTGTGATTATCATATCGTAGAGTGGCCCTTTGTGAAAATGAGTTTGACACCCCTGTCTAATTGATATTTCCTACATTCAAACGACATCACTGCAGCACACATTCTTATAGTCCAGGTTGTGCCCCAAATAAATGATGTTCATAGCTTGACTGCTGTGCGTTAAAGGGGTGATGAATGCAATCTTAACCCATTGATGACGGCTGCTGCGCGATGCCACATTGGCTCTCCTGCCTGATGCTGCGTCGCGCAGCATTATTACTTTATCTAATTTTCATGGCATTC
Organism: Ammodytes marinus; assembly: GCF_949987685.1. Lineage (NCBI taxonomy): Eukaryota > Metazoa > Chordata > Actinopteri > Uranoscopiformes > Ammodytidae > Ammodytes > Ammodytes marinus. The sequence continues at coordinate 26,710,262 of NC_137220.1, read as the reverse complement.
CCAGCATAGAATGCACTGTCATTGGTTCAAATACACATGAGGTGGGTTTTGTTGATTTTTTAAGACCACGTGACCACCCAAAAGTTGTGTGGTTTGCCAAAAATCACGTCAATCAAAAAAATAAAAAAATAAAAAAAAATAATAAAAAAAAATACGCCAGCTATGTCGATGACAGAACAGTTAGTGGTGTTTGTTGCGCAGAATCAAGGTCTACTATAGACTACTGACGAAAATCACACAACACATTGCATCTATTTATTAACAATATTTAATAATTTTCTAATTCATCTAATTTTGACGATTTTTAGAAATATTTGTTGGTTTGTAAGCGCTAAGGGAGCATGTTTAAATAAAACCTGTGAACCTTAACTTTTAAATGTATTTTATTTCATGTTTCTATGTGCTACACAGGCTTAGATATTAAGGTTTTGGTAGACTTGACAATTCGTACAATTTTTTCAGAAAACCCTCAGGCATTAAGGACATGCATCTTAGAGTGCCATAGTCATCAATGGGTTAATAAGAGAATAAATCCAGGCGAACCAAAACATCTCAAAAATAGCTTAGGGGCTAGGGTTAAACTTGTTTAAGAGTCAGCATCAATTATCCTATCTATAGTAATACACAAGACTCCTTGAATGGGATTTAAGTGCATATTCTCCTCTCAAAGTGCACCAGATTCATGCATTCAAATTTAAAGGGTACAAAAAACTTTAGGCCGGGGGGGCTTGTCCCTGGACCCCCCTAGAGGGTTCGGGGACCACACCACCGCTGCTGAAAAAAAAACCTTGCAGGAAACACTGACCTCAATGCGGTACATCCTGAGTCCAATATTTCACTCGCTTCCTAAACAAATGCATGTGCCTGATGCACAGGTTTGTGTCCTGGTGTCATATAAACATCACCGCTTTTGTTCAAAGATGCCGCTAGAATCCACAAAAACTGAACGTTTGTCGTAGTATTTTAAGATAGTTATGCCCGCTTATGATACTGGCAGCCCAATCTGTGATGTGTCCCCCCCCCCCCCCCCCCAGAGGATTCGTGCCACGGTCAACACTCTGGAGCAGAAGAGGCTTCTGATGGACCTGGACATTTCCATGAGGACAGTGGACTGCTTCTTCACTGTCACCTTCTACGGGGCCCTCTTCAGAGAGGTGAGTACACCCTGTCATGTCATGACGAGTGTTGATGGTTCCCTGCGTTCCATATCACATACTTTTCTTTTTACTACACTACATACAGTACATACGTACAGAAGAGTTTTAGAACCAGAGGAGAGAAAAAATCAGATAAGGAAGTTTTTTTTTTTTTCATTATGTCGAGAAATGTCAAGAATAAAGACGAATACTCCAAAATGCTATTGGAGTTAGTGGGGCATTTATGTATTTTCAGCATACTACAATTGACGTGCATGTATTGGGACGTCTTAAATCTTTTTCTGGCATACTAAATAGTATGGAAGTATGGGAATTGGAATGCAGAGTGTTTCTTTCTTTTTTGGCTGACATCTTTCTTTTTTTCTTCCCCCAGGGCGATGTTTGGATCTGCATGGAGCTGATGGACACGTCTCTGGATAAGTTCTATAAGAAGGTTATTGAAAAAGGCAAAGACTTCCCCGAGGACATCCTGGGCAAGATCACAGTAGCAGTACGTTCCTGTCCCATGTATTTCACTATAAATGTCACACAGATACTTTGTTAAAGATTATTCTCATATTTACAATTTAACTGCTTCCAAATTTACACTTCTTCATACAAAAACATTATCATCCAGCAACACATTAGCTGACAGTGTATTTTGAGTGTGTGTGTGTTTGATATTAACATCATATTATGCAAATGTAAGTTATCATACAAAGAACACAATGTTTTGGTCTAGATAGTTAATAGCCTAATAATTGAATCAGTTCATCTGGGAGGTAATCCGAGGTTAACTGATCATGTCACGTTCACGTCCATGGCATGCACAGTGTGTATTGAGTTTATTTAAAAACATTTGCAAATTCCCTCAGTTGCCCATGCACTGTGTATAGTCTATAGCCTATTTCAGCCTTGTCTGTGAAAAAAAAGATAACTGGACAACAGAGTTCTTCTGCTTCGTTCCTCTCACTGCATTTAAATGCATTCATTATATTACAGAGAAATATGTCTCGTTAAAGAAAAAGAGCTCCATGCCCATCCCAGAGGACCCTGCATAATATTTTAATTTATATTAATATTGTTATGGAAAATCCATGTGTCTTTCTTCAATAGCTTCTAATTCATCCGACCCAGTGTCCCAAAATTATTTGTTCACTCAAAATTCCTCAGATTTAGCCTCTCAATTTTTCTCTCAAAGTGCACCAGATTCATGCATTTCACTTTAAGAACGTAAAAAAAAATCTCCCGGAGCGGCATACCCCCGGACCCCTCTTGGTGTGTTCAGATCTCGACTGTCTTCTATTCTCACCCAGCTGTACATTGGAGACAATAGCAAAAGAAAACACTGGGTGTGTGGATACACATTTAACAAAGGACAATAATTTGGGCAGCGCTACGATTGGAGGGGGGCCCCCAAATCATTTTCCACTTAGGGCCCCATGAAGGCTTGGGCCGGGGCTGATACACTCATTCGCACAGACAATTTATGTTTTTTTTGCAGGAAGTTAACATGCTGCGGTTATTTCTGTCAAGAGCTTTGACTTTGGATGGATAAAATGTTCCCCTTAACAATGGTCCAATTATGTAATTCCAGCAACTCCTCCAAAATAAATGAAATAAAAAAAATATGTCTGTTTTGTGTATCAAATACACAAACAATAAAATTGATTAATTAGTAAGATTCGAAGGTGCTTCACATTGGAAAATCAGTAGCAAACCCATTGATAATCCTTTTATTAATTATAATTAATATGTTGTGCATGATCACACATTGAGATGTCATCTACAACAATTTTTCTTTATTGGAGAATTCAGCCTTTCACCCATACGGAACTGGCGTTCTATCATTGTAAAATCGCTATTATAATATAATGAATGAGGTTTTTCTTCCCTCAGTCTTCTCTCCGTCTTCCCTTGGCCGAGCTGTCCTTTTAATCCTAACCCTACATTTTCCCCATGTGTGACATCACAGTGAGACCATAAAACACTCTTTCTGCCTTTTTCTCAGTCTAGGATGAACCGATTTCTGAATTTTTGTTGCACATTTATAATACATAGGAACTCAGAGTTTCGATACACCTACATATTTCCACCGGTGAAGAAGGTCTTTAATCTTTTTCTATCTCCTCCACAGATTGTCAAGGCATTGGAGCATCTGCACAACAACCTGTCAGTGATACACAGAGGTAAAGGCCGTGTATTGGACCGTATTCAGTTTCTCCTTGTTGCTTTTGCTTTGTTCTCTCTCTCATCATATTCCCCCATCAATGTCTTCTCTCCAGATGTGAAGCCCTCCAATGTCCTGATCAACACTGAGGGCCAGGTGAAAATGTGCGACTTCGGCATCAGCGGCCACCTAGTGGACTCTGTGGCCAAAACAATGGATGCAGGCTGCAAACCCTACATGGCGGTAAGTACAGTCTCCTGCTACCAGATAGATTAGCCCTGCGTTCCAAATCACATACTTTTTCTTTTAACTACACTACAGAAGAGTTTTAGGGCCACGAGAGAAAAAAAAACAGATAAGGAAGTTCATTATGTCGAGAAATGTCCAGAATAAAGACAAATACTCCAAAATGCTACTGGAGTTAGTGGGGCTTTTATGTATTTTCAGCATACTACATTTAACCTGCATGTATTGCATCATCCTAAATCTTTTTCTGGTATAGTAAATAGTTTGGAAGTATGGGGATGGGAATGCAGGGGAGGTTTGATTTTGAAAGGCTCGCCCTCATCAATGTCTGAAATCTTCCAGCTCCTCATTAGTTGGAGATTAGCCAATAAACCAAAGGCTAGTAGCTTCAACACCATTTTTAAATTTAGACCACAGACTGATGATAATCGAGGCCTACAACTGTTCTCACCCCTAACTTTTTAAACATCTTGTCGGCAATGTAGTCCCACAAAAAGAAACGCTGCATCATTTTACATTCCTTTAAAAAAAAAATGTTTAGCTGACAGATTTAACTCAGGAAGGAGTTTAATTTATGCCTTTCTTACCTGTATAATCCTTTCTTTTTTTAATGTTATTTTTTCAATAGACGTGGTACTTATCCGTTTGCTAATGCTTTTCATTTCAGCCTGAGCGGATAAACCCTGACCTCAACCAGAAAGGCTACAGCGTCAAATCAGACATATGGAGTCTTGGTATCACAATGGTGAGTGCGGCTGGATATCAACAATCTTCTTGTCACAGTTTTTTAAGGGAAGGCAAGGCAAGTTTATTTATACAGCACAATTCAGACACAAGGCCATTCAAAGTGCTTTACAGGGGCAAGATTAAAATACATAATACACATTAGAAAGGCGAATGAATAGAAATAAAACATTTAAAAGCTAATGATAAATCAATGTAGAAAACCATGGGACTGCCTCTAGCTGCTATTTTATTAAAATGCGAAATGTGGATACAAATATAGATCAAGTTCCCAACCAAACGCCCCTTATATGCCCACCCTGGACTAACACTTGTCCTTGGTGTGTAACACAGGGGGGCAGAGCCACTCTCTCATAAGTGTGGTGAAGGCACACTTACTTCACTGCGGATCCTGTCAGGAGACACAAAAAACAGATTGCAATTAAGATTACCAGTGCAAAGTTGCACCCACTGCACTACAAAAGGAGTATCCCTCAGCTCAATGCTTTTTCAAAAAAAATACTGGGTGTTCTACATGATAGAATACATCGTTTAGAGTGCATTGACTGTTTACTATGAGCTTGTTTCGGATAGTGCGGCTTACACAGATGGAGAACAATACAATGTTAGCTTAGTCCTGCTGTGTGTAGTCACTGTTTTTCACAGTACTCATAATATGACGATTTTAGAAATAAATACACAAACAAATAAAAAAGGTTAAAGGTGCTACGAGGAACTTTTAAATATTTCTGAAACAGTCTTAATTTTTCCTCTGATCATAAATGACATGTAACAGCAAACAAGACCATCAGTGCAAAGAATGCTATTTTGATATAGTTTTTCTTAATGCCTTTGTCATGGGTCCCTCACCCTGGAACTATACCTGGCACGGTGAAAACATTACCGTTTTTGTCCAAAGGGGGTGCTAAAATGAACACAAACTGAAAGTTCCTCGGCACATTTAAATACGAGAATGACTACATTAACTGGTATGTGGAAAGTGAACCCAATACAGGTGACTCCTATATCCAAACACAATAGTTATTGTATTACTCATCTAGCATTTTGCAAACATTGCACTCTGTGAAATGAATGTGTGACCCTTGCCTTAAATCAAGCCTTTTCATTCTGCGTCTCCCAGATTGAGCTGGCCATTTTGAAGTTCCCCTACGACTCCTGGGGCACCCCGTTCCAGCAGCTCAAACAGGTGGTGGACGAGCCGTCTCCTCAGCTGCCCGCCGACCGCTTCTCCCCAGAGTTTGTAGACTTCATCTCCCAGTGGTGAGCCCCCTCACACTCCATAGGCAACTGTCCCTGCGTTCCAAATCACATACTCTTTTCTTTTTACTACAGTACATACTAAAGTACAGAAGAGTTTTAGGGCCACAGGAGAGAAAAAAATCAGATAAGGAAGATTTTTTTTTCATTATGTCGAGTAATGTCAAGAATAAAGACGAATACTCCAAAATGCTATTGGAGTTAGTGGGGCATTACTGTATTTTCAGCATACTACAATTGACTTGAATGTATTGGGACATCCTGAATCTTTTTCTGGCATACTATATAGTATGGAAGTATGGGGATTGGAACGCAGGGTGTGTGTAGACTTTCTTCATTCACCACCACCCAAAAAAAAGAAGTGGCAGTGAGGCCCAGCAGGGGGCAGTGTTTGGTCTGAAGTGGTTGGCAGGAGTGCAGTGCATTTGGATTTAGGTGGATGTCTGTCACTTTTGCTTAAGAGGTTGTTTGAATGAAGCTATAGTACAATTTCCTGTTTTTCTAACTTAAGCAATTATTTCTTTGTTTTAACAGCTTAAGAAAGAAACCAAATGAGAGACCAGCTTATACAGAATTAATGGTAAGTCGCGTTTTTATTTTATTTAATTTTTTTTCACTGACCATAGACTAACTATTATTAGGTGTTGCAACTTGGTCTTCTTTGCCGTTATCAACATCAGTGTGTCAATATTTAGTGTGTTTCTGGTTCTTGCTTTTGTCCACAAGAGGCCAGGCTTGACCAATTAACCCTCCAGTACTATGATGTGTGTATTTGACATGTAAAATAACAACACAGGGCATCATTATGAAATATTTTTTTTTCCTTCTTTTGACGCAGGAACATCCGTTTTTCACCCTGCATGACTCCAAAGAGACAGACGTGGCCAGTTTTGTCAGGGACATCCTGGAAGAGTGATGGGCTACCCCTCCTGTCAGGGTAGACAGGACCTCACGGCAAATGAACCAATGCCTACCTACTTTTTTTTTCTTTTTTCTCTTTTTTTTTTTTACTCACTGGAATGCACCCGCACACAACAGGGGTGTGACCCAAAAGACTGACAGCAGCCCAGCAGCACTGGAGTGTGAGAGTGGTGGTAATATGAACTTGTACGGTCAAAAAAAACCAACTGGAGAGCTTTAATTCACTCCTCCATGCTTCCTGAGTGTGCAATTATTCAATATGACAAATATGAACTGAACACCATTTTTATTTTTTTTTTGTGTTTGGTTCTTCTGTTTTTTGCCCCACTCGCCCCCCTTGTTGTCTCTCTTCAGAACGGACAGAGCCAGCCATTACTTCTTTGTGACACATCTTTGTATGAATACTTTGAATTTCATCTGCAAAAAACCAACAGTTAAATGTTATGTTGTTGTTTTATTGAAAAGCTATATATTTGCATAGGCATTTGTATCTTTTCTCATTATACAGGAGTTTTGATACTGTATGTTGCAGACAAGTGTGAATTTTTACCGGACTAGGGCCTTTTATTGTCGATATCATCAGGCGAACACTAGTTTGACCTGGTTCTGCCCTGACGTGATTGGTCAATGTATCGGCTGCAGTTGTCGCGGGCTGGGCCGGGCCGTGGGAGATGAAAACATGTGAGGAATGTCAAAGGTCACATTCTGGACGGGAGGAGTCGCAGGTCATTCCTAGATCTCTCAGGCAGGAATGTAGAGCGTCCCATATGGCCTGAACCAACCGATATGGATCCGAGCTCCGGCCCCTCATTCATTGACCACCCTCCCCTGTGTACGCATCTTCTTTCTTGGGTATTAACGAGGTGGCCGCAGGGCCGTCATTGCAAATCCCTGGAAGTATTCTGGAGTTGCCTAATCGAGCATGCAGCTTTCTCTTTTTTTTCCCTGTGTGCCATGTTGCAAATCGCTCTCATGAATTACTGCATTTATTGTGTTTTCTCTTGTTATGGACTTTTTTTTTGCATTTTTGTTTTCATTTCAGCAGCATTTAAATGTATTGTTTTTTTCTCCACTGGTCTACCTTGCTCAAGTTTGGAGTCGGCAGAGTCTTTTCATATGAGGCACTTATGTTTATTCCCCCTTCCCCCCTAAGACCTTATTATGCATTACACAGACAGTATGTTTGGGACATAATTTATGTGTTGAAGATGTACATACTATCTCCTTTTTTTTTTTTTTTATGTAACTTGGCGCTGTGCTAAACCTGGCAGTGCTGGTGAGTGATAAGAGTGGTCGGTATTAGTTAGTTTTCAATGCAGTGCGACACACCCCGTACACAAACACTTGCATACTCACAGGGCCAGCTGACTTATCGTACACCTGTTTTGGACTGATGTGCTGTCAGGCTCCACTGCTCAGGTTTCTGCGCTGTCCTCCGTGCAGAGACGACCCCATTTATTCCCCCCCTCTCCCCTAGGTTGTACTGAGCCGAGAGCCTCTTTTTTTCGGTCTATGGTGGGCGATCATTATCTCTTCTGCCTGACCATACTATGCAGACCCCCCCCCCCCCTTGTTCCCCAGCTCCAAGTGTTCAGAGACTGACCATGATGATGATGACGACTGCGGGTCTGTTCACGGCCGCCACTCGTCGCCCTCTCTGGTTTACACTGTAGTGCGACCTTTATGAAAAGTCAGTCAGTTGGGAGTATTTTTATGATTGTGAATATTAAGGGAAAAGCTAGCAACACCACAAAGAAGCTGCTGTTATATTTTTTCTTTATCTTTTTTTTTTCTTATTAGTTGTTCTTCTTTGGATGGCCATTCCCTTGGCGTGTACAAAAAGTATCTGCGCTTATCACAATGAGAATGGAACACTTGCTCTACCTCTTTTACTCCTTCACTCTATTTGCCACCTTTTCATTGGGTGGGACTGACAAACTTGAACTATATGGAAAGACAAAAAAAATAAAGGCTTTATTGTTCAGTACGTCTGTTTTTTATAGCTTTTCCTTTCATGGTTGCTGCAGGTTTCAAATGTAATAGTTTGCTGGTCAATTGAGTAATGTAGACATGACACCACTGTCCACGTTTTAAAGGATACAATTTGGCTTATTTTTGCAATTCAAACGAGCAAAATCAATAAGGAATTCATTCTGCTAACATGTATCGCATGTATAACGAACAAGTAAAGAAAAATAAGCAATAATAAACAATAAAATAAAATGATGAAACAAGTGGACAGACATAATAGTAATATTCACAAACAATGAAAACCACAAATGAATACAAACGGTCTAACACTTGGTTTATCCGTTCGAAAAGGGCTGAGAAGAAGAATAACTTATTAAATCTCTCCCTAAGTCATTTATCCATAATGACCTATCAGCCTCAAAATTACTGATATAAAAATCCTTATCAAATATAAACATTAGTTATCAATAGAATTTAAATGTATTGCCAATTACGTATTTATCTTAATTATATTGTCTAGTTATATTTTTAATATTTTAGGTAATTTATACAATTGAATATAACCATACATCCAATATATGGTATCTAATTATAAATGTAATATTATATAAATACCACCAGATGTATACAAATACATATGTACAAACACACTATACACATACAAATAGACACACAAAATATTAAGTATCAAGTAAGATCTGCCCCATTTCCTCTCTCTCTCCTAAACTGTCTAATAAATCATAAAAATGGCAAAAAAAAGTATCTAAAAAACGAAAATTCTAAAATCTGATGGGATATGTTAGCAGTGTAACGCCGCCCTTGTGTTTTAATAAGTCTAGCCCACAGCAGTCCTCCATCCCTCTCACATTTCACCTTGTACACCTGATTTCCGATACTGTAAATAATGAATAATGGTGTGAACATGTGATTGAAGCCAACTGACGGAGAGACTCGGCCTTGGAACATGAGCTAAACTGTATTTCAACCCAGCTGGTATAGCTTTTATCCTCAGCAACAATTACATTTTATCTTACACAATTGCTTTAAAAAAATTAAAATCATAATAATACTAATAATTTGCTGTTTATATAGCTGTATGCCTGTTGCCAATAATATTACACATTCTATTTGTGTAAAGTAAAACATCCTTATGTAAGCATCTTGGCAAGTCGTGATTCTTCAGGACTGAATAGAAAGAGGACGAGTGCTTCTTTGACTGTGAATGTTAACAACAGATGTTAACAAAAAGCTTTCTTGGAGCCGACTACTTTGCTCCGAGTGTGTCTGTCAAAGTGCGATGACTTTACGCCAGGATGAGGAAACTCAATGCCAGTAGACTGCGGGCATCACTCCAGTGTTGTGCAGTAGAGTAGGGTTTGCCAGCCAATCCAAACACACTCTTTTTAGGAAAAGAAGGCCTTTTGAGAAGGACTTGCATAATGCCGCTCAAAAGGAGGAGGAAAATGGGCACCATCAAGTCCCAAGCACTGTCCCAGCTCAATTTAATGTGGACTGTGATGCAGAAGTGCATCACAACCTCTTTGCGCTGGAAGTGGCCCGTTTTATACTCATAACCATTTATTAGGTCAATGGTTTGGTAATTGTGGTGAGTTTTCTCCATAATAACAATTGAAGGACTGAACTTAATATAAATCATATTTCTTCATTTTGCCTCGGCAAAAAAAAGGAATATTTCAAAAAAAAAATATATATAGGGGAGAACGGGGGAATCTGAGGCATCGGGTAATGTGAGCCACCCCCTGTATCCAATGACGGATTACCGCATGGGCAAAGTGGGCACATGTCCAGGGCCCTGGCCAATAGGGGGGCCCTTGATTTTTTTTTTTTTAATTAAAAAAATTTGACGGTGGTTCCCCCCCCCCCCCCTCCTCCCCTGGGAATGGGTCGTAAAAAGTCGGGTCGTTTTATATTCGGGGTCTTATATTCGGCCGGGACCAGCGTGTGCGCGCTTAGAGAGAGAACGATGTGTCTAGAGAAAAAAAGGCACGGGAAATGGCCAAAGAGCTCCACATCCCCGCACTGAAATCAAAGCCTCGACTCATTATGGTGCAACGTGTCAGGGGCACGAATCGGCACAGCGATCGACCTACAGTGGCTTTTCTGCTGTGGCAGTTGTAGTGAGGAGAGTTTGCCAAGTGCGCCGTGCTTTTACGCACCAACACTGCTTCCGTAATGTTCAGATTTTATAGATTGCATCAAAGCCCTTAGGACAATAAGAATGAGATCGCTTTTTTTAACCGATGTCCATGCTTAGGTGGTGATTATATTAACTGTGTCGGCTGTGTCACTTTACAGTTAGTCGGCAGTGAGATTGGGGATTGGGGTATCCAGGCTCGGGACATGCAATCGGATCACGGAGCCTGTCACCCGCCTGTCCCCTCGACACCCGTTAACGTGCAGGAATACCCTGTGATCAATTAGTCTTAAACCACAGTGTGTCTGCACGGCGGCTCACACTGGCACGGTCTCACTGTGAACGACACCAACACAGCGTTTCACCGGGTGACGCGCTGCTTCGCTCAGACATTGAGTGTAGGCTCCGAGGGGGGCAAGGGTGGGCCAAAAAGCAGGCGCAGAGATCTTACAATGGCAAAAAATTCTGCTCGCGCGCTTAGCGCGCGCTCGCATCTTCGGTGTCTCTGCCCCAATCTAACTGTCTAGTAGGCTCAGGCGCAAAGAGTCTCTTTCTCTTGCGCAGCACCAGAGAGCTTTTATAGAATTGTATTTCGCTCTCTCTCTCTCTCTCTTTCTCTCTCTAGGCTGCGCGCTGCATTATAATGTGTGTGATTGTGGATTGCACGGTGTGCTAGTGCGTGTATTTGCGTGTTGGTAGGGGTCCATGGCAGGTTTGTGTCCAGGGCCCGTGGTCATGTTAATCCGTCCTTGCCTGTATCTAGGCAACGGAAAACATTTGTGGTCATGTGAGATATATGTTTTCAAGCCCCTCTCATTTCCCCATGGCCCTGAAAGAGAGGACCTCATGGTGCTGTGGTAAGCATGTTTTTTTCACCAAAATAGGTATTTTGCATGTAAAAGTAAATTTTCTTGCTGTCAACTTAATCAACTGTTGTGCCAAAGCAAATGTATTCACGTAGAAAAACTTCTATCATACGTGTTGATGAACTACCAACATATAAAAACCATGTGATGATATTAGCTAAAGATTAGCCTGAAATGCTAAGAGAGGTAGTTTTTTCTCAAATTGTGGTGGTGGGCAGGGCCGCCCATAAGGGGTAGAAAGTGGGAAAGCTTTCTAGGGCCCAGCCACCAAGGGGGGCCCAGAGAGAGAATTTTTTTATTTATTTTTTTTGCAGATGACCCAACTTAGCCAACCTTTTTTAGGAACGCTATATTCACAAGAGAACTTTCTATAATAAAATAAAACATTTTATTCATTGTTACTTGGGTAAAATATATCACATTTTATATTGAAAAACTAAAAATATCATGGGTTGTTTTTTCCCCCTCAAAACCGTTGCATGCAGAAGGTCAACCAAACAAGCGTTAGCTATGTATTGATGATGAGCAAGCTAACCTAGCAAGCTCAGTGATGCCAGGACCTGGACATAAATCAGGGTACCAGAAAAGAAAGGAAAAAAAGAGGGAACTTTCAAGGGCTTTAGACCCCCGGAAAATTCCTTTATATCAGTATTTCTGCCAGCAGAAGTGGATTTTCAATTCAGAGATACTGTGATATTTCATCAAGTTTTGAGGTGTCTTTGTGAGGGTTTTCTGCAAATTATTCTGTATATTTTATCTATTATTTTCTAAGAAATTTAGAAAATTACATATTTACTTTTCTTTTTTTTAACCTTTATTTATACAGGCATATCCCATTGAGTCCGAAGACTCTTTTGCAAGGGAGACCTGTTCCCATTTACACGTTACCATTCACACACACATTCATACACCGATAGCAGGCTAACTATCGACATTCACACGAGGCAAGGTGGGTGAAGTGTCTTGCCCAAGGACACAACAACTATGACACAGGTGGCAGGGCGGGGATCGAACCTCCAACCCTTTGATCATCGGCCGACCCGCTCTACCAACTGAGCCACAGTCAATACACCAGGAAGACGACCTGGGGCAACCACACGGAAAGAGCACCTTCTCATCTTTCCCTGTAACCTTCAGGGCTGGAATGTAGAGTAGGCCTAGTTGTAGAGTATGACAGGCTGATGTTATAATCCAGTTGGGTCTTCTCCTGTGTTCTGAGTCCCAGGCTGTTCTCGCTGGTTCGGATTTTCCTATGCTTTGACCCCCAGACACAAGCTGGCTCTAAGGGTCCTGTGTTCTGACCCCCAGACTGTGTTCTAATCTAACTGGTTCTATCTTTCATTTGAATCTTATTAAAACCTTTTGAATTATAATATGTTGTATTTGATTTTGTTCAGAGTTACTTTCAAGTGTTTAGAAAATTTGCTTTGCTTAATTGACCAAACCCCATCATTCTTTTACTAGTCCGACATTAGTTCTGGAATGTGTGGCTAGCTTTCAGGATTCTAGCTGTTACAATATGTGTTGTTATGGTAGTTTCAGAGTGGAAAAAGTAAGTGGATCAGTTTACCCCCAGCTGGTTCACTTTACCACCTCGATTTTTCTGGTCCGTCTCAGTTTACCCCACAGCTGGGGTAAAGTGAGCCACATGACAACTTTTTTTAAAACAATCATATTTTCACTGCCCTTTGTCTTGAAAACATTCTGCTAATGCCTATTTCTAGGAAACATCCTGAATTAATGGGAAATGTGTGAATTTGAGTGATAAATCATTTGAGCTCACTTAGAGGGGAGCAAATGTAAAAAGTGGCTCAGATAGGGGAGAACGGGGTAATCTGAGCCACTTTTCTATATTTGTAAAGTTTGAGGATTTAAAGATGCTTGTTGTCGAAATCACTTCGTCAAAATCAGTAAATATCACCTTACGATCAGCTGTACGTTATGTGTCTGCGCTGAAAAAATAATCCAGTGCACAGCCTCAGCTCTGAAAACAAGCATGTTGCTAGCCCTTTGTTTATACCCTCTGTTTACGTACCAGTTTACAGAGCCTAGGCTGTGTATTAACACTAGAATTTATTTACACAGCTGACGGATGAGGTGATACACTGATTTGAACAAAAAGTGATTTTGACAACAAGCATGCTCGAGAATCGCAGACTCCATCTTTAATATCAACACATTGTATCTGAGTTCAAATCCAGTGCATGAGAACAAGTCTTCTCAAAACCTTACCCCACTTTGCTGTAGGTTATTATGTGGTGATACTCGACATTCTTTATTAATATAGGTTTGAGGAAATGTGAAAATGTATTGATTGATGTCGTTGTGTTTTTCATATTTCAATAGCCTTAAAATCAAAGTCAAATCCCACCAACCATGTATCCCCAGAGGGAGGTGCAATACTAGCAGGGTAGCTATTTCTAGTCTTTTTTTTCCAGGCTTAAACTGGTGCAGAAGAGAGAGAGAGAGAGAGAGAGAGAGAGAGAGAGAGAGAGAGAGAGAGAGAGGGAGAGGTGAAACTGAGTCTAGTTATCACACACTCTGACTTTTAGCTGCTTTTGTGATTGAAGTAAAACAAGCCGATGGTACGGTTTGAATATAAAAATCCCTTCTTCTGCTCAGCATTTACTGCAGCTCTGGTCTAACACACAACAAGTGATCCAATTTGTCCCTATTTCTTTCCCCTCTCTGTGAAGTTCAGTTTGGGAACTCTGTTAGCTGTTTGCCCCGAGGGACATACAGATGGACAGAGGAGTACCAGGCAAGACATGGTATGTGTACGCTCCATCATGGAATTATTTCCTTAATCTTATGCCAGATCTCACGATCTCCTGACCTGTCTACGTCCTGGAGATGAAAAAAAAAATCCAGTGACACTTTTTTTGCAAACCACCAAACAGCTCATTAGCGTGCCACACACACAATGCTCCATACAATCGGCCCGCTGACGACTATGATGTTCCAATTATAATGGTTATGCACTGTGATTTTTAAATGGACAAACAGGAGTTATGATGGGGGAATTTAGGGTCACCATCCATCCAAGAATCTGTATCCCCTCTGTCTCTGTCTCTGTCTCTCTCTCTCTCTCTCTCTGTGTGTGTGTGTGTGTGTGTGTGTGTTCCTTGCCAAGGGAAACGCTGCCATCTTCATGCCCTTAGATGGCAGACCAACAAGCAGCAGATGACGTTGTTTTGAGTTCCTCACGACACAGGGTGGCCTGTGGTGGAATGATAGAATGGGATCCCTTTTCGGAGGAGGTCTGAGAAAGCCTTCATGGAACCAGATCTTTTCCTATTGGCCCTGGGCTGACTCTCTTCACAAACGTATGAAACATGCCGGGCTCTGGTTGCAGTGTTAGTGTGTATACGTCTGACAAGGCGTGGAGGGGAAGTGAGTGTTGACATGGACTTGGACAGACATGACACGTTCAGTTGCCTTCGGGGGTTGGTTTCATTCCAGTCTGAATTAGACAGTGTCTCATCTCTACACATACATTCACAACATGCACATATTGAAAAAAAAAACTATACGCAAGAGAAAATGTTGTGTCGGAAGCCTTTTTAAGAGCATGCTGTCATTTAGCTGCCGTCCTTTTATTTCTGAAAATGGGGAAAATTATTGAATATACAGTATCTTGCAAATGTTTCCGTTAAGGTTAGACCTAAGTTTTTCCAAATTCAATTGGTTTGCCTAACTTGACTGACTTGGTTTTGATTCTTTGTCATTTTAGAGAGCATCATGAAAATTAGCAAACTTCTGTGAAAGGTTTTGTTTCTTTTGCAAGCTGTTAGTTATGACCATTAACTTCACCGTTTGGAAAGGGTCCTTCACACCAATGGATGAGCTTCCCCAGATTTTATATGGAAAACTTACTTGAAATTGAGATGAGAAATGTAATAGGCCTACGCAATACAAAACTAAACTAGAACTGCAAGCAGTTATGAGGGGGCCAAGCCTCCGGCGCAACTCGTCGTCGACCGCTGCGCTGGCCGCTCACTTCACAGAATCCGGGGATGTAAAGTTTTTCGATGTGGGATGTTTGGTTTGGGAGTTAGAGACCAAAAAGCAAAAAAATCGCAGAGAAATAGTTGGAGCTGAAATGGAAAGTCTGTTTTGCAGTTGCGATTTTGCGAATGATCTTTAACGGCTTAAATGGGCGCGGCCTATGCTTAAAGATGTAGCAGAATTCAGTGAATCTGTGGATATAAAGGTTTTGAATGTGGGATGTTTGGTTGGGGAGTTATGAGCAAAAAGAGATTGACAGTCTCTCCACTGTAAAAAGAGAAACTTTTTTGAATTTGCCGCCCAAAAAATAAATAAAAAATCTAATATTATTAATAAGTCCCGCCCACATTAATATTTCTTGGCCATATTTTTTATATAGACTATATATAGAAGTATGGCCCATGATGGTCTCCCTTGAGTTTTATGCGGCTAGTTATGAGAGAAGAACTTTTCCCGTTTATGGCGCCCCCTTATGGTGAAATTTTCCGATTTTTTTTAACGCAACTAAGGGTAGAACCAACATATGTTTAAGATTTGGACTTGATCCGATTCATAATTTGGGATTTATGATTTTTCACGTAAAACGTAGCTAATCAACAAACATTCGAAGCGCTACCGTTTCGTCATCGAAGGTCGCATCAAAATTCTTTCGAATGTTTTTTTTCCGTGTGGGTCGGTAGATGTTCTGTGCAGAGTTTGGTGTCAATTGTCCAAAAATTGTGGGAGGAGAAGTGAAAAGTCAGTTTTTCACTTTTTGCAAAAAATCTATATATACGCAAATGGGCGTGGCCTATGCCAAAATATGCAGCTGACTCCAGTGAATCTGTGGATATTTTTGACTGTGGGATGTTCGGTGTGGGAGTTATGACCCCAAACACGTTTCCCTTTGTTGTAGCGCCACCTAGTGGCCGGCATGTCTGATTTTGTTTGTATGCTGAGAGGCCGGGGTTCTGAATTAGTCATGCATGCATGGGCTGCAGCACCAGTTTTAGCCGGAGAAAAATTTAAATAACGATAATCCGTACAAAAACAATAGGGTTCCCTGCCCAGCAGGGCTTGGGAACCGCGTTGCTCTGCAAAGCGTGGTCCCAGCTCCTACTCGGGCTTGGCCCCTAATTAATATAGGCCTGCTCTATTCACAAGTAGCAGCATTCTAAAGGAGGACATTACAGTTCATCGGTCACCTCAGTATTGTAGGTGATAACTTGGATGGTACGGTTTGAATATAAACATGTGTTACAATGCTACCGCTGTGATGCTAATGCTAATCCAAAAGTGTAATTCTGCAATGTTGGACGTAAACTTCCCTCTTTTTTATCAAAAGGCTTCAGGGCAGAGCTGTGCTCTCTGGATTCAAAGGGGTTGGGTGACAAAGCAGACGCACGTCCATTACTAAATCTCCTGCGGAAAAGCCTCAGAGTCTAAGAGAGGGAGGGACTCCTACTGAAAACGGCAATTACATAATTCCATTTTTTGTTGACTTCTTTTGGGAGTAAAAAAGGAATCAGTGGCTTGGGAATGTCTACTGTTGTATATTTTCCAAGTTTCTCAGACTTCTTAACCCAGTTGGCAGCGAGGATTATAGATATGATGCGGCTCTTGGCATAAGATACGAGAATTGCAGCGCTGCATATCAAATACAAGGCCAGAGCTGGATTAAGCATTGAACAGAAGCCGTACAGAGGGCATAATGGATCAGGGAGTAGCACCTGCTAACCTTGGTAACTGGAGAGGACAATGTGCTTCAAACTGATATCCCCAAACTCTAACTGTCCTGTGTAAACAGAGTTGAACTCACAGGAAATAGTGCACACTAGTATTACACCCCCTACAATCCAATACAGAAGCTTAGCTTTGCTTCGTTTGTCCCTGCCACAGACGTTAGCTTGTCTCTCTCGTGTTTTAGGTGATACCTGGACAGAATTGATGGTTGAGTCCGGAGTAAACCATGTCGTAATTGAACCCTGCAAAGCACGAGTGGCAAGCATCCATCACAAATCACAATGCCAAAGCAAAGCCAGAGGGGAGATCTGTCTGTCTGTCCCTGTGCTGTTTTTATATGTGATGAAGAGAGTGTGTAACTGGACCGCACATTTGTTAAAGCAAATATTTGTGATCGGCACTCCACATAAAAAATAAGTTTACAGCAATAATGAAACAAAATAACAAATGTCAAGAGATGTTCCTTGTGCTCTTTCCTGACTGACATGGGATTTTCTATGTTCATATTTTAGCCGGTTTTTGGCTTCAGTAAAGTGACAGACTCTGAAGATCCCAAAAACAGATGCAAGTGAAAGCAAACGTTTAGGTAACACTTTATAATAGTTATAATAAAGTGTTACCCAAGTCTGCTCTGCTTGGCATTCAAAACCCTCAGGACTTTAGTAATGTCAAGTCAAGTGAAGTCCCCAGTGTGAAACATTTAAAGATACTGTGAATAGATACTGGCAATACCTGCAAGATAAAGGATTATGACGTTCAGAAGAAAAGTGAACAACAAGGAGGGTGGGGTGTTTAACACATGATTCGGAGAATTGGGCTATGTTAAAACACTGGAGAAGGTGAAATGCAATATCTTCCCATGCACTGCTGGAGGAGAAGAATATGTTGCGGGCCCATGTCAACGAGTGGGACAGCTGCAGCGAGGCAAGCGGCACCCTCTTCTGTCAAACCACAGCTGAAGGCAGAGGCCCAATGCAATCCAAATCCAATGTTTGTCAATGATGAATATTTATTCCCGGGCCAAGTCCATTAGTGTGTTGCTCACACAGGAGAATTTCATTGACATCTTGTTTTATGAAACAACAGGGTTTAGTTTTCAGACGGGTCTAGAGGGAGGAAAGTTTATATTTGTTTGATTGGTTTTTGACCTCACATCTCCCTTTCGCCTGATTACATAAATGTGTTTCCATGTTGCCGATCATGACCTCCAGCTTTTAACTGACGAGCTATCTATTGATCGTCCGGCTCTGATGTGGTGGGCAGCCCGGCAAACGAGCACAGAGGCTGCACACAATGCTCAGGCTATAGTGCTCAAACGGCTAGATTATTGTTGAATATCACAAATAAGAGTGAGGGACATTGTTTTGGAGCCTGCAGCAAGACCGTTCTGCACACTCATCTTCTAGTTAGCCACCTTAGCGATGCAGCTCTGGAGAAAGGAAAACTTTGGTATTATCCAAAACATTGTTTTAAAACTATAGTATATATGTATGAATGTATGTATAGAACACACCCATCAACCTCATCTGCACTTTGCGCTTTAAAGCAAAAGTAAATACAATTTTAACTCTGGCTTAATCCAACACCTGGATATTTGGTATCTAAAGAGATACAAATGATGCATAATATGTTAGATATTGCCAAATGTATTTATTCAAACATCTAAAAAAATGTAATACAAAAAAAAACAATTGTATTAATGTCAGTGATCAACTGGCAAAGTTTCATAATGATATCTATAAGTTAAGCAATGATCCCCTACTCACAGCAGTGTCTCGTACCATGATGCCTTTCTGAATTAAATACAACGACAAAAAAACAATCAAGCGGCTTAATATGGGGAGCTCTATCCAGAGTAGCTCAGACTTACTTCTCTGGGCTTGTGTTTCAGTCGTATAGTATACTGTAATAGCTCTGCTCTAATTGCCTGCAGTTGGCCAATGTCACATATTCAAATGAAAGGATCCTTCCCCAGGATGGATTACATTAAGTATAAACAGTGTCTCCTCTGCCCTTTTACACCTGTTACTATTGACACCGGAGTGAGGTCATCAAATGAGTGTTCTTCTTTGTTGCCATCACATGGCCCCTGGTTTCTGGCAGCAAGGGACAGTGGGAGCGAGGTGCAATGCCCCCTTTCACTTTGTTTTCCTGAAGGAGAGGCGAGGCGTTTAAAGCCCAGCTGGTCTGATGGAAACATGCTCATCCCCAGTGAGAGTCAAGTGGTGAGAGATGCTTCTCATCAAGGCTGCCTTGCTGCAAGTCTGTGCCTGTTAATGCAAAACAACCAGGACTAAAAAAAGAACCCTTGCCACTGAGACTTCCTTATATACGTATCTATAAACCTCTTGCAGTCTGAATGTGATGAAGGCTGATCTGATCGTGAACTTGTGTCATGCTTTTTTTTTTAAACAGTCACTGTTACCAAACCTTTCCATGGGATGCTGAAAGTTAAATGCTTAAAAAGTGGAAGTTCTTTCTTTCTAATCATATGATTCACTTCTAGAAACACAGCAGGTCCTGCTCCTGAGGCCTTACAAAATCCACTGTAGAGTAATAAGTATCTGTGTCCCCCCACAAGGTCCCATTCACTTTGATAAGTGATGGAAAGTACTGTAATTGTCCCTCATGAATGGGATGATGATGTCTGGTTCCTGAAATAGCACTGTAAAGCATTTTACTAGCATTTTATTTCAGATCCAGAGTCCAGATTATTTACAAATCTGCAAATATTTAAATGACACTAAACTAATCCGGGTTTTCTGGGAAAAGGGATGAAGTGGTATGACATGCTGTGTCTCCTTTCCGTAATATTTCAAGTTGGCCAACCAGTGCAGAGGATGGGGATTGCATGGCGATGGGCATCAAACTACAACTTTGACCTGACACCTCTTTTATTCCACTGTCACTTGTGTCATTCCCCCGTCTTGGTAACAGCTTGACTTCTAATGGGCAGGTCCTAGCGCGGTCCGCCTGCTGTTGTAAATGACGAGGAGATCAGAGCATAACATTGATTACCTGAGACCACAGGTGTAACACGGAGCCCACTGAGCCCTCTCTAGGACATCCTAAAGTGGCCTACCTCTCTTCTCCTGTTACCTGTTTCTCTCGGTGGACATGGAAATCATTCCGCGTTTCAGTTTTAGAGATGGCTTCCATTACACGTGTGGTTCTTGTGCGTAGCAATAATTAGAGCACACTGAGGGGCCGACTCTTTGGTTGGCACCACGCCAGAAGAGATATACTTTGTGTGTTGACTGTTCCAGAAGTCCACACATACACTCACCGGCCACTTTTGTAGGTACAGCGGTTTAATTTCTTGTTAACACAACTTATCAGCCGATCACATGTCAGCAACTCAATGCATTTAGGCATGTAGACCTGGACGGGACAACTTATTGAAGTTAAAACCGAACAACAGAATGGGGAAGAATGGGGGTTTAAGTGACTTTGAACATGGTATTTCAGAAACTACTGATCGACTGGTATTTTCACTCACAGCCATCTCTAGGGTTTACAGAGAATGGCCCGAAAAAGAAAAAAATATCCAGTGAGCGGCATTTGTGTGGATGAAAATGCCATGTTGATGTCAGAGATCAGAGGAGGATGGGCAGACTGGTTTGAGATGATATAGAAAGGCAACAGTAACTCAAATAACCACTTGTTACAACCAGGGTATGCAGAATACCATCTCTGAACGCACAACACTTCCAACTTTGAAGCAGATGGGCTACAGCAGCAGAAGACCCCACCGGCAGGGCTGCCTTTACCTGCCACTAGGCCCTGGGGCTGAGAGGTTTCGTAGGCCCCCCGGGCGGTGGTCTTACAATACAGATGCGTTAAAGCCATGTTTGTCTACACCACAATATCTCTATTGATGAAATACAAAATCACTTAAGGTAACATGTACATAACCCCCTCCTGGTCTAATGATTTTTAATAACCAAACACACATGGTTGGTTACAGTGTTTTTCCAAGTTATTGAGGAGACAGCGGTGGGGTCCCAGGACCTTTTAGGGGGGTCTGGGGGCATGCCCCCCCGGAAGAAAAATTTGAACCTTTTAAAGTAAAATGCATCAATCTGGTGCACTATGAGAAGAAAACTAAGGCTAAATCAACTGTGTCCTATGTGAGCTAGTTTCTGGAATAATTTGGAGACAGAAATACCAAAAAGCAGAAACAAAAATATACAGGTTTAAAAAATCCAGTCAGTCAGCATTCCATTTTTTTTTAAATAATCCCTTATCCCAAAGCTACTTCTCTCTTTGAACTATTCGTTTTGTTTTTAATGGCTCAACTCAATATAGGCCCTTGATCTGCGTTGCCCCGAACAATGTTATTAAACAAAAATAACAAAAATGTACTGGTGAATGATAGGCCCCTTGATCTTCATAGGCCAAAAATAATGTGATTCTTTTTCCTTTTTCTTTAATGGTTCATGATAGGCCCCTGTTCTCCGTACGCCCGCCCCCCCTACGAAGATTAGGGGCCTATCATGAGCCAGTCAATAATTTATTGTTTTAAATGACAATGTTCGGGGCCTTCTTAGATCAGAGGCCTATATTGAGACAGTAAAAAAAAAAAAAAAAAAAAAAAAAAAAAAAATTTTTTTTTTGAGAGAGGCCCCTGATCTTCGTAGGCCCTGGGGCTTCAGCCCAGGTAAGCCCGTGCATTAAGGCGGCCCTGCCCACCGGGTGCCACTCCTGTCAGCTAAGAACAGGAAACTGAGGCTACTGAGGCTACAATTTGCAGAGGCTCACCAAAATTCGACAATATAAGATTGGGAAAATCTTGCCTGGTCTGATGAGTCTCAATTTCAGTTGCGACATTCAGATGATAGTGTCAGAATTTGGCGTAAACAACATGAAAGCATGGATTCATCCTGCCGTGGACCAGCAACCAGGCCACGTTCAAAGTCATTTAAATCCCCTTTCTTCCCCATTCGGTTGCTTGGTTTGAACTTCAACAAGATCTCCTGTCCTAAATGCATTGATTTGCTGCCATATGATTGGCTGATGAGATATTTGATTTTACAAGCAATTTAACATGTGTACCTAATAAAGTGGCCAGTGAGTGTCTATCTTAGTGTTGTGTATTTTAATTGTTTTTTCAATTATTGCACTTTCAGGAACAGGTTGAATTGTAAATTGCTGAACCATGAGATTGCCCTTAAACCCATCAGGCAGATAATAATGATTTTGTGTGACATTAAGAAATTTGCCAATCATGTTGTCTTCTGCCAGGTCTTCTGTCTCTCTCTTTCTCTCTTTCACATGAGGAGTTTCTAATCACAATCCACATGTCATCTTCCTGCAGAGAGTCCGCTGCATTGTTTTCCTTTTTGACAGACCTGCTTAAAACCAGGCATAAGCCACCTCTGTAATCTCAGGACCGGCAGGACAGCAAAGGAAATTGTGTTGTGACGTAAGAATTAATCTTCTTGTCGGGAGAAATTGCATTCTGGGTCGAAAAAAAAGAAATTGCTTGTTATTTTTAGAATTGAGAGGCCGTTTGATTACCGACTGTTAAAATGTCATTGTACAAGGAAAAAGCACTTGAATGTCCAGCTGTATTTGTGTTCTCTCAACACAAGACATTACACTTTTTTTTTACTGGATATTTAGAAATAAATTTTCCATCTAGGTCACCTCCCCAATGTTTTGAGAGGTCATGGCACAGGACATCATGGTCTGTGCTTTTTGGGTCTCGGGTAGCTTAACACTACGGGAAACTCAGCATCAGCAGGCAAGACGCTGTTTCAGAAAACCTTCCCCCGTGAGAGCTAGGAGATAATCTCACCTAGAAAAAGGGAGATGATGATATGGACCATCTGCTTCATCTGGACAGGATTTGATTGGCTTGCCCCAGCAGAGCAGAGCAGCGGGGTTGATTAGGCCTCCCTCGTGTCCCATTCCACTGGGTGTCTGTCTGGCGCAATGTCACCACACTGATTGGATCCTCTAATCTTCGGTTTGGCGCAAATTAAAGTGTAGAGGAGGATGATCGCATTCACTTTGTCGCGATTCTCCATGTGTGAGTGTGTGTGTGTGTGTGTGTGTGTGTAACTAACTTCCTCTCTCCCATGATTAACAGGTACAGTACGAGGCTCTGAACAAGGATGCCTATCTTTGACTCAATTTCTATTTGTAGTTAATAGGAATCCAGGGTGATATAAATTTAAATGATCGAAGCACACAACCAAAGTGCCCATGGCAACAGTGGTGTAGTAACAGAATGTGATCCAGTGAATTAGCATAGCAATATAGATTAAATAAAAACAGACAGACCACAGCTATGCTACTGGCACTGTGCGACTTAACTACACAGCTTTTAACTTTTAGCTAACATGGTCACAATGACGATGTGTGTGTTAGAAAGCCATCATCGGCCACTAAACACTAAACACAAAGTGACAGCTGAGGCCCATGTCATTTAGAAGGTATTTGGTCATAAAGTAATGTAAAAGAAACATTTTTACACAAAAGTTTGACTTGAGCCCAAGCTGAAGTAACCCTTATGACATCATCATGGTTTACAGAGTGACCTGGAGATGGGTATCAAATAGTCAGAGACATGCTGTTGAGATGCTATCAAGAAAGATGGGCATGTTTTAATTCATTTCATTTACATTTAACCTTAATTTATACTTGAGAGATCAATTGAGGGTTGACCCTCATTTGAAATGATGTTGAGTCAAACAAATGCAAAGCAAAAACAACAATACATACACAATATACAATGCAAATACATCAAATACACAACAAGCTGATAAAGAGGCAACAACAATTGAAACATTTAGACAACGATGTAGAATGGCTGCAATTCAAATTAAATGGGTGAAAGTACAATATAGGCTAATTAAAACAGTTACAGGTAGAATTCGGCAGATTTAAGATGATACGAAGGTATTTATTTTAATTTGTTGCTGTAAGTTGTCCCAGGAGTCAGGGGCACTGAAGCTAAAAGCTTTCTTTCCAAGCTCAGACCGGGTATGTGGAACATATAACATGAGAATGTCAGTGGGGCGGGTCTGATAAAGCCCATTCTTTAAGAGAGGACCACCCAACCTTTCCATATAAAAAACAATGGTGTATGTCATAAGCATCTCCTGTGATGAACCAAAGCCCCAAACACAGCGAGTTCTAACAGCATCCAATGCAGAAGTGACAAAAAATTAAGATCATCAAGTGGCCACTAAGAGGTGGTACCAAAACAGAGCAATTTCTCATTGACTCCAGTGTTAAATAGGCTGTTTTCACAGCATTATTAAACCTATTTACGGCCTGGTCCAAAAAAACATTTTAGGCAGTATGTTTAGGTCATATTTTCATGACAACACTGAAGCGGGTTTATATTTTTGGATTACGCTAGTTTTTAAACTATTGAAGGTTAAAATGTACGTATGATTAGGGGCTCGGCCTCCTGAGTGGCAGCTAGCCGCCCGCTGGCCCTCACTTCACCTCGGAGGTAAACGTGAGCTATATGGGCATATCTCCCGCCCCCCCGACGTCATATCAATGCCCTTTTTCGGTGAGAGGAAATGAGGCGGAGTAGAAATCTGACAAGATACATAGCACATAGGCCAGGACAATTGGATGCAGTTGAATTAACTGAGGTCAGCCCGGAAGCTACATCCATTTTATATTCTATCATGGATGAACCTTAAAGCAGAGTGAAAAACAGTTTCCACGAGTTTAAGACATGAATGTGATGCATGCCGGTAAACCACTGTGCGTAATCAAGGACAGACATGAAAACTGCCCCAATAATTGTTTTCCTACTAAATAAAGGGAGAGTGGTTTTGTTCCTATACAAATAGCCAGTCAACATACAAGATTTTTTATGTGAAAAGATAAAAGTGAGTAGGGGAGAACGGGAGAATCTGAGGCATCGGGTAATGTGAGCCACCCCCTGTATCTAGGCAACGGAAAACATTTGTGGTCATGTGAGATATATGTTTTCAAGCCCCTCTCATTTCCCCATGGCCCTGAAAGAGAGGACCTCATGGTGCTGTGGTAAGCATGTTTTTTTCACCAAAATAGGTATTTTGCATGTAAAAGTAAATGTTCTTGCTGTCAACTTAATCAACTGTTGTGCCAAAGCAAATGTATTCACGTAGGAAAACTTCTATCATATGTGTTGATGAACGACCAACATATGAAACCATGTGATGCTGATAACTGAAGATTGGCCTGAAATGCTAAGAGAGGTAGTTTTTTCTCAAATTGTGGTGGTGGGGGAAAGTGAGCCAAATGCTGTGGGGGAAAGTGAGCCACTGTCTCACTTTCCCCAACCATGAGGCACAAGTTAAGTTTAGTCTTAAACATATTTTAATGTAATATTACTTGACATATGTTTTATTTTAATGTCACACACATTGTAGAAAAGCCATCATGCCAAGGAAATACACCAGGAAGACGACCTGGGGCAACCACACGGAAAGAGCACCTTCTCATCTTTCCCTGTAACCTTCAGGGCTGGAATGTAGAGTAGGCCTAGTTGTAGAGTATGACAGGCTGATGTTATAATCCAGTTGGGTCTTCTTCTGTGTTCTGAGTCCCAGGCTTTTCTCGCTGTTTCGGATTTTCCTATGCTTTGACCCCCAGACACTAGCTGGCTCTAAGGGTCCTGTGTGCTGACCCCCAGACTGTGTTCTAATCTAACTGGTTCTATCTTTCATTTGAATCTTATTAAAACCTTTTGAATTATAATACTGTATGTTGTATTTGATTTTGTTCAGAGTTACTTTCAAGTGTTTAGAAAATTTGCTTTGCTTAATTTACCAAACCCCATCATTCTTTTACTAGTCCGACATTAGTTCTGAAATGTGTGGCTAGCTTTCAGGATTCTAACTGTTACAATATGTGTTGTTTTGGTAGTTTCAGAGTTTTAGAGTGGAAAAAGTAAGTGGTTCACTTTACCCCCTTGATTTTTCTGGTCTGTCTCAGTTTACCCCACAGCTGGGGTAAAGTGAGCCACATGACAACTTTTTTTTAAACAATCATATTTTCAATGCCCTTTGTCTTGAAAAAATTCTGCTAATGCCCATTTCTAGGAAACATCCTGAATTAATGGGAAATGTGTAAATTTGAGTGATAAATCATTTTAGCTCGCTTAGAGGGGAGCACATGTAAAAAGTGGCTCAGATTACCCCGTTCTCCCCTATATCAACCATCCAGAGCCGAGATATTTATATTCTGTGACTCTTTCAATAACATTTTTTTTTGTTGGTAAAAAATATTGAAATCATTCAAATTTGTAGTTCTTGCTCTGGAGAAGCACATATATTTTGTTTTGTCTGTATTAAGAACCAGCATGAGGTCCACTAGACAGTCCTGCAGGATGTTAAAAGAGCTCTGTAGGTTCTGAATAGATTGGTGCACTGAATCAGAAATGCAATACAGTACTGTGTTGTCGGCGTACAAATGGGCGTGACATTTTTGTAGCGATGAGACAATGTTATTGATATAAATTGTGAATAGAACTGGGCCCAAGATGTAGCCCTGTGGGACACCATTTGTAACTTAAAAAAAAACTGATTGCTGTCTATCAGACAGATACTCCCTAAACCAGCTACATGCAAAATGATCAAAACCAATGTCATGCAGCCTCTGTAAGAGCAAATGGTGGCCAATAGTGTTAATTGCCTTTGAAAGATCAATAAAAAGTGCTGCAGAGTGCTTTTTTTGTCTATAGCCGTAACAATGTTGTTTAAAACCGTGACAGTACTGTGATCTGCCCTAAAACCAGATTGGATTGGGCTCAAATTGGAAGCACTGGCTAGAAATGT
Source organism: Ammodytes marinus (assembly GCF_949987685.1). Lineage (NCBI taxonomy): Eukaryota > Metazoa > Chordata > Actinopteri > Uranoscopiformes > Ammodytidae > Ammodytes > Ammodytes marinus. Next base: position 26,683,275 of record NC_137220.1, on the reverse strand, counting down.
TTTTAACTGATTATGAATAAGTGATTCTAGGAGTTTTGCCAGGCATGGGAGTTTGGATATTGGCCTGTAGTTATTGAGATAATTTTTTCTCACTACCTTTATGTAAGGGAATAACATGAGCTTTTTCCTAAATTTTAGGAACTATACCAGAGGAGATGGAAAGATTAGAAATATGGGTTATTTCCCATATGATGTGTGCAGAGAGAGCTTGATTGAAAACGGGTCCAAATTATCCTCTCCCATGTATTTCTCGGGGATGATGGCAAGGAGCTACATCTACAACAACACTTGTGGGAACAGGATCAAGGGTGAACAGAGGAGTTATAGAGATTGCTTACCAATATGATGATGAATGATTGCTTACCAATATGAGACCTAAAAATAAGCACCATGTCTTCCTCATCGATCTTTGGACACGGAACAGACAACCAGATTCCAAGTATCTTTCATTATGTCTTGCCTCCAGAGGGATCCACTCTGGAGCTGACGTTGCTAGTTGCCCAGATATCGTTATAGTTACCCCTGGCTCTAGGCCTTTTAGTTTGGGAAGCTGCTTCATCCCAAGGGGGCTAATACACCATATATTCGGTGGAAAGATGTCAGCTCCATTCACAAAAACAGGTTTACAACACCGAGTGTGCAGTTCAATTCGGGGTTCTTTGAACATGAGACCAGCAGCAAAGCAATGGTATCAGAAACAGGCTTGTGGTCAAATGGAATCCCCTCACCCCCGGAGAAGGCTGTGAATACATGGGTAGGAAGAGTGAGTATTTCCTCCAACCACCTGATAATTATCACGTCAGTGTCCAAACCCCTACGTGTGAATGTGTGTGTAACTGTATGAATGTGGAGCATGGTATTGCTGGAGAAGAGCGTGTCTACTCAAGATGACCTTGCCTGAGATTATAAAACGTTTAAAGAAGGCTATAGTTGTTTAGAAGAAAATTATACTTGATTATGTTGCAGCCGACAGGTGGCTGTTTGGCAGACATCGAAAGGCATTACATAAAAGCAAAGCACTGTCAGGGTCTTACTGTGGAAGTTGGTGGTCTCTAGTGCATCACAGACAGTGGCTGGCTGGCAGGACTAGTTTGGTGGTAACCTTTATCACTGAAGGGCTGGACACAGTTCAGGGCTATCCATCTCTCCTCAGCAGCTGTCCTCGTAAACAAGCCCCTTCTCAAGTTTCGCCCGGTCTTTTACATTCCCCATCCTTAAAATCATCCATGTATTTTTTTTGTTTGTTTTTTCATCCTCACTTTCCAGGCTTATCTCCCTGAGTTAGTTATTTTGAGGTGTGACTTGGCAGAGACCCTGGCATGATAACACACACACACGCACATGCATGCGCATTGCACACGCACGCACATGCACGCACACACATATATAACAAGAATAAATTGACAACTCTCAGAAAGAAAGGGGAGAGCAAACCAAAAAAGTTTTGAGAGAGAGTGACAGGAAATACGTTGTCCAGGGTCTACTTAGATTTGTCATCTCAGCATGAGTTGTAGTTTTCCCCAGGTGGATGCACATTGTCAGCTGGGCTTGTTATGACGGAGGGAGGCATCATAAATCCAGATGCCTGCCTCTATCATACCAGCATCAATCAAATCAGAGAGGCTTCCTGTTTACTGTTGTGGTTGACTCGCTGATGGGTCTCCATTATAAGGCAACAACAGAGTGCAACAGCAACACAGAGCCAAGCCCCCCACATTACAAGGTGCCACTGGTCAAGAGCCAACACACCAGCATTAAGTAGGTGCCACTTTTGTTTCCTGGCTCAGTCTGGATGGATTGTCAAGGTCAATGGAGCCCAGAGCCAGAAGGATAAAGGCCAGCAGCACGAATAGACAGGCAGTTACTGACAATGTGAGCAATGTGATTACAAGCCAGTAAATGTGCCCCTGATGACAATGCCCAACAACATGGATATATAGGGATATATATATATATATTCCCAGAATCAACTTTTTTATATATATATATATATATATATATATATATATATATATATATATATATATATATATATATATATATATATATATATATATATATTTGCATTAAAAGGAAAAGCATAACATCAAGTGCACAGATGGACAAATGTGCATGATGGCATTGTAATCAGTCATGGGACAACTGCCTCTTTTTTTTTGTGGGTAATGCTTGTGTGGGCGAAAAGCACCCACCGGGAATAGATATACATATTGTCTTTCAGCAGCCTCAGGGAATGGAAAAAGCCTGAATATCGTCCAACATATTGTACCTGCTGGATTCTCCTATTCCTTCCCCTGAGTGTCATGAGACACTCAGCTGTCAAAGGTAGAGCCAAAATGAGTGTCAGCAGGTGTGTGTGTGTGTGTGTGTGTGTGTGTGTGTGTGTGTGTGTGTGTGTGTGTATGTGTGTGTGTGTGTGTGTGTGTCTGTGTGTGTGAGAGAGAAAGAGAATGTGCTTGTGTTCATGTGTTAATTTAATACAGTTCAAAAGTATAAAACTATAATTAAACGTCAGCAGGGGAACACAAGCAAGCAGCGCGAAAGAAGAGAGGGATACTAGCCTGTCTATAATGAGACAAAAACCATAATATATCGAAAAATATTCGCCTTATCCCGTAGCTGTCAATGGTTGTGTGTGGTCATTTATATAACTATTAGCCTAAATGATATGTGACAGATAAAATCAACAAAAACTACTCAATTCAAACTTAATAAACCCCATGTGAAATTAAAATGAGAAGAAAAACCCCTATCTGTGTCCCTCTCATCATGAGACCAAGATGTCTGAGTGTATTCTAATATTTAATCTCACCCACCCACATCAGGCCTCTTCAGCTCATTTTTAACAGAATCAACTGTGCGGACCACATTAGACACTGCATACTGTAACTTCACGTTTGTGTGCTTGCTTCCACAGCAAATTCCAGTACTTGGAGCACACATAAGCTGACACACAAACACTGGATTCAGATTGCACTTCCTTGCTTATTGAATTAGCATTTTTGCCGCGACAGTATCACATAGGATGGACACTGGAACTTGATCACTCCCAAATTTGCGCTTTCGAGACAACAGGTGAGTGGTCAGTGGTTGCCCCCCCTCCCTGTGCAATAAGTCCTCATTAGTCAAACCCGCTGCACTCATCGACTGACTGACAGACTGGCGTGACACAGCAGGTCTCCGCTGCACTGTCAGGCCAACCAGAGGCCTTATGCAACTGCCATGCCATCAGAATTATATAATTACCTAATTAAATCCCAGAATGAAATGCATGTCATGGTTTCTTTTTCACTTAGATGCCAGTTTTGGGGCAAGGCTTTCAATGAGATGACATGAGGATGGATATTCAATAATAATAACTTTTTAATATTAAAAGTTTATTTTTGTGGCATTCCCAGACCAAGTGACCTGTCTATCAGATCCCAGGCTTCAGCAGCAGGCCGTTAATTACAACCTCACAATAAAGACAACATGGTGCATGAACTGTATTCTTGCCAAAAACCAAAGTCCTAGTTCCCGCCATGCACATCCCCTCACATTTTCATGCTCTGAGAAAAAGTTTGGAGTCTGCAAAAGAGCCCTGTCCTACTTCCAGACTCGTTGAAGCAATAAGTCATCTTGACTGAATGGTCACAGTTTGTGAGCGTCACTGCACTACTACAACTTTACCTTACCGTCAAGATTATCCCATAGCTTTCTCGGAAGTAGGCCTGATATAAAATGGGGTTTTAATGACCTCTTTTTGTGTTTGGCACTGCGAGTAAGAGCACCATCGTCATGTCTCCAAGACAGCAGAACTAGTCCAGCTGCCTAAGAGTTATTTCAGCTCAATGCTGGACTAAAATACTGAACTACAATACAAACCAGAGGTACTTTACATGAGTATTTCAGCTTTCTACTCATTCTACAAACGGCTACTATAATCTTAACACGTTCACCGAAAAAATAAGAAGAAAGAAGGCAGACACAAGCGCAGCAGATGCATGATGTGTGGCCCAGGCGATATTGTGGATGTTGTGATAGATGGGAGATACACGAGATACATGGTTCCCACAGTAAGTCATGCAACTTTACAGAAATATGATGATCTTACAGCACATGATGCTTTGCATTACAGTGTATAAAGTGGTTCAAATCAGCCCATAAACATCTACTGTAGTGAAATGAAACATAAGCTACACATTAAATGATGATGATCCAAAGGGACCCTTTTTCTGCAGAATAAATACTTTTACTCACAGTACTTTAAATTCATTTTGGTACATCTATGGATTGATGGAATAATATCACACTCTTTCTTTATTTGTGTTATTGATTCTAATTTAAAGTATAGATATCAAGAACGTTAGGGCTACATGAGTTAAGGCCAAACACATGTAGTTAGAGCCATTTAAAAGCTGTGGTCAGATCATTCTTCTTTAACACTCTTTCTAAATATGTTCCAGAAAGACTTTGTCCAGGCTAACCACACTTCCCCCCTGAGCGATAAATATGCCTGTGATTTTCACACTCTCTAGAAGTATGTATATAAACTGTCTCTAAGTGACAGACACTGAGATAATCCAGGATATTTCTGAAATTATACACGGGGTGGCAAGAGGAAATATGTCATAGTTAATGTGTTATCTTTTCATGCAAAGGTCTGGAGCATGGAATATGTCTACTCACCAATGCATCTTTCTTTTATTGAATCTTTTATTTTAAATATACGTATATATACTGTATATATACTGTATATTAATCACATTTTGAATTGATCACATTTTCTCAATTTTGTTTCTTTCAAGGGAAAGATGAAAACAGAGAAACCCTAGTTGTAGAGGACTAGTGACAACCATCGGAGGTGTGATGGAAAATGTACCTTTTTTGTAGGAGTCGTCTCGGAAATCTAACTTTTCTAATAATTTCAAATTAAATTCAAAAAAAATATATATAGATAGATAGGTAGATAGATAGGTAGATAGATAGATAGATAGATAGATAGATAGATAGATAGATAGATAGATAGATAGATAGATAGATAGATAGATAGATAGATAGATAGATAGATAGATAGATAGATAGATAGATAGATAGATAGATAGATAGATAGATAGATAGATAGATAGATAGATAGATAGATAGATAGACGGATAGATCAATCGATCTCTGGCCAACGATGGCTTTCAATGTCTTTCATACAGTGTACAGCATCCAACACGGACTGAACAGCTGACATCTTGTTAAGTTGAAACTCATCTCAGAGATTTCAGGAGTTTAGTTGTGACACTGCTGAAGTCAAAAGGATGCTCTTTGAAAGGAAGCTGGAAACGAAATGATCCAAAGCCTCCATTAAAAGACTCAAAGAGCAGACAAACCTTAGCAGCTTTTACACTCCTTTGACAGAAAGACGGACCATGTGAGAATCAAACTGAAATGTGTTTTCTAAAAGAAAAAGGGACAGTGCCCACTTTGACTCCAAGCCGGAGCTTTGTGGCAGTTTCATTGGCTAATGTGGAAAAAGGCCAGAGGCAGCGTCCACTTCCTATGTAGAACCAAATAAAATCGGCTCCCTGCCTTCCTGTGAACGTGGCTGATCAATAGAGCCCTGACTACGTCTCATGCTGGCAGAATGCGCTTGTGGATGGAAACAAACTCAATATGCAGACAGAAATCTCATAGTGCAAACCCACGTTCATCTCTGACACAACCCTATTGATCTATTGTGTATAGGTTTATCTTTTTATTTTCTATTTATGCCATATTATGTTGTCTGTGTCATCTCCAGTGTGCAATGCAATCTGGGCATACATAATGTTGTAGCCAGATCACATTAAACAAATCTAGGATACATTTTTATTGAAAATCTCTGAAATAATTATTTGGAAATTGCCTAAATGGAATGAACTAAATGGCGGTCATTTCAATGATTTATTTTCATATCTAAACATTAATCTAAACATATAAACATTATGTTTTGTCATAGGCAGACATCCATGCAACCTTATACAATAAAAAAAACATTATGTTTGAACAGATTCATTTGTAAGTAGAACTTTATAAAGTTTTGATTATTTTATGAACAATCAATAATTTCACTGAACAAAAAGATGAATGTTGAGTAAAATATAACTCATGTCTGACCCCACCCATTCAATAAATTAAGTAAAATGCCCCCCATGTGATGGTGGAATGCACAGTGCATGTAGGGGGCTGGCCTCAGTACCCCTGCAGTAAGCAGTGTGCTATGTGCAACTTGCCAAGTGCATGAAATCTGGTTGGTTTAGTCAAGATTATGCTAAAATATATTTTCCCCTATATTTAAAATCACTGTTTAAGCCTCTGTAAACCTGGTCTAGTAAAAAGCAATATATGATATCAAGTTGGGTGTCTCAATAAGCTTTAAAAAAAATCTGATTTGAAGTTAAATGTTCATAAATATTATAAAACGTAGTTGAAAAAAATGCTTTTTTCAGTCTAGAACGTTTGCCAAGACTGAAATAACATAGTTAGAAGGATTTAGTGCATTTGGTTTGCCTTAAATTTAGTAAATTCCCGTTTATTCCCTTTAATTACCAAAATTCTCGTTAATTCCCATAAATTCCCGTTAATTCCCATGGAAAGTTTCCAACTTTGAAAATTCCCGGAATTTTGCAACCCTACTCAAGACCCTCAGCAGTGCAGAATAGGCCTACACTTATTTCCACAGTTTACAGAGAGAGATTGGGAAAGGCGTATTAGGCGTTCTTTCCATCGCTGTCATTGAAAATGACTTCCAGCAGAGCTGACTGATGTACTGTAGCACAGGGTGTCTGTGGGGAATCACAGAACTGGTCTGAGTCAGTTTGGCAAATGAAAGTAAATGATGGCGTGAGCTCTGACAACTCGCCGCCTGGAATTTGGGCCACAGCTTCCACTATGAGGAGCGTGAGCATATGTGTCCACAGCTACAGCGCAGCTCGCACAGCACTCGTCCACACCAGCTCCAGATGTCACACATTTTGGGTCGAAATGCAAATCATTGGAACATTCCTGAAGGTCTTCTGCTTCGCTTTAGCTCATGCTAACACAGAACCATGGCTACTAATTGTCAATCAGGTCAAAGGTCATGCAATACACTGCATCATTTGCTGTTAACATTAAATACCTCAACTACATTTATTTTTATTTTTTTTGCATTTTTATTGAAAAAGGGACATCAACCGTTTTCAACAACTGCAAAATCAATATACATTATTTGCCTTATAATTTACAAAAAAATAAAAAATAAACATCTGTACAGCTTTTTGTTTGTGCAGGAAGGTAGGAACACCTTGGTAGAAAAATAAAGACCTAAGACAGGAGAAGTGTCAATGTGAGAACAGGTTGAAATTTTGACTATATGTCCTTACCAGAGAAGCAGTACAGTGATGTGGCTTGACTTGATCCAATGCAAGTATCACAATAACACCTAGAGCTATACAGTTCAAAAAGCTGTGTATGTAAGACTGGGGTGAAATGATGATAGGTTACTACAATATGAATCAGCAGACCTGATCTTTTGAAACAAAAACAAAGCAAGGACACCGCTCAGAAATGAGAAATGACTTAACAAGAACCGAAGTGTTGAAGTGTGAGGGTCAACTAGGATGTGTCGACATCTGACACACACCAAGAACACTGATTGGCAGACTGTCAGTATAAAGCAGGCTATACGTCATCTCAAATAATTCAATGTTCAATCAGCCAACCGCTGTGAGATAAGGAAAGGTTCAGGTGGAAAAATAAACAGCAACTAATAGATGATTACCAATTGTCGCTTATTTTATACTTACACGTTTGGCTTTGGCTAATAAAACAGTTGTGTTGGGATGGGGGGGGGGGGGGCGGGGGGTTCTCTGGTGAGGGAATAGTGCACTAACGCTTTGGAAAACACTCTGGCAGAATCATGCTTGTCTACATCTAGAAATAACAATATAGGCTGCATCTGCAATCTTCAAAATGGATACTTTTTAAAAGACAATTAATACATGTTTTGGCTCCTACATTTCTCTCTAAACTTAAAACATGTAACTTAGCAGCACGTTTCATCGACATTCATAACCACTACTCGGGGTTGAGCTTCCTGCCACATTCTACCACCAATCTGTATTGCACATTAGAACATAAAGAGCTGCAAGGAGTGGCAGTATACAGTATACTGCCCAGTGAAACACCTCTTTATCCTTCCTCTTCGTGTGACATTTCTTGCAGTGTGTGCTCACAGTGCCACCACCTTGACCAGGGTTTCTGTTAGGCACGCACTGTAAACCCAAGACATCTCTTTCCTGCCTTGGGAATATATATTTTTGCTAAGAGACCAGCTCATTAACAAACAGTAAGCAGCCTTTGTGAAGGTGGTTGTTTTTAGTAGCATTTAAAACAATATTCTTCAAACTTCAAATGACTTAATGTATATATACGTTCTAGGTTCAAACTTATAATATTCTTAACTTAAATTAAATATATTAAATTATTTCTGACTGTCACAACTTTACAATTTCATTTAGGCCACAACATTTTCTTTTTATTATACCAATGAGGACCAATGAGGCTGATTTTAGCTATACTAAAATGCTCTACTGAGGAGCGACTGCACAGTATGTAAGTGAAGGCAGCTAACCCATTGTATTCCTCTAGCGCCATGCAACCAGTTCATTAATCTGCACTTTCACCAGAAATGTCAGAACATGGGTCGCTTTCCGTAGTGTCTTGTGCGTGAGCTTCTGCATAGACAACTTCATACTTGGATCACAGTATTTTACTAACTGTCATGCATTGTAGACTACAGCAAACAGGACTGAGTTCAAGCTAGTTTTAACATACCCTGCGGTACTGTTTAACCCTCCTTTATCTCTGCGTTCATATCTCTGAATCTGCTGTTAAAGGCGTTGATTCCAATGGCAAAGAGTCCAAATTGCTTCCAGAGTCTGACACCACATCTGTGTGTGGCTCCTCAAGTGCAACCACCTCAACACCTCTAATCTCTCCGTTTTCCTCCTCGTCAAACTCCTCCTCCATCTCCACTTTTTCGAGGGCCACCTCGTTCTCGTAACAAAAGGAGTTCCTCGAGCTGGAGGCGCTCGACTTCTTGTCGGCGAGTTCCCTGGCACTGCATTCGGGCGTGCTGGGCACCCTGTATGTGCTCTCAAAGTGAGAGTAGTCCACCTTGTAGTAGTTCTTCTCCTCGAAGAGCACTGGCTCAAAGCGTTGTCCCCAGAGGATCTCACTGGCCACGTAGGAGCTCCGACACTGAGTGGTCATGGCCGTGGCCTCCACCATGCCCTCCAGAATCACTACGATCTCAAACACTGACGTCTCCACGTCCTGTCTGCTCATCTCATAGAACGGGCTGTCCTCGTCGATCTCATGCACGATGGTGATGGGAGAAACCAGGAAGATTCTGTCGATGCCACTGTCGAATCCCACGTCAATGTCCATCTGATCCAGAGGGATGAACTCACCCTCGGCTGTAGTGCGGGACTTGAGTAGCTGAGCCCTGACGTGGGCCTCCACCAGATGGCTCTTCCTCAGGTTGGCCACACGCCACATCAGGCAAAGTTTACCATCCCTCATGGCCACCGTAGCATAGTGGCTAAACACCAGGGTTTCATTCCTCTTTTTGGGCTTGGCCATCTTGGCCATGACAGCACCGATGATGAAAGCATCGATGATGCAGCCCACGATGCTTTGGAAGACGACCACGAAGACGGCCACAGGGCACTCTTCTGTCACATAGCGATAACCATAGCCAATGGTGGTTTGGGTTTCCACTGAGAACAAGAAGGCAGCGGTGAAGCTGTCAACATTGGAAACACACATCTGAGTCTCATTCTCCAAGTCCCCGTAAACCAGTGCCACTAACCAGAAGACAAGGCCGAAAAACAACCACGACATCAGGAAAGAAAGGCAGAATACGAGCACCATCCAGCGCCATCGGATGTCCACGCAGGTGGTGAAGATATCTGCCAAGTACCGCTGGCCTTTCTCACTCATGTTGACAAACTGCACATTGCAGTGGCCGTCCTTCCTGACAAAGCGGCTCTGTTGCAGGCGCTCCGTGGGCACCTTGTTGACCTTGCCATTCCCGTAGCCATTTGGGACGGCAATGGTGGCCAGCTTCATGCCGTCTTCCTCAGAGGACACAATGCTGTAACGGTGGCTTCGCACACTCCCCATTACTTCCGCCTGGGAGGGCTGGGCCGATTCTGCTTTGGAAAACAGTCTAAGTTTTTGGTAGAAGCGTTGGAGAAACAGTTTTGAAAGATCCCGGGGACAAACTCAAGCAGAAAATGTGGACAACAGGCCTAGATCCTGGCAGGGAACATGGATGATTGAGCCTGTGCTTCTTTGGGGAGGGGGGCAGGTCACTCCTCTCTGTTGACTGCTTTGGACTTCATCAGGGAAGTGTTCTGTGGAAATACAGCCAGAGAGAAAGACAGTGATAAAGTAATTGGCAAGAACCAGTGCAAAGATCAGTGTGTGTTGGGTGTGTGGTTACCTGGCCATCTAAATTATGCATTGTACACTGAAAGTTAGCTGCTCTATGCTTGCGTACACATAAATTATTCTAACCGTGTACGCAGTGGAGTCAGAAAGGACAGGGAATAGGGGGCGCCCTTAGCTCAGTTGGTAGGGCGTCCCCCCCATGGGCCTCGGCCAGCAGCGGACCGGGGTTCGATTCCAGCCCGCGGTCGTTCACTGCCTGTCACTCCCCTCTCTGCCCCATTTCAACTCTGTCTCTACACTATCAATAAAGCATAAAAATGCCCAAAAAATATCTTGAAAAAAAAAAAATTACAGGGAATGCATTGTGTGTGCATTATTGGTGGAAGATTAAAACAATATTAGTCCAGTGCTTAAATAGCGGACAAAGAGGTGAGAGAGAGAAGTTTCCCCTGCTTAATGTAAGTATTAATTAGGCAGGTCAGTCAAGCCAAATTACAGATCAAGTTCATGTAACTCCACTGAGCCAAAGGGACCAAAGATACAAGGATCAGCTCTTTGTAAATGTGTCTCTGCCAGATGTAAGCGCGAAAGCAACACATAAAGTTATAACACTAATTATCATATTCTATGCTAATAAACTCAGTTAGTGCACAGTTTTAAATGTAGATAATGCAACAGATGTTTGCGTTATAGTTCACACCACTACATCACGTAATGAGATGAAATGAACCCTGCAGCTTTTTCTGAGTGGATGGATCTCTTTCTCTGAAAGTAACAGTAACCTTGCATCATATGAAATAGCGCCATCAAGGACAGCTAAATGAGATATCTATTGACTCGGTGTGTGGACTGAAAGGGTCCATTAAAATGCACCACCACAGGCTACAAAAGGCCATGGTGAGCCAGACATGCTCTGCTAGTGCCAAAATACCCCCCCCCCCCCCACCTCCACTTTTGACTCTATCTATCTCATCTGAAGGTCACTGAGGGTCACAGTGAAATCAGAAAAAGAGGTTGACGATTAAGAAATCGTTACATTTTCCGTTATTCTCTTTCTTTGATTCGTTTTTGAAAAAAAACATTTCAGATGTCGAAATGGAAACTTTGTGTTGACAAAGGAAGAAAACAACAACAATAATAATAATAATAATAATAATAATAATAATAATAATAATAATAATAATAATAATAATAATAATAATAATAATAATAATAATAATAATAATAATAATAATAATAATTTAAGCATCCATTTGTGTTTAACTATTCTGAAAGTGATCAAAAGTTAAGTAGGTTGTGGTCTTAAATCCCCCCCTTCATTATCTTTGTTTTTCCCAACTACTGATGTCACCGCTGGGGTCGACTAGAAATAGCAACCTGTCATGAACACGATTTGGGAATATGGTGGCTCCATTTAATCCACAGCTCATATATCATGGCAAATCATTTTGTTTATTGGATTTTAGTGATGTAAGATGATACGTTAACTTCCCTCAAGTGCTACAATTTCTTCTTTACAAATGACTCACTTGTTCTCAGTGAAAAACACACCGTTGAAATTAGACCACATCGGCTCACAACATCAAGTTTGCCGTTCAGAAATGAATGTGTTTAACCCTGTATTTGACTTCCATCTGCTCACAATGTCGCATCACTTATTATACGGCAGGTTGGTACATGGTGACAGGCCGAGGCTTCCACAGGCTGCCCAACCTGTGATTGTTTGTTTTGCCTGTGTTCTCAATTAGAGCCAACAGCTGAGGCGGATGGAAACTGGTTACATAAAGGTGCTCTATTTATCATTGCACAGATCAATAACTATGGCCAATCATTATGCAAATGGCACATTTCGTTATAAGCGTATACAACACTTCAACATACTTTAACATATTTTTTTCCAGTTCATTCACATCTCTATTTTTAACGTATTCCTACTTTATCGTTGTACTCTATTGGATCAGTCGAGTACACATTTACAGAATTTAGTTCAAATCAAGGACACGGGCAATGAAGATGACCTACTATACACCCTGCAATATCCGTGAACAAAGCAGTATGCAATAATAATAATAATAATAATAATAATAATAATAATAATAATAATAATAATAATAATAATAATAATAATAATAATAATAATAATACATTAGCCTATAAAATAGCCTATGAATCTGCTTTATTTTTTATATTTAAAATGAATGTCTTATTACAGGACAATAGTTGGTGCAGAGTGGACCTGTATATCCCACTCAACATTCCGCAAATAATAAGAGACATATATTTTCCTATTATCGCACCTACCTGTTGGTCCTTGCAGTGAAAATATGTCACTTTCGCGTCGCAATAAGTCCCATATGCGCCAGATACCCACACTACGTCCCTTTTGATTCTTGCTGTTGTTTTATCGCGCTTACTCAGCTCCCCATCTGACGCCGCATATTTTGCCATAACCCTCTCCAGTGATAGCCTACTGAAGAAGATGTTTGTCGTTGCAAAGACGGACTTTAAAAACACGTGTGCCCTTCCCCGCCCCTATCGCGGCGGCGGCCAATAGAAACCTGCAGCGCCTGTTTGAGGGTCTGATCCCACACGGGGGTTTTTACATGATTTGTCTTGAATGAGTGAGAAGACAAGGGAAGTCAAAATTGGCTTTTTCCTCAAGGGACGCTGAAAACATGATGAAAAACGTGTAACGCGTCTGTTGGAGTGCTTCACATAGCCTACACACAACTGCAGGTAATCTGTGAAATGAGTCCAGCCACAACATTGAATTAACTATCATTGCAATTCATACATCACTAAGTGTTAGTACTTGTTTCCTCTATACTAGGTTTTGTGTAGTATGCCTGCTTTGATTGTAAAATATGTGACTTTCCAAAAGTATAGTTCCACTGTTGGAGTGACAGTGAGTTTACTTTGTGTACACAAGGTGGCGGTGTGGAGCTTAAAAAGGTAAAACACACACAAGACTTGGCATCACACAATATGACTGTTATAACTGCAATAGATTTACAAGGGAAACCAATTTGATTTGCAAAGCTGTGGTCACAGATTTTATTCATTTTAAGCATAACAAAACAACAGTTTTTAAAGTCATATCATGTCACATATAAATATATTTACAACAGCACCTCTTATGACACCATTACATCCCTCAGTCTATCCTAATGACTTCTGGTTGTTTAGGCTACAATGAGGTTTGCTGCATCACCTCTTCAATAAGGTCCGGGCTCATCTTTAAAGTGTATCCATTTGTCTTCACAGAAGAAGGACTGTAAGATTGTCCACCGTCTACGGGACCTCTCCTCCTGTCCATCTCCTCTGCACTGAGCAGGGGCACCGGCACCCACGAGGTCTCATTGAAGAGAGCGTAGTCCACCTTGAAGTGCCTCTTGCCCGGTTTCAGCATGTCCTGGAAACACTGACCCCAGCGGATGTCTGCCGGTGTGTAGGAGGTGCGTGTCTGGTGGAGCATTCCTGTAGAATCACCGGTGTAAGTGAAGGACACCACCAGCTCAAAGCTGTTGTCCAGTAGGTCGTCAGGGCCCAGGCGGTGGAGCGGACTGCCAGGCTCAAGCTTGTGGATAATGGTGGCTGGTATGGCAAGGACAATGTCTCGATTCTGGATGTCCAGATCCTGGTAGGACCACACAATAGAACCCTGTGGCTGTCTCACATAGCGGACTAGCAGGGCCCTGGCCACACCCTCCAGGATGTGATTGCCTCTGAAGTCCCCGAGGCGCCATGACAAACACAGTGCCCCATCTCGCAGGTTGACCACTGCACATTTGCTGAAGCCCACCGTCTGGGCTCTCTTACGAGCAGAGGCCATTTTAGCAACGACGACACCAATGATGATGGTGTCAAGGAGGCAGCTAAACACATCTTGAACCGTCACCACAATGATGGCCACCATGCAGTTCTCAGTCATTCCCCTGAAGCCGTAGCCAATGGTCGCCTGGGTCTCCATGGAGAACATGAAGGCTGCGGTGAAGCTACGCACGTTCTCCACACAGGGCGGGTTGTCCACATCAGCCACGTCACCGTTTACATGCGCAATGAGCCAGTAACACAGGCCAAAGAAGAGCCACGAAAGAATGTAAGAGAGGGAGAAGACAAGGAGCATCACCCTCCAGCGGACCTCCACAAGAGTGGTGAAGATGTCCTTCAGGTATCGCCGGGTGTCAGCATTCTGGAAGCACACAGGGAACCTGCCATCCTTCTGCATGTAGCGGAGGTGCCTGCCTTCAGTCTGCTTGCCCAGTGTGTGGATGGTTGTGTAGTAGGTATCAATGAGGTTCTGCTCACCTCTTGCTGTGCCCATTATGACCAAAGCAATATATCACTCCTGTAGAAAGGCAGAGTTAAGAGGGGAAAATTAGAATGACAGCTTTTAGTATTCTCAAGTTGACAATGTGACCTCATGGGCAGGAGGGCTGGCTTTTTTTACTCATTACAAGTGAGTAAAATGTAAAAAGACTCTCAGACTTGTTTGTGAAGCTGGACCCTTCATGTTTGAGCAAGCAGCCTCGGTCACTCAGTGCCTGAGGCTATCAGCAGGAGCAGTGCCCGGCTTTAAGAGTTTCTTACTAGTTGATTATTTACCACAAGTTCCATTCTAGTCTGGACACTGTCCAAATGATCTGTGCTTAAATCTCTCCTTTAACACCTTTAATGTCAACATTAAGGAATATGTTCATTCAGCTTGTTGCATTAAAAGTCCAACACCAAACAAGAGCTTCAAAATGTTTGACATTCAGTTGTGATGACTCTTGGTAAGAATAATAAACACAGTTATGGAAAATAATTCAGCACACTGAGCAGTATAACAAGCAATGTCAATAACATTAGTTTACAGTGTTAATATGTGTTTTTACATGTTCTATTTTTTGTAAGTGCATATTGATCTTATTCGGGTATTGATCTGACCACATGATGATGTATATATATATATATAGATCTGGCCATGAGCCTCTACAAAGCTTAACTAAGGCTTTAGGTCAGGGAAATCTTCCTCTTTTTTTAATCAGTTTGGCTTATATCTTTCGTTTTGAGTTTTGGCAAACGTCCATTGCCTTCCAGATGTGACCCTGACCAATGGGAAAGCAGGCTTTTGAAAAATAGTTCTAAACTGACTTGTTTTAGTTATTTCAAAAAGATTACTCTATACTACTTTGTGTTTGTATGTACATATTGGGGACAATCTATACATGTTTGCCACAATTAGCTGGCTGTCAGGCAAAACTGTATTGATAAAATATACTTTTAACTATTTTATTTTATTTCCAGCCACTCTACACCTCTGTCTAAAATGTTTCTCTTTACCAGCTTGTTGTGTATTTGATCTATTTGCATTGTGTATTGTGTATGTATTGTTGTTTTTGTTTCTCGACATCATTACAAATGAGGGTCACCACTCAATGATATCTCGAGTATAAAGGTTAAAAAAATAAATACATTAAAGTATTTGTACGTTCTGTCTGCACTCTACAGGACCAAAGAAAGGCTTGGTTAATTGACCTCAACCTTTATTATCTTTTTGTAAATTATTATCCCCAGACCACCTCTAACAGCTTTCACCTCCAAACGCCACATCAAAAGTCAAACTTTAACCACTCAACCTCTGTTTCATTAAGACATAAAATGCTCCAAAGTTGGGACATTTTCATCTCTTTCTTACTTCTGTATCAGTACTGATTTTTTAATTGTCCGTCTGACAAAAAGGCACGCCATTGAGTTAATGGTTGAGTGCTGTGTTATCACAATGATCGATTATATTTTGAATCTATGTTTTTCCTTACGAGAAGTCTGTCAAATTTGTATCTAGAGTTTTTTATTGCTTAATAGTTATATGGCCTAGAGGCTCCCGAAAGCTTAACTGATGTTTATCTCAGTCTCTTACGATAAATGGCGCCTCAAGAGTTGTAATTTTACACCTCCTGTGGTATGATTGTGCCGCTAAACTGTGTGGTTTACTGTGAGCCATATTATTTATAGGGTTTGTGCAACCATGCCAAGTGCAATCTTTACAACATTGGGTTCCTGTCCATCAGATAAATGTCAATCCAAATCAGAGTTTATTGTACTTTGAAGGGGCTCCAGGTGGCAGGTTAACAGTTACCGGACATACAGTAAACAAACATTCTCTGAAAAAGTCAAATATCGTGAAAATATGCAGCTGCATGATAACCTTAAATTCCAACTCAGCTTTCAGTGACACAAGTTTTGGGTTTCAAAAAAGAGTGAAAAGATGAATTGACCAAAGAAATGTATAAAGTGAGACAGTCGTAAAAGCAGTCGTAAAAGCAGCAAAGAATTAAAACGGATTATCTCGAGTGTTGCACAGTTACTAAGTTGATTATATCTGATACATAAGCGGACAAACTTGTCTTGAAAGTTACCAAGTGACTGCAAGCCTGATATTTTACACACAATCACAGTTCATGCTCAAGAACAAGAGCAGGTCACATGACTATCAAGTCTAGGAAGAAGGCCTGCTTACCCTCAAGCAATGTTAATTACACAGATTCTTAAAATGAGCAGAATAGCCAGGCCTATGTTGTTAAGGTATGGTGGTTCCAATATTATTATTTCCATGTAGGCCTATATTAACATGTTTTGTTTAGTCTCTTGATTTTTGACATATTTACTCTTACTTTTTTAATTGAAATGATGTTAAATCCCTATATCCTTTTCTTAATATTACTACTTACTACGAAACTCTATTTGAATCCACAGAGTGTGAGGGTCACACTGCAGCCTGTGCTACTGTATATGAGAGATAATTGCACTAATAAGCTTTAGTCTGAATTCTACAAAAAAAGTCAAGCATACAGTTTGCACTTCGAATGGCCTTGTGTCTGAATTATGCTATATATGCTATATAAATAAACTTGCCTTACAGTTACCTTGTTTTTTCTTGCATTTTTCTTTTCGTAAGCTCCAGCACTTATTTCATTCTCATACAACCTTTTTTTACCCCTTCTGGCCGGCTTGATGCTGCCAATATCTTGAAGTATTGTTATGCAGAATCCTCTACCTATTCAGCTGCATTTCTAATAATTTAGTTACTTCAAGCAACTTACAGATAGTCTTGTAAATTATATTTGAAGAAACAAAGTATATTTTTTGCACAAAAAAATTCAAAGCTTTATACACACACCCATATCGGCACTTTGAATTAAGGTTCTTCCTACAGATCCTTTAAAAAGCAAATGGTATATTTAATATTCAACTTACCTGCAGTGTAGAAATTCTCATGTGACACTTTGTCCAGCATTAAAAGATGTGTTTCCTGGTCTTGAGGCAACGTCCCATTTCATTATGATATCAGTGCAATCACTTCCCTTTGAAGCCTTATTGGACAATCAGGAAGAATTTATGACCCATGGAATTTTTCAAGACGTTCCTCTGAAGAAAAAAAAACCCCATCATGTTGGCTTCTGGATGACGGAATAGGAATCCATGTAATTTAAACGCACTTCCACTAAAAGATAAAGCCACACTCAAAATTGAGGATTATTAAGTTCTTCTGCGGGTTATTTTGCAGCTACATATATTTCAGTCAATTCCCCTTCAGATTTCCGTAATTCATTAGACAGAAAGTTAACCTTTGCTCCATCAGGTGGAGACGCGGTCCATGGCACAAGGATTTATTTTCCCTTTGTCTTAATTGTCCTCCATTTGGTTCTGATAAGACAAGAGATCACAGCTGAGCCGCCCAGGACACGCTAACTTATTCAAAGCACATTACTGCAGCCATAAAGTGATCAAAGTTGTTGCAAAAGAGGTCGGCAAACACCAAAACAACCTTGTTGTGTTTTCAGAAATAGAACATGACACTTACACTTACCTTGTGAAACCCATCTTACTCATCATGTGATGTGGGAAGAGAAGAGATAAGAGACACATTCCGATGAGAGATAACCTGGAATGAGTGAACAAAAACACAGACACAGGAGACAAATGACAAAAGAACTGAAAGTACAGGGCAGTAGATTGATTTACTGGCGTTTGGTTTATTGATGTCACCGGAGACATTATTGCAGAGATCAAATTTGCACAACACGAGTGTGAAGGAAACCGGATACTCTATACCTTCACTGCTGCCATTTTTCTTTCCTTTGTCTTAGATGAAAGCAGACACCTACAGTAGACTGTCAGCAGAAAAACAACATTGTAAAACAGCAACGTGTAACAAGTTATGAGGGGTCATCAGTCAAGCAGGGCGAGGAGGTGAGTTGTCTAAATGTGATAGAGAAGGAGACTGTGTGGTTGGAACTGGACTAGGAAGATTGTTGGACATCTTCAGTGTTATTTATTTATTTTATTTATTTGTTTCAGGACAATGCACATTAATGAACATGTACAGACGTACATGTAAAAATGTCAGATTGTAGCCCAGAGGCTAATTTCCATCTGTAGTCCATTAGGCAGGATGATGTTACAATAAAAAAATGAAAAAGATATAAAATAGAAACATTTGCTATATACAAATACGGACAAACAGAAAGAAAGAAAAGTAAAACAGGATAATTCATTAGTAGGATTAGTAGGTTAAACAAATACACAATGAATACACAACTAATTAGGTACAGCATACATTTAGAGGTGGTTGCACCTTTGGTTAGTTCTTAGCCACACCTTTACTTGGCTCTTAAAGGTGGCCAGAGTGGGACAAACAGAGTTAGGGGTGAGGAGTTAGGCAGCTATTGCCCTGGAGCCGTTTGGGAGCAAGATGTCATAAGGGAGAATTTTGAAGGAAGCTACTGTTAATGAGTTTATCAGTACATTTTCAATCTGATCGTGCATAGGGAGTGTCAGATTAGGGGGCTCGCCAGTCAAGAATAACTTCTAAAACGTATTGTTATTCATAGTAGCCTTTGTGGGAGGACATTGATTTTGAAGATAAGAACCAAGAATCCAGGGATGTGTTAAGTGTTTTTCCCCCCCGCAAAACATCAAGCAGACAGGAAGAGAAACATGCACCTGTTTCCCCAGGGATCACAAGGTTGAGTCAAAGGCTGCACCAATCAGGAGAGGCCCCTGAGCAGGGGGGTGGAGCTGACATATTTGAGATCAGACATTGATCACCTCCGGCTCTGAATGATAATGATCAGGTCAATCAGGTATGAATAAAACGCAACATGTTCAAGATAAAGTCTGCTATTTACTCAGCTTGTACATTTATACAACACCATTATAACACCCATTTAACACCCAAAATATATAAAAAATGACACACATTACAATATACCATTTTTAGTTTTTAATAGATGGGAGTCGGTAGAGCATAATGCTTTTGGTTTCGTCCAAATCGGACACAGTTTTTGCGACGTAGCGAAAAATCTATATATATGCAAATGGGCGTGGCCTATCTCCGAAGATGCAGCTGACTTGTGGGCATCTGTGGATAGGGGAGAGTGGCCTAAGTTGTACCACTTTTTACTCAAAGTGATTTTAAAGTGAGGCCTTGGCAGTTATGTCTCCAACTCAAATATATACATATATTTCAGGATGTTGTGCATCCCTGGCAATAAAAACTTTGGATCTGGAATAAACTGTTTAAGAAATATAGCTTTCGGAAAAAAAGTTGTCTTGTGGTGTAAGTTGTGCCACAAGAGAGAATACCATGGGGTAAATTGTGCCATTGATATATATCTCATAAACTGTAATGCAAGACAAATCCATAAGACAATTACTTATTTAAGGTTTATTTAAAGTAAATAAAGTAATTATTTTACAAAGATTGAAGGTCAATTTTCTTAAACAATGCCTAGCAGATCTAGGTGGTTTTGCCTGCAAAGCTCACAATGACAAAGTCACCATTATCATCTTTCTGGCCATCTGAACTCTCATCAGTGGTGTCGTCAAGTGGAATGGAGATGTCAGTCTCTTCTGAGCTACCGTAGACCATCACTTTCTTTTTGGTGACCAGCGTATACAGCCATGCCATGACACAACTCTCAGAAATGTACTTCGCACTAGTTGCTCCGTGCTTGTGACTGCCACCTGACAAATGTGATTCCCCCTCCATTTCTGCCTTTAAATCAAGGCTCAAAACCCATCTGTATACCCTGGTTTTTCCTCCCCATTAACTATCTTACCTCTGCACTACTATCTTTGTTTATATTTGTGGATGTATGGGTTTTATGTCTTTTATTTTTGTTATTGTTATGTTACCTTCATTGTTTACCTACTGAATGCACTATGTACAGCACTTTGGACAGTGCAAACTGTCATAAATGTGCTTTTATAAATACATTTTACTTACTTACTTATAACTCACCTAGGTCCTTTGGCACAAATCACCCCAACCCCAGAATTTTGGATAATAGGCATGATGCAGCAGTTTAGGGCTGACATCGTTCTAACTGTATAAACTCAAAATGTAGCATACTAAAGCACTAAAACATGTGTCAAATGTTTTCAAACTTGTCTATAATTGTTCGGACACAATAATCAAAAAACCTTGATCATGGAAATTTTACTTTGAAAGACAAAAAACTTATTTTTTTAGCTTAAATGTGCTTTAATCTTATTCCTTGTGTCTCCCATCTTAACAGGATGAGTCAAATGGATGGCTCTTCTTAAATATGTATTCACATTTTTAATTTCTTCCACGGTTTTCTAGAAACAAGGGGTGGCACAACTTCCCCACCGGCACAACTTAGGCCACTCTCCCCTATAAAGTTTTTGACTGTCGGACATTCGGTGTGGGAGTTATAGCCCCAAACGCGTTTTCCTTTGTTGTAGCGCCACCTAGTGGCCGGCATGTCTACATTTTTTTGTATACTCAAAGTGCCCCTGACTGCAGCTCGCAGATCGAGGAGGAGCTTAAATTTACCCTAAATGTGGGCTGATCTAAACATTTAATTTGAGCTCAGGGGTGCCACCTGGTGGCGCAGATCCGGCAGCACATTGTTGCGTTGAATATAACGATAATATTATATTTGATAGGCCTATATACATATTATATATGTAGGTTTAATATTACTATATAGCCTAGTATATGCTAATTTCATAGATAAATGAGGACCCCCAGACCCACTTTCACTCACTCTAACTCGGCCACATCCATAACGCTAAACTCATTCAAGAGTACCTATTTGCAGACCCATGGGGGAAACCATTGAAAACGGAAGCCACGCCCCAAACTCATTTCATTGGTCAGAATTGTAACCTACTCTGAATTTGTTGTCTTCTTTTTGTTTTACTGCCGGAGTTCACCTAGCGGTGAATAATAATACACAGTTTCCACCGGTTATGTGCTAGTACACAGTAAAATACGTCAGTTTGTTAATAGTTTGCAAATAGGTGCCTCTCTCAGCTCATTCGGCACTTCCAGGCCGGCCCCCGTCCGTGTGCCTGAACCCAGCGCCGCTAACAGTGACTCTTGGTCGGCCAAACTTCATCCAGAACGCCCCGCTGTTTCACAACTTCCGGCTCCCAGCCGTACGCCTCAACCCAGCGCCGCCAACCGTGACTCGGTTGATGGTGTCGGTCGGGGTCATCAATAGGCCTATGTTCCCACAGCCTGTTGGTCCCACCACAGCCCTATGTTTTCCTGAAATTGGCGATTATGTTCAGGCATCACTGCTCGGTGGATAGGATTAGGGTAAAGTGACAGGTAGAAAAGGGAGACACACACCCAATCTCACACACAGAAATAGGCTACTATTTGGTTAAAAATGTAGGGCCAACGGCCTCAACCCAGACCCGCCAACAGTGACTCTGGGTCGGCCACACTTCATTCAGAACTCCCCGCTGGTTCACAACCTACAGTCACGGGTTACGTGCATCGCACATTCTTCGAGCAGGGTTAAACGTTTAACCCTGCCCACATTTAAGCAAAATTTAAGCTCCTCCTCGATCTGCAAGCTGCAGTCAGGGGTTACTCGAGAGGCCGGGGGTCTGAACTAGTCATGCAAGTGGCATGTCCCAACCCTTTACGGTTTGGGCTGAAGCACCAGTTTTACGCTGGGAGGGGGGAGGAATAATAAAACATCCGGCAAAAACAATAGGGTTCCCTGCCCAGCAGGGCTATGGAACCGCGTTGCTCTGCAAAACGCGGTCCCATGCCCTTCTCGGGCTTGGCCCCCTAATAATACAAACATAAATAAGACCCTGACTTTAGGCTCCACATCAGCACCTTCAACTGTTCCCCCCACCCCACCCCTTGTCTCTACGTGATATATTATGTCACTGTAAATACAACACGCTACGGATCATTCACTCATGATTAACAAAAACTCTTATTGAATTCTATTATTTGAGAACAACACTTTAAACCATATCTATTTACATAATTGCTGATCACGACCACTATGTATTAATGTGGCAGTACACACTAAGTTGTATGACGTTTCAACTGATCTAACCTATAAGCTTATGAGCCATATTGTTAAAAGTAAAAATAAAAGTAAAAATAAATAAAAAACCAAACAAAGGGAAAAAACATACATTCATCATCCAGCTGTCAAAACAAAGTGTTTTTTTAAAAAGGCAAATCCGTGAGACTACTTGACTCTGAAACCACCGTGTTATCAAGTCTTTGTCCTTTGTCCCATTCAGGCCTGGCTCTTTCAGGGAAAATCCAAACCTGCGTTATTGGCTGCTTCAGTTCACTCTCTTGCATGACAGCCATTAGTCCCAGTATAATGCAGTAGTTGCATGGGGAGCTAGAATGACAAAAAGCAGCTGGAGTCACCTGTGTCTGCCCAGAGGGTGAACACACAGTGAGAGTAATTGCATTTTATGTTGTGGCTGTTTACAAAGGAAACACTGGGGAATATGCTCAGTGTAATTAATCACGCAGTGGTTCTCTCACACACTATTGTGGCTCCTTCATATTGTCTGGCAGTGTGAATATGCCATTACACGTCACACACACACAAGCCTATTTAAGTGTCATGTCAGGCTGAAACCTTAAGTCATTTTGCAGCTTTTACTCATAGTCTAACAGTCTCATTCCTGCAGTGATGCCGACACAAATATTAAGATGTCTTACCCTCCGTCTGTGGAAGGCATTCGTATTAGTGAGTCTACTAACAGTAGGTGAGTATATCTTAACTTGCATGTCACAAAACAATGTTTTAAGAATATTTGGAGAGGTATTTCTATAAATATTCACAACTGTGGTCCACATTAATCTTTTTTCTAATTTCAGAATGCAGGAATACTGACACCAGCTGCACCACCCGCAGATGTCTGGCAGAAATGTTGATCAATAGAAACTATTCATCTCAGCCACAGCAGGAATGTCTCCACACCGTTAGTGTGCCGTTGATTGAGTACCAAACTCTAGCCGTTGTGAGTACATTTAGGGTGGAGCTTGCTATCATTTTTGCACCTGACATGACTCGATGAGAACTTGATCATTTAAATGAATAAAACGTCAACTATTGTTGTTATGTTGTAAAAGTGCATGCAGCAATTGTATTAAAGGTGGAGTCAGTGATTGTGGAGAACGCTTCTTGTCAAAATTACTTTAAAAAAGAAGTGTGAATATCTATTCCTGATCTGCTACCTGTCAGTACTGGGTGAGTACTAAAGAGAGAATACCCATACGGAACCGGCGTTCTATCATTATAAAATCACTATTATAATATAATGAATGAGGTTTTTCTTCCCTCAGTCTTCCCTTGGCCCAGCTGTCCTGTTAATCCTAACCCTACATTTTTCTTACTGTGATGTCA
The DNA here is from genome assembly GCF_949987685.1 of Ammodytes marinus. Lineage (NCBI taxonomy): Eukaryota > Metazoa > Chordata > Actinopteri > Uranoscopiformes > Ammodytidae > Ammodytes > Ammodytes marinus. The sequence goes on along the minus strand of NC_137220.1, from coordinate 26,659,132 downwards.
CAGTAAGAAAAATGTAGGGTTAGACAGTGAGACCATAAAACACTCTTTCTGCCTTTTCTCAGGCTAGGATGAACCAATTTAATTTTTTTTGCATATTTACACTAAATAGGATCTCAGAGTTCAATACACCTTCATATTCCCACTGGTGAATTAGGTCTTTAAAATAAATGAGGGCCTACCGTAGCTAGCAACATGCCCGTTAAACCGAGGCTGTGTATAAACACTGGATTTTTTTGTTGTCAGCGCACATGTGTGTGTGTCATGGGTCATGACAAGATATTCACTGACTTTGACAAAAATGTATTTTGACAACAAGCTTTCTCCAGAATTGCTGACTCCACCTTTAAAATATGTTAAACCCTTATCTACGTCTGAGCAATATTCTGACAAACAACATGAGTTATTGTTGTAACATTTCTTCCAGCACTCTTGTAGTGTTCCCTGACCACATGTAACATCTTCTTCCCAACAGGACACAAAGAAACTGCGCCTACGCAGTCGTCTGCAAGCATCACTCGTAAGCTCCAACATGCTCAAAAATAGACAGAAGGGTGCGTATAGAGTTATTTCCAATCTCCTTCATTTTGATTTTTAAACCACAGGTGTGGACCGATCCTGAGTTGGCGTGGAACACATCAGTTTACCCATACGATACAGTGGTGCTGCCTGTGTCTAAAGTCTGGACCCCAGAGCTCCAAGTGACCAATGGGTCAGTACATTACTTTTAGCTTTGAGCTTCAGTGCCTCTGACTCCTGGAACAGCTTAAAGCAACAAATTAAAATGAATACCATGATATCCTTTAAACCAATTTAAACATACTATCTTAAATCTACCAAACTCTAACTGTAACCGTTTTAATCAGGCCGTATTGTACTTTTACCAATATCATTTTATTTCCAGCCACTACACCTCTGTCTAAAATGTTTCTCTTTACCAGCTTGTTGTGTTTTTGATCTATTTGCATTGTATATTGTGTATGCGTTGTTGTTTTTGTTTTCTCGACATCATTGCAAATGAGGGTCACCCCTCAATGATATATCGAGTATAAATAAAGGTTAAATAAATAAATAAAAATGACATAGTGTAAGAGCCTCCAGCTGTTCTCACAAACAACAGACTCCTTCATCTTGCTGTCTCTCATTGTGTGTAGAATATTAACAACCATGAAGCACAGCTCGCAGGACCTGCTGGCCTACAGCAACGGCACGCTGAAGCACAACGTCATCATCAACGCAGAGGTGAACTGTGAAGTCAACCTGTTCAACTATCCCTTCGCTTCTGACGAATGTCCTGTCGCCATCCAAAGCTGGGCCCTCGATGGTGAGCTCAGCAATACTCTTCTTACAAATATTATGCAATACTGTATTCAGTGTGCTGAGTGATATTGCTACATTTCATCATTTTAGACATCTGTGTTTATTCTGAATCGAATTTAGTCATCAATGGCTATGCTGAAGACATGTTTAAACTTACTGTGCTTTATCCTTTGGATAATATTACAATTATTGAAGCATTTCCCTTATAACATTGTGTGAATTGAGCATAAATGTATATTACTTTCAGGGTGAAAAACGCATGTGAGTTGTTTTAAATGGCTCATTATTTTCTGCCACAGTGAGATGTAGCCTAACATTGTCCTCATGTGCTATTATTTGTAATATTATTTGTAATGCTTTGGCAATACTGTTTAATACAAGGCATGCCAATAAAGCTTTTATGAATTGAATTGATAGAGAGAAAAGGGATGTTTAAAGATTCTCACTCTGCGTTCCAATGCCCATACTTCCCTACTATTTAGTATGCCAGAAAAAGATTTAGGACGTCCCAATACATGCACGTCAATTTATAGTATGCTGAAAATACATAAATGCCCCACTAACTGCAATAGCATTTTGGAGTATTCGTCTTTATTCTTGACATTTCACAACACAACCCTCTCCTGTGGCCCTAAAACTCTTCTGTAGCCTACTTTAGTATGTAGTGTAGTAAAAAGAAGAAGTATGTGATATGGAACGCAGGGTTGGTCTTTGTTGGGAGTTTTCTTCCAAATGAGACGTGTGGTTTCTTTCAGACTGTGGGACACAGCTGGAGTTTGGTGATGTAATGATGATTGATGGTAACCATGGAGATTGGCAAACTGACGGTGTGGAACTCCTTAGACAAGGGATGAGAGCTGACCGCAATTACATCATGGTGAGTTCATGAGCACGTGGACAAGGCATTTCTACTTCAAACGGGTGATTCTGTGATCGTGTTACGGAGCTGGGTTCTACTACTTTCTCCTCCCCCTGTTGGCGTATTGGCAATGAACGCATCAGGCACATCTCATTCTCAATTGATTTGCTTACCGTGCATTGTATATCACCCTGTATTGCTAATAGGCCTAGATTTTGTTTGTTGCAATAAGTCCCATATTCACCAGATACCCACTATGTCCCTTTTTATTCTAACTGTTGTTTTATCGCGCATACTCAGCTCCCCATCTGACGCTGCATATTTTTGCCATAACCCTCTCCAGTGATAGCCTACCGAAGAAGATCCCTACGTTCCAAATCACATACTTTTTCTCTTTGCTACACTACATAGGCTACTAAAGAATAGAAGAGTTTTAGGGCCACAGGATAGAAAAAAAAATCAGATAAGGAAGTTTTTTCTTCTTCATTATGTCGAGAAATGTCAAGAATAAAGATGAATACTGCAAAATACTATTGGAGTTAGTGGGGCATTTATGTATTTTTCAGCATACTACAATTGACGTGCATGTATTGGGACATCCTAAATCTTTTTCTAGCATACTAAATAGTACTGTATATAGTATGGGTATTGGAACGCAGGGGATGTTTGTCGGTGCAAAGACGGACTTTAAACACGTCCCCGCCACTGTCGCAGCGGCGGCCAATAGAAAGCTGCAGCGCCTGTTTGAGGGTCATAGTGAAAACAGTTTGCCCTTCTGGATCAAAACATCTGCCAGTCAATAGTGGCCTCATCATTTATACCTGTGGTGGCCAGCTAAGACATATACACATCCCATTTGGCTGCTACAAGTGGCATTAAACTAATGGTTTGACAACGTATTACCTCAGGTTGGGCTCTGGGAACTTAGAGTGGAAGGTTTTCACTAGTGTCTGACATTTGTTTGGAAACTATACCCATCAATCAATCAATACATCAAGAGAAAAAAAAGAAAATTAAAATAATTGTTATAATAATAAATAAACGGGGGTCTGAATTTCCATTCCCACTGAAAAGTGCCAAAATAAATGAAATGCGTTCAATTTAACCATGACAACCACCATTTTACATCAGACACTGCTAGGAAAAAAATAATCTCTGCGTTCCAATCCCCATACGTCCCTACTATTTAGTAGGCCAGAAAGAGATGTAGGATGTCCCAATACATGCACGTGTAGTATGCTGAAAATACATATATGCATCACTAACTCCAATAGAATTTTGGAGTAGGCCTATTTGTCTTTATTCTTGACACATCTCGAGATGATGAAAAAAAACTTCCTTATCTGATTTGTTTTCTCTCTTGTGGCCCTTAAACTCTTCTGTACTTTAGTATGTACTGTAGTAAAAAGAAAAAGTATGTGATTTGGAACGCAGGGAAAATTTACCATTTTCCCTGTCCACACTTACATATCAGTCAATGGCCTCCAAAAAATAAAATAACATTCTATAACGTAGGCTACTATTAAACGTCTGTCTGCCGTACTCATCAGGTGGCACTGACCATCAGATACCTCAACCCCTTCGTCACATTGATGCTGCCCAGTATTCTCATCCTCTTGGCCGACATGGTCAGCTTCGCTCTGCCGCTGGGAGGCGGCGAACGCAACTCCTTCAAGGTGACGCTGGTGCTCAGCTTCACCATGTTCCTCATCATCCTCAACAACGAGCTGCCCGGAGACAGCAAGTGCAGCCCCATCATCCGTCAGTCAGACACATTACACACACACACACACACACACGCAAGAGCCAAGCAAGTTAATGAAGCAGCAGCAACATGTGAGTAACTAACCTGTCTGTCTGTCTGTCTGTCTGTCTGTACTGCAGGAACCCACTTTTGTGTTTGTCTGGTCTTGCTGGTTCTGAGCATGCTGGTGTCCATGGTGCTGACACGGTTGGCCAAAGACGGCAGCCTCATGTTCTGCTGCTGCCCCAAACGGCCCGCTCCAAAAAACACAGAGAACAAGCAAGAGGAAGAGGAAGAGGATGAAGGTGAGTGACTGACTTGCAATAGGCTAGGCCTATTTGTTGCAATACATTTGATTTAAATCTTTATTTTATTTTGATGAACGTAAACACACCATGTGACCTACTCTGACTTGCAGCTTCATTCCCTACAGAAGCCAAAGCTGACGGTAGTGATACGATGAAGGCCTTGGAGGACGAGGTCGGAATGCTCAGAAAGGTGGTCAACTTCCTGGAAGAGCTGGACGCAAAGGCACTGGAAAGAGAGAGATTTGCCAGTTTTGCCAACAAATTGGACCAGACATTTTTCTGGATCTATCTCTTCCTTGGCTCTGCATACTTTGTTGCCATGATTGTTGTGATGGTAAAGTACAGGTGTGAAGTTAATCATTTTGATTTCTGGTACTAATAATACAAGTTGGTGGAAACAAATAAACTGGGCAACTTTAAGATCTCCTAAATTCAACATGCAGATTGCAAAGATTGATGCAAATCACTGTAAACATGTGTTACATGTGGTTTACCTCATATTTACTATAATGTCACATAATATGGTTTTGATGTGTACTTGGGTTTCATCTCTCAATGTCTGTTAACTGTGCTTAACCCTCAACCTAACAACCTATTATACATGCATGGACTACCGACTGGGCTTATTTTGACCCCAGGCAAAAAGTAGTGAAAGAAACAACCATTTTTATTTTAGGAGTCATTTAATTTGCATATTGTATTTATATATAGGTATACTTTAATGCAAATTGCAGCTTGTATTCAGTACAACCCACATTGGAACTTTTGTACCCTTGTTTTAATCTGTTTTCATTTAGTTTGAAGTTGTTGAAGTAAACTTTATTTGTATCATATTTACAGTATATGCTGAGTTGAGATCATACTAAGTCATGTTGACCCCAATATAGAATAATAATCAATCGTTGATACTTCCAAAATGTCTAAATTGTATGTGTTGTCTAATGCAAAAGTAGAGAACGACCCTAGTCTCAGTTTGAGCCCGTCAGACTTAATACATTTAAATCAAATAAAGACTTCCAATTTGTTCATAATGTAAATTGAATTGTTTTTCAAAGTGGTTCATGCTATGCTCAGTTCATATGTCATGTGACAGGGGGATCAATCTACTGAGTTGTGTCTGTGTCCTTTAAAATGACTGACAGAGTTCCCCTAAACCCCTCATGGTGTGTGAGCCTTTACATTAGGATCCATGGCAAACATGATCCAATAAATAGTTCCATCTATTAAAACTGCATAGGCGGAATTGAGTGATTTTAGGGTCAAATTGACCCCGATACATTAGTATTTAAAAAAAAGCTCTCATTAAAAGGGAATCAGAAAACTGAAGTCAATGTGACAAACTGATTGACAAAGTCAAGAAGAATTGGACAGATAGAGTAAAGCACCTGTGAGATATGACAAAACGTTTACCTCTAGGTCTAAATGAACCCAGTCGCATATTCCTGAAACACAGATGAATAAAGGAATTTCATCTTTTTACCTGTTATACGAGTCACGTAATGCATGACATTATTGTTTAAAAGATGAACATCCGCACAGAGCTGTGTGTTCCTTAACCCCATTAAAACTGGGACACAGAATTAGCTGAACATTGATGTTCCTTTGTTGCCACCTAGTGGTTAAAGAATTGACAGCTGACTGAACTGCTGCACTATTTGACTTGGTAAATAAATTGATACACTGAAAACCCAATGGGTGTATCTGAGGTTTTCCTGAAGGGAATTTAGAGTGAGATTTTTACACGTATAACCTATGGAACCAACATAACACTGCTATACTGTAATGGAAGTGCAGCCTAATATACTGCATGTTTTATATAGAACATGGTTACAGGGTTAGTGTAGTGGCTCAATGTAGGTGTTTGCAATGTTTGCACTAATAACATTGACATGGATAGTCAGAAATGACAGTTCAAACGTTTATTTTTGTATTTTATCTTCTTTTTTTTTGTAAAGCATTTATTCTACCAGACATATCCTTGGTTAATGAGCAGTTTTTGTGTATTGTCGCACACATAGGTTTCTTCTTCAAATTTATAAAATTGCACTTTTCCCAAACATACACCAAGATATCTTTTATACTGAGAGTTGTTTTTTTGTTAAAAAAATGTATTAAAACACACATAAAGAAGTAGTTCAATCAAGGTTCAAGTAGTAGGCACAATGTCTATCTATCTATCTATCTATCTATCTATCTATCTATCTATCTATCTATCTATCTATCTATCTGTTATATTGAAATGCCCTTAAATGTATTCAAAGTGGTTTAAACTCCAGCTACATTTGAAACATGATTCACTCTCCCAGGTGTAACAATATTTTATTTGAATTATTAGAAAAGTTTGAATTTTGAACCAACTTATACAAAAAAAAAAAGTTCCATCACACTGTCGATGGTTGTCACTCGTCCTCCACAAACGTCAAGGTTCCTGTGTTGTCTTCATTGCCTTTATAGGAAAAGAACGGAGACGGTAATGCATGATGTCACTGAATCAAAAATGTAAAGGATGGAAGTATGCATGTGTGTGTATATACACACACATTTCAGATACCTGTTTAAAAAGCTGGACACCCAGATAGTTCTTTGCCATGTTCCTCAGGTCGGACTTTCCGCCCACTTTGCATCGGACATAGCCGTACAGGTTGGCCCATTGCAACACCAAGCCCATGATTACAACAGCCTGTAGTGGGCCCAAATCCCAATCAGGAATTAGACATCAACTATGAACAACTAAGACAGAAAATGTAAATGGCTTTAACTCTTCCAAGACACTGAACTTACCAGCCATTTAATCTTTAGAGAGAAGACGGTACTAAAGACAAAAATCACCCAGAACATGGGGCACACGATGAGTCCCAGCCAGAAAATCCGTGACTCAGCGCTGGTTGTTGTTTTCAGACTGTTAGCCTGTTGGGAGAAGTAAAAAAAAGATTACTTATCGTGCTGTAAAATCACAACCAAAGGAGGAAAACAATTCTTGGAAACGCATCCACAAAGGCCCCATTGTGCTCATATGATATTTCCAAAATAGGACAATGCGGCAGTTCTATGTTACACTCATAGATAGTATATGAAAGGTTACACTATCTGCCATTGTCCAATAAGGTCATGCAGCTACATTACACTGTCAAAGGGATTAGCAAAATGCTACACTGGCACTTGTGCAAAAAATTGCAGCAAGGCATTGTACGCCTGTGAAATTATACTGTAGCTCCTCCGTATGTCCAGGAATTCTGAAATCTTTATTACTTTCCAGAGAGCCAACATTTCTCGCTGCCAAAGTCATGTTCATTTGGTTTAATTGTTTAAAAAGGAAACTAGTTGAGGCTGTTTATCTTTCACAGTCTTTTTTACACTATCATTATTTCTTGTCCTGCCACCATGTTCAAACACCAGATAGGCCTTCTAGCAATTAGCACGTGGCTAGCTTTCCGCTAACCTTTCTAGACTCATACACCCAGTGGCTCTTTCCATCTTCATCCACCTGATTCCACCAGCGGAGGCCGACCAACAACCTGCCCGACACATTCTGCGGAAAAAAACCAAAGAGGGAAGTTTTCCCATTCATGTAAATGAAAACTTGCTTCTTAAATTTGATTCTAAAAACACAAGCCCAGATTCAATATACAGAGATGGGCAGACACAGGCAAAACATATCAAATAAATAATGCTAAATAACCTATACATAGTGTGAAACCACCGTGACAATGAGGAAATGAATCTGCAACCATTTGAATAAAAAATGAACCCAGTTTTAGTAATTGTTCAAGCAAAAGTATTTTACTTCCTCCAACCCCCTGTCGAGCCTTTTCTTTTTGTTTTATTTATCATCTATTTAACTTATTGCTTACATGTTCGAAATAAAGACAAACAAAACCGCCAAACCTTCTCTATGGCTTACTTAATTGGGTTCTTCATGATATTGCCAATTAAACTATGTTGGGTTGTAAAAATGTTGGATGGACAAAACACGCAATGTGAATGTGTCACTTCGAGTTGGACGTTTAAGTAAGAAGTAAAGGTAAAGTAAGGAAGTAAATTGAAACTCACCATGTGTTCCAAATAACATACTTTTTCTTTTTACTACATTACATACTAAAGTACAGAAGAGTTGTAGGGCCACAAGAAAGAAAAATATGTCATGAAAAGTAAGAATAAAGACGAATACTCAAAAATGCCATAGGAGTTAGTGGGGCATCTAGGTATTTTCAGCATACTACGATTCACGTGCATTTATTGGGACATCCTAAATCTTTTTCTGGCACACTAAATAGTATGGAAGTATGGGTATTGGAACGCAGGGTCAGACTATTTAAAGACGCTCACTTTGACAGTCCAGAAGTCGCAGGACAGCAGCAGGATGATGGTGACCATGCAGGCGATAAACTTGGTGCTGAAGATGTCGCACAGTAAGTAAACCAGGATGGCACTTGTCCGGAAGAAGAGATGGAAGAAGGAGGCCAGCGGATGTCTGAAATGATCGAGGGTCGACGGTTTTTTGTTCTTTTAAACAGTTCAAAACAAAAAGTATTTGGTCACAATGGCGGAAAAGGGTGTTATAACCTCGAACAGTTTACAGTAGGCTATTAGCTATAACCATCTCACCTGATATTGGACTTTCTCGGCCCGGTGTTATCGTCTTCCTCGCCAAAGAGAGGAGCGTCCTGAGAGTCCTAAACACACACACATAACATGAGCAGGTAAACGCTGACGGCTTAGTTTGGCATTTGAATTCCTATCTGAAAAAGGTAAGTTATGTTGAAGTCTAACGTAGCCTATCAATTTAGAACAGTAATGGGCTATATTAATGTATCAAATAAAACACTGTATTTAAGTCAATTCGAAAATAAAGTTAGGCTCACCTGTCTCTGCATTTTGATTTTGACAGTCCAGGATGTATTTCCTGGTGACGTGGTTGTAAACAAAACCAATATGGTACCGTGTGCTGAGGACCCCACAGTCGTGTGGCCTTACCTATGCCTGACTCAAAAGGAAAACTACCACATCTAGTAGTAGGCTATAGGCCTACAGGTATGTTCAACTAACAATTATTTTCATTGTAGATTTAGCTGCAGATTTGTTTTACCCTTTACCCTTTATTAACATTCTTAATCATTTGGTCTACAAGTTGAGGAATCTAAATCCTAGAATTGCAGATAGGTAAATAGCAAGTCTGAGGCGTAAACGAGAATTAATTGGATTTATTTATTTATTTCTAATAGAGTTTTACATAGTTCCAATACAGACAATGCAACTGATGTACAGATACTTTCAACTATTGAAACTAGTTGGGCTTTTACCTGTAAAACTCAATCAACACACAACAGGCTTTCAAAGATTAGCATACTAAAACTATTTAGCTCCTAAAAATGACTTAGCAATTATCCGTTTATCAAAATATAAAGCCTATTAACTGGATCCCACTCTCTCCTTCAAATCCCACAACAAAAATATCTTTCTTCCACCTCCGAAACATTGCACGCCTTCGACCCACTCTCTCCCCCTCCACTGCAGAAACACTCATTCATGCCTTTGTCACCTCCAGACTGGATTACTGCAACAGCATCCTCTACGGCCTCCCCTCCACCCACCTCCACAAACTCCAATATGTCCAGAACTCTGCTGCCAGACTACTCACCCACACCCGCTCTAGAGAACACATCACTCCCATCCTCAAACAACTTCATTGGCTCCCAATACAGCACCGAACTAATTTCAAGATCCTGCTCATAATTTACAAAGCCCTCAATCAAATCAAATCAAATCAGTTTTATTTGTATAGCCCAAAACTGAGACAAATACATTTGCCTCAGTGGGCTTTACATTTCATACAATATCATACAATATGATTCAATATGACACCCTGCCCTTACACCCTTAGCTCGGCTGAGAAAAAACTCCCAGTAAAAAACCCTTTACTGAACCCTTTACTGAAACTCACCTCTTCAAGAAAGCATATGTCCCCTGAACCCACCCATACCACACCTGACTCTATTCCAAACCTCTTTTTGAATTTGTTTAGCATCTTGTTTTCCTGTTTTCTTTTCTTTATGTACTGTATATTCTATGTGATGTAAAGCGTATTTGAGTGACCTCCAAAAAAGTGCTATATAAATCCTATCAATTATTATTATTATTATTATTATTATTATTATTATTATTATTATTATTATTATTATTATTATTATTATTATTATTATTATTATTATTATTATTAACTACTAACTAGGCCCTTGCTGCCATAGTTGCATAAGGTCAATTACTAAAGCTGCATCTACCATAAGTAATAATAATAATAATAATAATAATAATAATAATTGGTGACACAAGGAATCATTTTCTTTTATTACTTTATTGCATTGCTTGCCATTTGTTTCTGCGTACAGAGACTGAACATTAATAAAAATCATACAAGATTGGCTTCACTTGTCAATATTTTCAACTCCTAAAAATAAAATGTTTGAATAAATGTACACTGTCACATCTACAAACAGTTGACATGGAGGTGATGATCTATCAGTCAATAACCAACCAGTCAACCAACCAACTACAATGTATACAAAACAGATTCATCATGCCCAAACTGTTGGCTGTACACATGCCCCCCGCAGCATTATGAGGTCAGGAACACTTCGAACAGGCTCGCGACTGAATGCATGCGGTAAAAAATGCCAAAGGGCAGCCCGACATTCACAACAGCAGCCCACATGGTGAAATTGTAGAATTGGGTTTCAGTGTCGTGGTCAAACTGGGGTCGAGCACCAAAGGCAGGCATGATCCACAGCTGCAGAGAGAGAGAGAGAGAGAGAGAGAGAGACACACACAAAAGAACAGGTTGGGTATTTTGGTGGATTTTAAAAACATTCAGTAGGAGTGTGTGTGTGTGTGTGTGTGTGTGTGTGTGTGTGTGTGTGTGTGTGTGTGTGTGTGTGTGTGTGTGTGTGTGTGTAAGGGAGATTAACTCACTATGACGTTGCCCAGAAGCAGAAAGACGCAGACCTCCTTCAACACTTGTCTCTTCCATGTCAGTCTGGGTTTGTGCTCAGCCGCGTGGCCATGCAGGCTGTACACAGGGGCCACTGGGGAGGGCTTTTCATCCATGTCCGTTCCGTCCATGTCCGTTCCATCCATGACGCTCAGCTCTTTGCTGGGCTCCAACACGTATGCATTCGCAACCACCATGAGCACAGGGTGCTTCTCGTGGTAAGGCTCCCGGTGGAGGCCCTCGATGATGAAGAAGTTCTGGAGGCCGAGTTGGATCACCATCAGGATGGACCAGGCCAAGTTAAGCCCGTTCAGGTACCCTCTGGCTCCGGTCGCGACCATGGCCACGATGCTGAAGTAGCTGATGATAAACTGTCCCAGAGAGGTCCCCACCAGCAGTCCCACATCCAGGCTCTGGGTGGGGTTCTTCTCAGCCACGTGCTCCCTGTGGTCCACCTTGTAGACGATGCAGCCAATCACCGTGGTGACGGACATGAGGGTTACTATGACTATATTCATAATGAAGTGTATCATCACTGCTTTGTCTCTTTTGTCCTCATCGTTGTCGACTTTTTGCATTTCCATCTCATACACGATGAAGGTGACCAGACCTGACACCACTAAGAGCACTCCTGCCACGGGGCTGAGATGTATATTTCTCATACTGAATTTAATTTTGTGGTGGCCGTGTTCATCCACTACTCTGCCGACGTTTTTCCACAAGACGTAGGCCATGGCAGAGGCGAAGAGACTGTACTCGATGTTGAAGGGGTACAAGTAGTAGTAGGCATCCTTGAAGATGCTACATGAACTGTGGCTGCACTTGCACTTATCATCTCCATAACCCGCTGTAAGACACAGGAAGAGGTGAGGTGTGTTATATTGTGGTATTTTAACAATTGCTACTTTTGGTTGCTTTTATCTGCTTCAATTACCTTTGTACAGGCTTCTCCCGAATAGTTTAGTGGTGTTGCCCGGATAGTCAGGTTCAGGTAAGATTGTTTGGTGAAGGGACTCCTCAGTGACTGCAGTCATCCACAAAACTAAATTTGTGGACAGGGTGAGCATCAGACCACATCTAAAAAGAGAAACAACCCTGTCAAACAATTTAATTATCTGCAATGCCGGTCCTATAATGTCAGATTTATATAAATATGAGTCACATATCATATCTACCAGGTAATAATATTATTGCATTTAATTGAATTATAAACAAAACATACTTGTACATCTTACAGCTTCAGAAAATCTATAGGGGAGAACGGGGGAATCTGAGGCATTGGGTAATGTGAGCCACCCCCTGTATCTAGGCAACGGAAAACATGTGTGGTCATGTGAGATATATGTTTTCAAGCCCCTCTCATTTCCCCATGGCCCTGAAAGAGAGGACCTCACGGTGCTGTGGTAAGCATGTTTTTTTTCACCAAAATAGGTATTTTGCATGTAAAAGTAAATTTTCTTGCTGTCAACTTAATCAACTGTTGTGCCAAAGCAAATGTATTCACGTAGAAAAACTTCTATCATACGTGTTGATGAACTACCAACATATGAAACCATGTGATGCTGATAACTGAAGATTAGCCTGAAATGCTAAGAGAGGTAGTTTTTTCTCAAATTGTGGTGGTGGGTAGCCTGGCATTCCCAGACCTGCCACTAGGCGCTGGCAAATTAAATTTGCTGCGCGTGTTGGTCTGGACACGCACCGTTGAAGCTTTATCAAGAAAGCCAGAAATCTGGCTATGGTTTCAATTGGTTCTATCTAATGTGGGCGCGCCAGAGCCCCTTATATGGTACTCTGGGGAGGACGTAACCGGATGACGACAGTGACGTGCATGCGACGTCGAAGCCGTGATAGTAAACATCAAAGATGGCTGCGGATATGTTGTGTGAGTTTGAGACTGCTTTGGCCTCGACCCTTAACGATTTGGAAGACGGCACTCAAATCTTTCATTAGCAAGTAAGTGGAATGTTCTATTTTGCCGACCGACAACGGCAAACGTTTAATTTAACAGTTTAACAGCTGTTCGCTAAACGAAAGGGGCTTACGTCGCCTTGTGCATCGCTCTGATTGATTGTAGTGCTATCCAACTGCGTGCAGTGGCATTTGAAATGCACGGGTAGGAGCCGCCCCTTGAGTTGGAAATTACTATTGATCGTGGCCAGACCCTCTATCGTTCAAGATATCAGGGTCTGGATTTCCAGGCTAGGTGGTGGGGGAAAGTGAGCCAAATGCTGTGGGGGAAAGTGAGCCACTGTCTCACTTTCCCCCACCATGAGGAACAAGTTAAGTTTAGTCTTAAACATATTTTAATGTAATATTACATGACATATGTTTTATTTTATTGTCATACACATTGTAGAAAAGCCATCATGCCAAGGAAATACACAAGGAAGACGACTTGGGGCAACCACACGGAAAGAGCACCTTCTCATCTTTCCCTGTAACCTTCAGGGCTAGAATGTAGAGTAGGCCTAGTTGAGTATGACAGGCTGATGTTATAATCCAGTTGGGTCTTCTCCTGTGTTCTGAGTCCCAGGCTGTTCTCGCTGGTTCTGATTTTCCTATGCTTTGACCCCCAGACACAAGCTGGCTCTAGGGGCCCACTCACACTAGGGCCGTTTGCCTTTTCCGTGCTGCAGGAAGATTCAGCACGATTCCCCCTCCCCCTGGCCCGTGGTCACACTGCTCGTGGCCTGGGCACGATTGCACCTTGCGTACGTCACCGTGCGCGTTTACGATTCGGAGCGTAGTCTACTTGTAGGCTATAAGACTGTTTGTGAATATTTTCATCCGGCCAAATTTGCATCAAATATTCCACTTCCAAATTAGAGCAACGAGAATCCTTAATCTATTGTTTTTTTTAAAATGTAGCTTTGACGTAATAGGTCGCGGTGGACAGTCTCATATTTGTGCAGCACGCTGTTTATTATTAATATAACGGCCCGTCATCAGACCATACGTACCGGATGGTTTTATACACATCGACCGCTCCATCAAGTAATCCAAGTCAGAACTTTTTGTATGAGCAGAGATCGTTTTTTTAAAGTTTCTTTATAAAGTTTCTTGTTAAACCTTAGTGTAGGCTACTGTTTCCTTACACCGGGCCGCGGAGTCCCGTTGTGTGTTGTTTTGGGTTCGTCTCCACCGCCATGTGTAAAGACAGTATTATGACAGTTGACGGGAGGAAAAAGAAAAAAATCATCTGACGAACGTGAGTAAACACGAAAACCTTTTTGCTTTGCTTTCTGCGCTCACCTATTTAGCTCTCTCCCTCTTTTATTAGCCCACACCTTGGCCTACACACACACACGTTAATTCACATTTTATGTAGCTAGGCTACAGTCCAAGTGGTGGGCAATTCTGGTGCCGACTAGAAAGGCAGCGGACGTTAACGGACAATTAATAAATTCACGTCAGGAACGCCGCCTGTGCGCTTGCTTGTGCGTGTGTCATCTCATTAGCATCTGTACTTTGGCCACGGCACACCGCTCCCAAGTGGCCAAGGGGCTGTTCCGTGCTGGAATACGAATGGCGTGGTCACACTAGCCAAACGTTCTAGACTTTAGTATGCACATGAGCTCGGGCACGGGGCCGCGGCCCTAGTGTGAGTGGCCCTAAGGGTCCTGTGTTCTGACCCCCAGACTTTGTTATAATCTAACTGCTTCTATCTTTCATTTGAATCGTATTAAAACCTTTTGAATTATAATATGTTGTATTTGATTTTGTTCAGAGTTACTTTCAAGTGTTTAGAAAATTTGCTTTGCTTAATTGACCAAACCCCATCATTCTTTTACTAGTCCGGCATTAGTTCTGGAATGTGTGGCTAGCTTTCAGGATTCTTACTGTTACAATATGTGTTGTTATGGTAGTTTCAGAGTGGAAAAAGTAAGTGGATCAGTTTACCCCACAGCTGGGGTAAAGTGAGCCACATGACAACTTGTTTTTTAAACAATCATATTTTCACTGCCCTTTGTCTTGAAAAAATTCTGATAATGCCCATTTCTAGGAAACATCCTGAATTAATGGGAAATGTGTAAATTTGAGTGATAAATAATTTTAGCTCACTAGAGGGGAGCAAATGTAAAAAGTGGCTCAGATTACCCCGTTCTCCCCTATATTTGCTGGTTTTCTTTGTCCTTACCGGAAACCTTACAGTTTGTGAATGTTTTTCATAAAAACAAACAATTCAACAAATGAAGATACATGTATAATTTTGGCAATGCATCAGTAGCCTACTAAAGATACAATATCTAATTTACCCAATATATAATACAAATATACAATGTCAAGTTACTGTCATTTTTAATGAAAGGAGAAGGGTAAAGTATCAGACTAGTTACCCTCAGGGATACTATTACACAGATCACCTACCGTGTAAAGTTCTTTTGTAGCTGCACACAGTCCTTGGAGTGGATCCACAAAAAGTATGTCTGCAAAATGTACAATTTTATTTAAATTTTGCAATGAAAAATAATTGTTTCACTTCTGCGTGGTTAGCAATTTTTAGGCATTGTTTACCTGCACAAGTATGAAGACAAGTTGAACCACAGGGAATGCAACCTTAACAGCAGAATCACAGTGGAGGTAGCCCACATAGCTGCCTATCTTGAAAATGTCCATGGTAATACTGAGGAGTCCGAATAGCACCAGTCCTCCTGGAGGAGTAAGAACATGTAGAGCAAGTATAGGAGATTAGAAAACTGTTCCAAATTGCTCTTTACAAAAAAACTTAATTCTAAAGCAAATACAACAGGTAGCCCTATACTCACCCCTGAGCCACACAGGTCCAGCATGACCGTCTTTGTAAACCACAGCGTTTTCCTTTCTGGCCACGAAGATGACGTAATAAATCATCCAGAGAGAGGTGAGCACGAGGAGGATGATGAGGAAAATCTGCAGTTCAGAGGCGCCGATTTTGACATTGCTGTAGGCACTGCCGCTGACCAAGGCACAGCCCAGGATCAAGATGTTCACACAGATGATCCCAGACAGCATCACCCCCAGGTGTTTGCCCCTCTCCTTCACCATGCCACGGCATGGGCCACTGTATGGGCCACTGCATGGGCTCTTCAGGTCGCTTTCACACGTGTCCTCCCCCGTCTGTTCCAGTTCGTTTATGTTGTTGGACAGGTGGGCCTCCTCCATCTCCCTGTCTTTGGCCGTCATCCTGCATGGTTCACAGGTGTTGCCATCGGTCAAACAATCGCACGGATAGCCTGTGTTCAAACACATGGCTGCTCTCTCTCTAGGATGCAACCACAAATGAGACTTGAGCGCTATAGCTGCTCTCATATGAGACAACACAGGTTTAACAGCTACACCCAGTCATTGGCTCCCTTCAGGGAAAAGATCCCGCCCCAAGTAAAACCTTTCCACTGACACTGGAATCAGCATTGTTGTGTGTATCACACACAAGGGCAGTTTGATTATCAACAACTGGGATTTTATTTCCCAATTGTTTTGCAAAGCACTGTATGTTAACAGTGCAGTATTGAGTGAGAATCCACAAACATGTTTTCAAAGATTAGCCATGCTATTTTCCTCTGGGATGTCATCGACACTACAACTCACACATCTGATAAAATCAGGGGAAACCTCAGGAGAGGGGAGACAGGCATATAACTCATGTCAAACTAGCTATTTTCAATTAAAGAAATCCAGCTATGGTAACCTGTAAGCCTACCTGATGAAGTGTGATCCTGAGAAGCAGTCTGCGCAGCGATGGCTTTTATATGCCTTCGAAAGACACAGTGGTTTACTGTACAAAGGGTCATAAATGTCAATAAATCTGTTATGAACAACTTTGTATTATCACCAAACACAGGGTGGTGTTGTGCACAAAATATTAATGTAAAGTTCAAAAGATGTTTTTAGGAAAAACCTTTTCTCACAAATTCCAAAATACAAGAAACCGGTTCCTTTACTGAGAAACAGCAATTAACTCGGATATTACACAAAACATTTTCTAATCCCGGCTGCTTCGTTCTTAGCTTTAACAAGCATACACAACACAGATGTTGAGCATGGAAAAATACAACTGCAGATGGCAGGAATCAACAAATACTTTGTTTTTGTTATCTTTCTGTATTCATAAATACAAATTGACTGAAACCACCTTGTTTGTCCCAGTTCTTGAGGCTTCACAATCTAAACACCATCTGAATTCTCCAAAAAGGCGTAGCATTGCATTGCTCGCCTATCTTTTTGATTCTGTGCTGGAAGGGGAATACTTTAAGTTTCTTGTCTCTGCAAAAGTGCCCGAGGTGTAGGACATGAATTATGTACTAATTGTGCCTATTGTTATGGAAGTTTGAATTGACTATAGCATGTCTTGAGAACTTCAGTAATTATGCACATGTTATCCCCTTTTCATTAGGGTGGGGCCGGGAGAGCAGAGCTAGTTCTCATTGCAACACTCCATTGTACTTTTTTGAAATATTTGCCTTTGTCTGCCCCTGTTTCTTAATGTTCCCTACCAGCAAGAGGAAGTCTAAAGTGTGAAAAGTAGTTTACAGAAAAGAACATGCAAAACCAAGGACAGAAGAGTGACTTTTGTTCTTCCCTATGTTCCAATCACAACCACACATGCATATGCTTTCTCAAATTGCACTGAGCATGTCCGACTTATACAGCTTTTGGCAACATAATTGCAGCATAAGTGCAGTGGGGGGTTTTCTCTTGAGGTTTAGGCCAGTGTGATAAATGAGTTTCGAAACAATAAATGAAAGTTCCAAAAGTGTATTCAATTTTCACATCATGAAAATATCTTCTAACCTGTATCTGAATATTATTGTTAGATATTAAAATATAGATTGATTGAATAGCTCAAATACCTTTGCTGGCTCCATATAACCTAATACTTTTGACGCACCTTGTTTAGTTTTTTTGTGTGTTAAGTGAGGTTATAATGTGTTGATCAGTCATATCAAATGAACACATCTCTTAGGTCCAAATAGAAATCGTATTGGACTAGGGACATCATTACATCAAAGTAAGTGATCAGCTGGCCTGGCTACTTTTACTTGCAGTTTGCATATATTTATATATATATGCTTATGGCGTCGTATATATATATATATTGGGGGGAGGGGTTGTTCTTAGACCGGAGAAGGGTCCCCGCTCTGTTTTAGACCCCCTTAACCACCGGGAGCACTGTTACCCACACGGTGCACGCACCATGGCGTCCCTGGATACCAGTCCATACCAACGCGGTCTGCCTGCAGCTCCACCGCTGATCTGTAACGACTGGACGCTGGGTGGGGAGGGGGGCACATTGGCTCTTCTGCCGGTCTGCTCCCGCTACATCCCCGCATGACGACGACGACGACGATGGTGGTTGCGGTGGTGTTGATGGAACGGAATGGCGTCGAGCAGGGAGGATTAATTCGGCACCATGAATGACAGGTACCATAAGGCGGCCCGGGACGGCTACCTGGACCTGCTGAAGGAGGCGACTCGGAAGGATCTCAACGCGCCGGATGAAGATGGCATGACACCGACGTTATGGGCTGCTTATCACGGCAACCTGGAGGCTCTGCGGCTGATCGCGTCGAGAGGGTGGGTAGAACGCATTGGTCGCTTTATGACTTGTTATGGCGTGGGCGCAATAGGCTACTGCGTAGAAGGCTACACAATTCACTCACACATGTCCAACAAAAAACTTTATCGTCCTTGTTTTTCAAACTATTTTCATGGTTAGATTAAGCAGAATATATTTAAAAATATTAAATTCAACTAGTCTTTCTCAATTGTAAAACTTTGAAATAATAAAATAAAAAAAGCCTTATAACATGGTATTTGACCTATACATGGTGGTATATGCTTAAAGGTAAGGTAATGGAGATAAACCTTACAGCAACTTAAGTAACAATACACCACTAACAATGTAGGTCATCTGTTTACAGGGTGCAGCAATGATGTGGTTTTAGCATAACCAGGGGTGTTAGGCCATGAGGTCTTGACATACTACCAACAAACTGGGTCTTTGCTAGGACCTTTGACCAAGTAACCCTTTTGGTCACTTAAGTTTGGCTTCAGCATTAAGCCATGGTCCGAACAATTCCGATGCAGTTGATCATAGATTATAGAACATATGACGGTCATTTACAATATTACAAAGGACAACTGAAATGTAATGCCTTCATGACACTGTTCTAAAGTCACTTGTTTGCATGGGATCCTCTCCTGAGCACATACACATGGGGTGAGCCCATACAGGTTCAACTGTAGAAAGTGTGGTCTAATAAATACTTTGCAGTCCCGCAGTCAGTGACAGTATTCACTCTTAGAACTATCTAAAAAACTTAGAACTATCTATGTTGACCCATGGAAAAGACTTAATGGAATATAGCTCACTCTTAAATCATGAACGGTTAAATAAAAGAGCATTTCATAACTTTGTTTTTTGTTTACATCATGGAGTATATATCATTAAATAGTTGTTTAATCACAGGAACATGAACATTTCTTGTCAAATTCTCAGCAGATCACATCAATTTAGGAAGCTACATCAGGGAATGAATGCACGCCTTACTACAATCAAAATGAGCAAATGTGATTCGTATTCAGGGACAGTTAGGACGCGGAAACACAGAACAGCCCATTTCTCATTTTCATTCCGGCTGACCTGGTTTGCTTGTCAGCCAGGAAAAATGAGCCCATTATGTGTCTGCTTAATTGAGCAGGGCATGCGAGAAACTCACTGCAAAAGCCAGACAGAATTATTCATACGCAATAGGTTTACTGGATGGGGGAATATCATATTATGAGGAAGTGTTGAAGACATTCCATTTGAACAGTTTCCTTAAAGCACACAGGCACCATTGTAAGCAAGTACAATATTTCCCACAGAAGTGTAAACAAGGATATGGTGGCATTCAGCTGCCAAAAAAACACAGCATTCCTCTTTTGATAGCAGAACAAATGTATCTCCTGATTGACATTGGGTCCTAAAATTACACATTAATAGCTGCCATAATGTTTTTAAAGAGGCACCACATTTGTGAGACCCAGGGCATTTAACAAAGTGAAGTTTAATATTGGTTGACAATGTCATGGGAAAGATGCCATGCACACATGAAGGACTATATTTGGCGAGTATATGGCATCGGGAGGCCTGCAGTAACATCAAGCTGTCATAGGAAGAGAAGACACAAACAGCCCCATAATGTGATAAGGAATATGGGGGGGATTAGTGGGCAAGCCCTATCATTGCTGTGGTCAGCATTTTACTAGGACTGACATAAATTAATGCCACATAAAGCTATCATGTTAAATGTTCTCTATCCACATGAAGCATATTGTTTGTATTTCAGTTTGTAGCATGTTATGTTCCTTTGTCTAGTGAGTCAGCACAAAGTCAACAGTTGCATTCCTTTGTTTGATCGTCGTTTTATCGTTTGCCACATACTGTCCAGCATGCATACGGATGACAACTGCTTCCTTTCTTTTAAATTCAAGCAACCTTTAATCCTAAAATGGCTGTTTCTCACTCTGTGTCTGAGGCTGTTAAAACCCAATCCTGTGTCAGACGTGGAAGAGCAGGGCGCTGAAATCAGAGTGGGACATGGCTAATCGCTGGCCAGGTTGGGTCTGACAGATCAGACACATTCCCTGTGAAAACCTTACGACACAATCCATCAATAATACATTTGCGCTTTGACAGTAGCGTCATCGTATCAAATATTTATCAGTTTGTACGTGGTTTCATTGGAAGACAGATACAAGACACAAGACAGCTGGTAAAGTTGTGAATTTCAGCCAATCAGATGGCTTTAAATTGAAGAGAAAAAAAATCATCAAGTTAGTTTTGACCTGCCAATAGTTAGCTTTGGTGACTTTGGTGTGTATCATTAATACATCTTGTTTTCCTTTTAACCTTATTGATTATCAGTCAGATGCTTAATGGAATAGTGGGCAATATGGTTTTAATAATAAACAAACACATTAATCAATGAAAGCCATAGATTTGCATACCTAAAGAACAATTAATAAAGTTCCAGACACATCTGTCCTCCACATCATCCAACCAGCTGCAATACTGTAGATGTTTCCACTCGAGGAATTCAGCTTGACATGACATCACCAGCGGCCATACACAGTTTTTGAGTCAGTCGGCGAGCGCATCCCAGTCGGCCTCCCCTGAAACTGGATCCAGGTAGTGTAGCAGTAGTGCTGGCAAGCCTGTGCTCATATTACAGATCAACAGCAACAATGCTGCACAGGTAGAGGTAACCCTAAGGTCGTTGACTGCCAGCCAAGGGTAAATGTTGCTTAGGTTGATTGTTATGGGCCCTGCATAATAGTAGGTTTTCTTTGAGGAATAATTTTTTAGCCAAATCATCCAATTCGCCAAATGTCAAAGCCTTTCAAAAATTGGGTTATCCATAAAGAATATCTATGTGTGCTTCTCTAGTAGGGCTATGTGGTGTTTGGACTATAAATGATCAAATTAAGGCCTCATTAACAACCTACGGATGGCAGGTCAGTGGTGAAAACATAATCACAAAAATCACAAGCTTACTCATGGGTGAGTCATCTAAACAGAAGACCAGGGAGGCAACCTGTATCCATAACAGTCGACAAGAAATGAAAATGCTTATTTCTAATGCATAATGTATCTATGTATAATGTGTCAAGGAGTTGCATCTAACATATTTGCTATGGTCTACAGAGGGAACCCTGACAAGTGTGACATATGGGGGAACACGCCGCTCCACCTGGCAGCTGCCAATGGTCACCTCAACTGCCTTTTCTTCCTGGTTTCTTTCGGTGCCAACATATGGTGTCTGGATAACGACTACCACACGCCGTTGGACATGGCCGCCACGAAGAATCACATGGAATGCGTCCGTTACCTGGATTCCATCGCGACCAAGCAGACGGGCCTCAACACCAAGCTGGTGGGCAAGCTGAAGGAGCGGGCGTTCCGTGAGGCCGAGCGGAGGATCAAAGAGTGCGTGAAGATGCAGAAGAAACACCACAAACGCATGGAGCGCAAGTTTCACAAGGACACCTCTGAGGCTTCTGCATCGGACGTCATGAGCTTTTCCAGTTACACCAGCAGCTCTGTCAGCCACCAGCTGAGAAACTTCAATTCAGCCACCGTCAGTGTGCCATATTCTCAGGTCAGGAGTTGGATTATAGTTTTGTTTCTTTTGAATTTTTGTATGATTCAGTTTGTCAACATGGTTAAAGTGTCAAGGCTGACAAGGTAATGTGTATGCTGTACAGTGTACTTTTTAGCATGTACCATCATCTTATACTAACGTCTTAGCATACTAACCTTTCCCTAATAAGAACTAAACACAAATACACCTTGAGGTTGAAAGGAATGTTAGCTTTGTATGTATTTGGTCATAAATCAAGTTACTGGGCAATTGGAACATGAATGTATGTAAAGAGTTCATCCAATCCATCCAATAGTTGTCAACTTCATTGTGGTGCTAGAAGAAAAAAAGTCAAGGATCACCAAAGTCAGTAGAATTCCTCCGATGGGTGTCACAAATTCTGTACCAAATTCCAAAGCAATTGGAAGTATTTTGAGATATTTCAGTCTAAATGAGGTGTTGAACAGATGCTGCTGGTAATGTTTGGAAAATTCATCCCTTCATTTGTGATTCTGCTTAACTTTTCTTAAATATTCCTATCCTCCTAGGCTACCCTCCATGCCACAAACCGAGGGAAGACCAAGATTCAGAGGAAGCTGGAGAAGAGGAAACAAGGAGACGGGACCTTCAAAATCTACGAGGACGGCAGGAAGAGTGTGCGCTCTCTCTCTGGACTTCAGCTGGGCAACGATGTCATGTTTGTCAAACAGGGGACCTACGTCAACCCAAAGGACCGCGGCCGCCGCAACGTTCGCGACATGTTCCCCAGAGACAACTACGATGCCATTTCACGTGCCATGAGTGAGCCGGACCTCCACGGTGCCGACGTGGACTATTCTGAGATCAGCACGGACTCAGGACATGATTCCCTGTTCAACCGGCCTGGTCTGGGCACCATGGTCTTTAGGAGGAACTATGTGAGTGGGGGACTGTTTGACCTCGGTGGTGGTAGGGAGGAGGCCAGCGTGTCGGGCAATAACGTGCGTCTGCGCAGTCGGCTGCAGCACTACCCCAGTCAAGATGAAGACAGCATCGGCAGTGCGCACAGTCTGCAACAGAGGAACGTGGAGGAGCTTCCGTGGGACGAGGTGGAACTGGGGCTGGACGATGACCATGAGCCTGACACCAGCCATCTGGAGGTGTTCCTCGCCTCACAGAGCATGGGCGAGTTTTCCTCCATCTTCAGGCGGGAGAAGATCGACCTCGAGGCGCTGGTGCTGTGCTCTGACCATGACCTCAAGAGCATCCACATCCCCCTGGGACCGAGGAAAAAGATCTTAGATGCCTGTAAGAGACGGTTGGAGACGGTAGAGGACCCAGACTGCATCGAGGACACAGAACTGTAAGTAAAGAGCGTTTACATACAGTGTTGTGAGAAAGTATTTGGACCCAATGTTGCTTTGTCTCCGTACTCCTACTCCAGTTACAAACACGGTCTCTTCTCTTGTCTGTCCTGCAGATAATAAAAGGTGTCCCGCAGTGTGCTCACCCAGCCTTAAAGGTCAGTGCAGCACTCTGGTGTGAATGTCCCCAATTGACCAAATGATTTACCTCTCGTGGTACCTCAGTGGTAGCAAAGCGGAAAGGACACTGTCAAGATGAATATGTCAAGCAAGAAGAGATACATTCTTCACAGGATGCATTTACTGTGTCTTGTTGGTCTCATGAGAATCACTGAAAATATCTCTGAATGTTTGTTGGTTGGTTTGTTAGTTGGAGTCCGCTGCACTGCTTGGTTTAACACACTGAAAGACATTCATCAGAGTGCGGTGCCGTGCGGCGTGTTGTATGCCATGTGGCATAGTTAACAGAGAGTCGATTGTGGGGTCTGTGTCCCCTGAAAGTGTTTGCCCCTGTGGGGTAAATCCCACCACCTCATGTGCCTGCATGGCTTGTGCCTTTGCATTTGCTTAAATGTGCCGTTTGTCATAATTATCTTTGACATTTACTGCATTATTATGACTGCACTAGTACACATCTTAGCTGTTTCCTTACTCATATTTCATCTCTGTACATGTTTACATACATCAGGCCATGACAGTCTAGGTGTGGCTCACTGGCAATGCGAGCCAACTGTTCATTTGGATTACTGTTCTGATTTACTGTAGTATTGTACCATGTGAGTACACAATGTCTTGAGATCATTTCTATAATACACAATTTAACATGTTGTATTTCTATATTTTGCATGTCCAGTCCATACACTAGGATCATTTTAACCCTTTATATATCACTCATGTCAGTCTTGACAATTTGTCTTCCAATCATGGATAGTTTTTGCACAAGAGCATGTTTTAATGTTTACTGACATTTTATTTGAATATAAAATAAAAAAATAATCTTGCTTCTAATGCTTGCTATCCCGACTGCACTCTACTTGCTATTATTCATATGAAGATTAGGCTGGATCAGATTAAATATATCCAGAGGGTACTGTGTGTGCTTTTATATAAAGCATGGGGCCATATCTTAATTACATGCATTGAAGTGTACTTTTTTTTTTACACACAATAGTTTAGGGCTTATTCGGATACTTCTTAAAACTTAATATTTAGGTGTGATCTAAGTTGTCTTGGCAAAAAAAAAAATTACAATTTAAAAAAAAAATGTTGTTGAAAACTCTTAGTTAGTTTAAGATTAAGATGGGTGGGATTCTGTAAATGAATGCTCAATTGTTAGTGTGACAAACATGTATATTAGTTCCTATAACTAGTATGCACTGTCTGTATGTAGTCATGTTCTGTTGTACAATTTTTACAGATCAATGAACATCCTGTCTCTGTCAGTACCTGTTTACACAAAGACATGGTTTTACACTTCCCCGGCCCCTCCGAACTTTAGTGTATGTGTCAGATAACACTTGTTTAGGCATCTTCAGGCATTGGGATAATCCTCTTACATAAAAGACAGGCGTCATTCCCGCCGAGTCAGGAAATGCTGTTGTCTAGGAGCTCTGTTCCTCTTGCATAACATTGTTATCAGGAGGAAACACTGAGGTCAGAAGGGTTCTTTGGCAAAATATTTATGCTAAAGTGATGATTCTATTTACAGTCCATACTGATGTTTTTATAATTGTCTTAATTTGCTTTTTGGTGGCAGAAACCTATACCATACGTGTTGAAATAAACCTTAAACCCCCAACTTTGCCAGACAATGTGAAATCAGTAAACAAGCTGAGGTTATTAACTCGGTCGGAGTGGAAGGGAGAATGTGCATTGCCCTCCCTGGCCTGGTCATAATACACCCGTCATTTCCTCCACTCATCTGTTAAATCTACTTGGTTTTAAGCTCAGTGAGTTTTAGACAATGGAGGGGGGAAGAACTGCCCAGTTGGCTGTGTCCAGAATACTTTAGGCGTGGTATTTAATTCTTTCCTCATGCACTCAGAGGCTCCTTAGATCTCAGAGAAGGCAGGAAAAGGCAGCCTTCAGTCCTAACCTAGCCATAAGCTTTGTGGCCAACTAACACTTCAACCAAATCAGGGTTTAATTTGACCAGAGGGAACACTCTCAAACATGGCAAGTCTCAGTGGTGAAAACGACGTGAATTTGAAGAAGAGTGAAAACAACGTGGACGTAAAGGAGGAACCGAGGGATCCCTCCATGGAGCCGTCCGAGTCCGACACGCTGCTCCCACAAGACGATGTGTTATGTGACTCCTGCATGGACAGCCCCACACAGGCCATCAAATCCTGCCTGACCTGTCTGGTGTCTTACTGCGAGGCCCATCTCAGGCCCCATTTGGAGAACGCCAGATTTCAAAACCATCGCTTGTTGGATCCCCTCCACGACATCGACTGCCGGACGTGTGGGGTTCACCGACGTCCTCTGGAACGCTTCTGCCTGGCGGACGGCTGCTGCGTGTGTCTGGACTGTGAGATGCAGGAGCACCATGGGCACCCGACTGCCTCTGTGGGGAAGGCACGCACACAGATTGAGGTCTCAACACAACACAAAACATAATAGTAAAATGTATTCATCACAGAGCATCTTAAAATGTGAAAATATTTTTATGGTTTTGGCTATATTTTCAATTTCTGAAAATTTGCTTCAACTGTTTCGAACTGTTTCCTTTTTTATCATCTCAAAAGGGCATACTGTATATGCTTTCAGCATATGTCAATAATTACCTTGCATTTCTGTAAACCTGACAAGACATCTTTTTGCAGTTGTGGGTTGTGATGATGATTGTTTGTACTGTAGACTGAGCTGCAGAAGAAACAAGATGAGATCAGCCAGAGTGTGGTAGCCGCTCAAAAAGCCATTCTAAAGCTACAGAGCAACAATGACTTAATAAAGGTACTTTCCATTAATGGTTACAGATTGTGTACATTAACTTAATGCACATTGTACTACTACTATGAAGGTTTTTTTCTGATTTAATTTGTCTTGTGTTTCCTCTCTGTCCTATCCAGTCTTCAGTGCAGGATCTTTGTGTTAATGTTGACCAGCAGTTCTCCAGGCTGCAGACCACAGTGGAGGAGGCCAAGAAAGGGGTGATGGGGGTGCTGGAGGGGGAGAGGAAACAGGCCCTCACACAGGCACAGGGCATCCAGACACATCTGGAGCAGAGGAGAGAAGACATGATGAAAACTTTAGCTCAAATGAACAAACTGGCCAAGAGCAAGTCGGATGTTGACTTCCTCCAGGTGCAAACTATATGAAACATTTAGGATAATAATAATAATAATAATAATAATAATAATAATAATAATAATAATAATAATAATAATAATAATAATAATAATAATAATAATAATAATAATAAGTAAGAAGAGAAATGACATAAGGTGTGAACACATGTTGGTTGCATGTCTGCAGTGTGGGATTAGGAAAAAAAACACCTCAGCACACACAGTAAGCAACATAGTAAAACATCACAGACAAAAAAAACTTGTAGACTTGCACATTTGGGAGGGGGGGATGTTCTCTGACACAAAGTTTATTTTGGACACGGGTGTGTTGACAGGGTACACATACAGTGGACGAATTTCCGCGAATTCCTTGTTTAGAGAAAATCGTCGTCATGTTCCTTGATACATACTTCTTTTTTTTTTGGTTATTCCAGGAGTACTCACAGTGGAAGAGTCAAGTGGCAGATAGATGTCTGCCTGCTACGCACATCAATCGCATGGATCATCTAACCTCATACGTCCAGGCAGTGACCCATGCTACGCAGGAGCTGTGTGACCTGATCTTATCCACATACAGGGAAAAAGTCAACTTGATTTGGAAAAATGGTAAATAATTATAAACATGTAGTAAATACCACATCAGCTCAACATCAGCATGTCTTGTCCTTGTGAGGACAGTGGCATGACTGTACACACTTACTCTAATACTTTTTCGTTCCATTTCTTTTAAAAACCTCTTTATTTATCCTCAGCCTCATGTCTTACTGACCAAAATACTGAAAAAATATCTCTGCAAAATGACAACCTATAGGTCCTAAATCCCAGAGGCCAGAATCTCCAGCTTCGTTCCTGCCTGAACCAGAAACGCAAGCAGATTTTTTGAAATGTAAATATGCTATTCAATGTATTAGTTGTTCTGTATTTTACGTTAGTTGAGGCGTAGCTGTTGATTTGGCTTATGAATGATTCACAAGTTATATTTTGCCTGTGTTCTAGATAAAAGGAGTTTGACCTTTGACCCAGACACCACCCACCATTTCTTACGTGTGATGGAGGACAACAGAAAGCTGACCAACACTAGCCCCTGGCAGCACAGCTACCCAGACCACCCTGGCCGCTTCCATTACTGGCGCCAGGCAATGACTTTGGAGAGCCTGTACCTGGGTCGACACTATATTGAAGTAGAGCTGAGTGGGGAAGGTGCACACGTAGGAGTCACATACAGAAGTATCGACCGTAAGGGCGAGGAAAGCAACAGCTGCGTCACTGGGAACCACTTCTCCTGGTGCATGGGAAGGAACAGCCGAGGTTTCTCCGCCTGGCATGATGGCGTGGAGATGCCCTTGGAAGTCACTGATATCACAAGAGTTGGCTTATATGTGGACTTTCACAGAGGCTCTGTGTCTTTCTATGATGTGACTGGTCCTATGAGGCTGCTCTACCAGTACTTGGCTGATTTTATAGAGCCGTTATATTTTATAGCCTGGCTGTCAAAGAAGGACAATGCAGTTTCTCTGGTTGATGCTAAATGATGCCTCTTCCCACATTGTACCAACAATTGATATAATCTGCCTTCACTGTGAGCTTTTCAAAGACAACATAGTGCATTATGAATGTCTATTTAGGTTAAATAACAAGATTCATGAAGTGATAGTACACACACAGTTCTTCATAGAGGGTTAGATGTACCACCAACTAGTGGTGACTGTGCACAGATGTTCTGCTTGTTCTGCAGCTTTATTGCAACTTTACTGCTCTTGAATGTGATATGAATAAGGAAACAGGTACACAGCTGCCTGTCAAACATCTTTATTATTGTTTTACTAGCCTTGATAAAAGCTTCAGTGTCTGTCAGCATGTTTTTTATTTATTATTTATATTGCTTAATTATTGTAAAGATGATTGATTGTTTATGAGGGGTATGTAAACTCAAATGCTTTGGAAATCATTAGCATAAATACCTAAATACCATTGCTGTCAACTTCAGGCAGTAAAATCAGTTTCATTGGCATCATATGCTGGATTGACAAAGGACACACCCATCGGAGTCATGGAGATTGAACTATTTGTTTCAGTCCCATTGAGACCAGGGATATCAGGCAGCGCGTTGGGCCTGTCAAACATGGGATTGTCATAGCCATGGTCAAGAGTCCCACCAAGGTCTCCAGCGCCACGGTTTCTGTTGAATATGCTCAAAGAGGGCAGTGAAGGCAGAGGTGGCACGTGAACAAACCCCTTACGAACCAGGACGAACATTACTATGACCAGGGCCATCATAATTAGAACTCCAAACACAGCTCCAACCACAACCCCGGCACTGCCTCCAGACTGATCGCTGCTGCCGCCGGATGAGGCTTGAAATGTAGCCTCAACGATTCCCAGGTTAGAGCCATGAGACCGGGCATCCTTCACTATGTCCCAGGCCAGAGCCTCAGATAGTGTTCCACCCTCTTTGTCCAGGATGACCACCTGGATCTCCGGTGAGGTACCAAACGGCACGATCCCCATCAGCCGCTGTGGCTTGAAGACTTTAGACATGCCCAGCTGGATGGATTTGTATTGTGGCAGGATAAGATAGAGGTGATGGATCCTCTGCCTGTAATTCTGCAGGCTGAAAGCGGAGGCGTAACGGATGGCGACGATGGCACCACAGACATGGCAGCAGTGTCCCACGGGGAGAAGAGGCTTCTTACAGTTCGGAGGGTCGCACGTGACGGTGGCACAGATCCGCTGACGGTTTGCAGAGTTCCCACAGTCGCAGCCGGAGGGATCATCGCAGCCCGGGCTTCCAACAGAGACAGCAGAGGAGCCGTGGAACTGCAGTCTGCCTGAGCGCGAGCTGAGATACTGTTGGAACTCCGATCTGCTTCCAAACGTCTGACCCAGCACGGACACAGATTTGACAGGAATGCTAGACTCACTGGAACTGGTGTCCACCCTGAAAGAGGAGAGGGTTTTGAAAACCACATCATCACTGTTGCAAGGCACACTCTCCTCGTGGACTGAGAACCAGACGTTTCCACGCTGCAGGTCGTCAACAGTTGCAGCCGCCTGCCACAGAGCTGGGTTAAACCACTGAAGAGCCTCGGAGTCTTTGAACTGGGTGGTGACACCGGCCCCGCAGCCCGGCTCTTGGCCACTCACCACGTAAAATCCTGCTCCTGAATTCAGGATGAACTCTCCATCGACTGGCAGCCTCATCTCCCGCACAGCATGCGTAATCTCCACAAACACAGACACTTGTCTTTGGGCTGGAAACTGAACAACATCATTGCCACATGGGACAGCGTCTTTGTCCCAGTTTGTCTTATTCTCGTAGTTGGTGTCCGGAATCCACTGTTTGTACAGGGCACCCACTGCCCCGACCAGACAGAGGAGAAGAAGCACGTTGGTTGTTTTCAGCATCTTGGATGTTTGTGGCAGACAGAGAGAACATTTAGGTGACCTTTGTTTCCAGCCTTGTGACTACCGTGTGAGTGCACACAGTTGTCCAATAAAGTTGCTGAGCTCTGGACCACATCAACCTGCTCAATCAGCTGACCTGTAAAAGATTGACATTTTTCTTGCAATAACAGACCTGATTAATGAAAACCAGGTGTATCCCTTTTTCTTTTTACCCCATTGTCAGTTTGTCTATCATGAGGAATTCTCGAACATCTATGAACACATTTCTACTGCTGTATGTATTTTTAGTTATGAAGGTGTGGGCTTTCTGTCATTCTCCAATATTTTCTAGCCATAGGTAAACTAACAGAGATTATACACAAAAATAGTATATAACTGCCGGTGACTGAAAGTGTTATGTTAAGAGTGAATAAATCTAAGTGACGAGGCATTCATAGGTTCTTAAAATATCCAGGGACAAACTTTTCAAACCTCCTGGACAGTCCTCCGAGCTCCTTTTGCCCTTTAGTTACTTTGGAGTCAACCTCAAAACTTTGCTGAGATTTTCACAAAGAACTGACTTAAAGCTACAATGGGTAACTTCTGTTTCCCCCATTAGATATTCTGAGTAATTACAACAACACTGGGGTGAAACCAGTTTGTAAACGCTACAATACTAAGAATTACAGAGAGTTTTGTGGAGCTGATAGGCTTAATAAACTGTGTCAACTCGTTTGGCAATGGATTGAATGTATTCGACATTCATGAATATGAAAAAGTTATGCACTATAGCTTTAAATTAATGGTTAAAATATAAGGTAACACTGTTTTAAAAAGACTGTTTCGTGCCGACTCAGTAATGAAACTGAAAGATATAATATCACCAATATATCAATGAAAACAGACGGTCAAAACTGTGTCAAAATGAGCTAAAATCCTAAATACAATAAACAGTAACATGGCAAACTTATTTTAGGTAAGCTCTAATTGATTATTCATTAATTTTTTACATGTTTTGAGGCGGAGGATCCCTCCGACGCTCTCTGTCCGGCTCATCAGACAGCACTCAGCTGTCTGTCAGTTGAGCTGGACGAGCCACGGTGTGTGGAACAAAGCGATTTGTTCTGATCTCTCTCCACTCCACTATCAGACTCGCATCACTCATTTCACTTAGTAACTCTAATGTTGTTAGGTATTTATCTTCATCTCTTATCTAAAGAGTATATGGATGACTGCACTTAGTTGTCAGATCGCGGACCCCAAACAATGCCGTTGCCTAGTTTGCTCTAAAACAATTTATTTTCCTGTGCGGGTCAAATTGACCCAGTGTGGCGGTTCTAGGTATAAATGCCTGTTTTTTTAATCCAGATTAATTGTGACTTTATTTAACCATGGGGTCAAAGAGTGGGGGCTTCAATATTTTATAAAAGTTCTAGTGTTAAAACCGTAACTACTCTTTTTAAAACAGTAACTACTCTTTTTTGTGTACCTTATTGTAAAGTGTTACCAAATATAATTATCCTAAATTGTCATTAACTTTCTGCAGTGACAGCCTTTTGAAAGAAAGCAGAAGTAATAATTTAGCTCTTGACTTAATCCACAAATATGATATCCTATTAAATTACATCATTTGATGTAAACCTACTCTAATCTCTAACTCATTTTAGGTCCAGAAAGCAGTCATAAAATAAAACCCTACCCTGAATTTAAATGTATATTCTTAACCTCTGTCACACATCAGAATTATTGTCATTGCAATAGGGCCTACATTATCTTAGTGAGTACCACTTCATTTTTTAAGTTTATTTGGCTTCTCAATTAAAGTTTTTTTCTGAGACATTCCGAAAACTGTTTTGGTGACCAGCAATATGATTACTCCTGCTTCTCGGAACACAGACCATACACATAAACACACCCTCATTAACCCTGAGTCTCACCTGAGGCAGTGTCTCACCTGTGGCTTGTTTGCATGTCAAGAAAAAACAGTCATCCATGTCATGATCCTTTGCCCTTGTGTTGTTTTTCCCCTTTGCCCTTGTGTTGTTTTTCCCCTTTGCCCTTGTCTGTGGTTGCGTTCCGAATCGCATACTTTCTACTATATAGTATGTAGAAAAAAGATTTAGGATGTCCCGATTCTTGTGGCCAGATTTAGGATGGTTAGAAGTACCCGGATGTCCTACTTCATGCGGCCAAGATTGTTAGTGTTGAAAACTGCATCCTATTTGGGCGATTCTGACCCACAATCCAGTGCGCATGTGAAGTGACGTCACATCGATGAAGCCTCCATATGAAAACAAACGGGGATGTGACGGATATAAAAGCAAGAGGCAAGATCAAGGCGCAATGTTATGATGAAATAAGAGAGTAAAGTATGTCCCAATAGTATGCCTACTGCATCCTAACTAGATTCTTTTTATCGTTGGATGTAGTATGTAGAATAGAAAAAAGAAAGAGTATGCGATTCGGAACGCAACCGTCTGGTGTAATTGCAGGGTTGGAGTCAGGTGTGTTGGAGTCAGACACCAGCATTCACAGCTGCCATCAATCACCAATCAACTGCTCTTCTTAACACCGGCCCAACCTTCCAGACACTGCCAGATTGTAGACTCTGTTTCACACAGTCAGTCGCGCTTTAGTCTACTTACCTGTTTGCAGCGCCGTCTGCATTTTGTCACTTGCTAACTCCTGTTCTCTCTGCCACAGCTCTCCCGGCCTGACTCCAGCCACCAGCTCCAGCCCTCGCCAGCCAGCAAGCAAGCTTCCCCCCAGATCACGGCCCTAACCCATGGCCCTAACCCCCAGCTGATTCCTTCAAAATCAAACTTCTTAAACTGGTACTGTCTCCGCGCCTGTGTCCTCCCTGCCCAGCCGTAACAATCCATGTTCAATACTGATATTAAGTTGGTTAGTCAGCAGCTCAACTCAGGAGGTCACCTATTAAGTTACTCTAAATGTTTAGCCAATTTCCAATTCCAGTACATCCAAAGGAGTACGCTATCATTTTGGATGCTATTCCTTCTGGTGCCCTTATGTCACACTGACATGTTTATGTTGTTCCCTCTTTAGAGTTGGGTGAGTCCGAAGTAGGTAAATTGTGTTTCTCAAATGGTAATATCAAAAATAAAATGAAAATAGACTAATTAGAGCTTTATTCCAATTAGATATAGTATCAACACCATCTATTTTATTGGGAGAAATTTGTAGTAAACATCCCCTGGCAAAAAGTCTGGATTTTCTATTAACTAATAAAGTGAGAGACAATTCCTACAAATGAATACACAGATTGTACCCTGCTAAAGTATATCTTCTAGCCTGGCATTCCCAGACCTGCCACTAGGCGCTGGCAAATTAAATTTGCTGCGCCTGTTGGTCTGGACACGCTCCGTTGAAGCTTTATCAACGCTTCAACGATGACGACAGTGACGTGCATGCGACGTCGAAGCCGTGATAGTAAACATCAAAGATGGCTGCGGATATGTTGTGTGAGTTTGAGACTGCTTTGGCCTCGACCCTTAACGATTTGGAAGACGGCACTCAAATCTTTCATTAGCAAGTAAGTGGAATGTTCTGTTTTGCCGACCGACAACGGCAAACGTTTAATTTAACAGTTTAACAGCTGTTCGCTAAACGAACGGGGCTTACGTCACCTTGTGCATCGCTCTGATTGGTTTGTTGTGCTATCCAACTGCGTGCAGTGGCATTTGAAATGCACGAGTAGGAGCCGCCCCTTGAGTTGGAAATTACTATTGATCGTGGCCAGACCCTCTATCGTTCAAGATATCAGGGTCTGGATTTCCAGGCTATATATCTTCATGACATTGATATGAACTGCTCCTCTTGTTCAAACATGCCTGAAACTGCTCTGCATTTATTTGGGCCCGGGCACTGAATGGTGCGAATGCCTATTGAAACCTTCTAAAGGTTTATTTGCACTTTGACCCCCTTCCCATCATGCAAAAGTTGCAAAACTCAAAACAGACCTCATGAAACCTTTAATCATAACTTGTGTTATGATATATGCACAGCGTGAGGGCCCGTTAATAGTACTACAAAAATTAATAATTATTCATAGAATGTATATAGTGCTTTTTTGGAGGTCACTCAACGATACTTTACATCATATTATGGAAAATCATATGTAGAAAAAGAACACAAATTACAGAAAAAAATAATAAGATGCATTGCTGCTCACAGCTTTAATTGTGTAGGCTACTTGTCCATACTGCGAAATGTTGGTCTCATGTCCTTTATTTTATTCAAAAATATATAATTGTTGATTTCTCCACCTATGACAATTTTCTTTTTGGTTTTTATTCTGTTAGAAAGGAGGAGGTTAATCATTATTGTATTATTAATCTTATTTTTCTTCTTGCCAAATTCCATGTAGCCTACATAGATGCAGATTTAGACATTCAAAACTCTTCTTTGCTGCCTTCCAAAACGAGCTGGTCCGCTATTTAGAAACAATACGAATCACTTTCAATCCTAAAGGCATGAAAACATTAGGTTCGATCGATTAAGAGCCGTCTTGCTCAGACCTGCGCAATTATGACGCGCGTCTTGCTGTGCGCTCAGCAAGACGTGAGTCATAATTGCGCCTATTTTGTTTGTACTCTAGTTTGCAATGCGTATTGTCTATAGTGGATGGCTTATTTTGTTTAGAATATTTGTATTTCCCCTGGCATAATAAGTACAAATGTAAATAAAACTCGGAATTGGACTCCTTCTTTTATTTTTTTTGTGAGGTTGGCAAACAATGTTTTGGTGCGTTACCGCCACCAACAAATTAAATAATTAATAACCTATATCTTTCCAAAACAAATGAGTTGACCCTAGGGAAATGAAATAGAATCTGGTAGCCCTTATTTGAATAATTTTGTAAAATATAATAACAATTAAATACAAATTTACTGAACAAACTAATCAGCTGAAATTGATTACAGCCGTTTTCACCACTCTGTACGGTGCGCATGCGCTCTACCAACCTGAGATAGAGGGAGACGCTGGTCCAATTTGTCTTTTTCGTCGGGCTCTCGATGTATTTCCTCCCATGTCCTAATGCATAACGTCTTTAACACGATTTAGACAGGCTCCTAACACCTGGCTCTGACCGTTGTATTTGCCCGCAGCAGGCTCCGTTGAACGTTAGGACATCATGAGAACTGTCGCTCAGCAGATGTACCGAACCTGCAACAAACTTTTGTCAGGGTACGTTTGTGTCTCAGTTCACATGAAACAAATTGAAACTAATCGGATGCATACACCTTTTAAACTAACAAAAGTGTGTGTGTGTGTGTGTGTGTGTGTGTGTGTGTGTGTGTGTGTGTGTGTGTGTGTGTGTGTGTGTGTGTGTGTGTGTGTGTGTGTGTGTGTGTGTGTGTGTGTGTGTGTGTGTGTGTGTGTGTGTGTGTGTGACACATAAGCTGGCAGTCTAAACAGTATATGTTTTATTTTTGGACATCTAAAGGAACTCGTTTTTTATGACTACATTTTTATTTAGAAAAACTCAGAATGCTGTTGTGGAGACTCATCCCTCCAACATTGAGACGGCAGCAGAGATGGAAAACATCCAGCATTTGTCCGATCCTCCCCAGTCAGTCTCTGTGGAGGCTCTACACCAGGGGTGTCCAAACTACGGCCCGCGGGCCAACTGCGGCCCGCGGGCCGCTTTTTATTGGCCCGCGGCCGATTTTAAAGATATAATGTAATATGGCCCTTTGAAAAAAAAAAAAAAAAAAAAAAAAAAACTTTTTTTTTTTTTTTTTTTTGCATTTCTTAGTTAACCCACTAGTGCAGGGTTGTCAAAACTGATTGATTGGCCCGTGGCACATTTTAAAAATATAATGTAATGTGGCCCTTTTAATTTTTAAATAATTTAAATGCACTCATTATATTACAGAGAAATATGTCCCAAAAAAGAAAAATAGCTCCAAGCCCATCCCAGAGGACCCTGCACAACATTTTATTTTAAATGAATATTATTATGGAAAATCCATGTGTCCTTCTCCAATAGCTTCTAATTCATCTGACACAGTGTCTCCATTTTTTTTCATACAAAATTCTTCAGCTTTAGCCTCTTAATTTCCCTCTCAAAGTGCACCAGATTCATGCATTTCACTTTAAAAACTTAAAAAAAATCTCCCGGGGGGGCATACCCCCGGACCCCCCTAGGAGGGTCGGGATCTCAGCTGGCTACTATTTTCACCCAGCTGGACATTGGACGCAAAAGCAGAAAACACTGGGTGTATCAATGGCATTTAACAAGAGGGGAAATGTATCTGTTTAATGTGCAAGTAAAGTGTTGCCGTGAAGAAGGATTACAATTTATGAAAACACTATGAAACATCAGAGCAGCTACATGTCCTGATAAATGTGTTATTTTTGCAAAGTGGCCCGGCCCTTCGTAGATTTTTCTGTATGTGGCCCTCAGTGAAAAAAGTTTGGACACCCCTGCTCTACACCATGTGGAGGTGGTGATGGAGAGGGCCCACCATGGCGGAGGCTGGCTCCTGTCTGGCATCATCTGCATCAACATCCTGATCCTGGGCTGCGCTCTGGTCAGCGGCAGTGCCTTCAACAGTGTGGCCATCACCGCGGAGCACAGGCACATCTTCATCATCATTCTCCTCCTCCTCACAATGATGTGGATGCTGGTTTACACCGCCCTCGCTTCCCGAAAGAATCGAGCGGTCTTGTTCAAAGATAGCCACGCGGGGCCAATGTGGCTCCGAGGTGAGACAACTCAACTCTCTGGGACAATTTCCCAATTTTTTTTGTCTATGCCGTTTGGCCTTTTGTCCACACGCAAACCTCACAACCGGATGTAAAACCAGTTGTGAAAACATCGGCCAGTAGTGGAGATTTTTATTATTATTATTATTATTATTATTATTGGAGAAAAGAGAGAGAGACGCCCTACCAACTGAGCTAAGGGCGCCCCCCCCGGAGAGATATTCTAAAACACTTGTGTATCTTGTGGACTTGACCTGGGTGTCTGCTTTTAGACAAGTGTGGTTTGAAGCCCTAAACAATTGTTTTGTTTTTCAGCTGGGCTTTTGCTGTTCGGGCTTCTCAGTCTCCTCATGGACATCTTCAAGATTGCCACCTACGTTGGCTACCTTCACTGTGACTCTGCGGTTAAAGTCGCCTTCCCTGTCGTGCAAGCTGTATTTCTGTTTGTCCAGGTTGTTGCAGTTTTAAGAATATGATGTTCATTCTGACTTGCACTTTTGATGTTTTGGGAACACTTAACAAAAGCTGTTTGTTTTGTAGACCTACTTCCTGTGGACTCATGCAAAGGACTGTGTGCAGCTACACACCAACTTTATACGGTAAATCCTCTTCTTGACTCACTAGAATAATACGTCCATACTCCTGAAGTACACTCATGGTTTATGTCCCTCTTCTTCCAGGTGTGGGCTAACGCTCACACTTTCAACTAACTTGGTGGTGTGGATGACCTCCGTGACTGAGGAATCGGTTCACCAAACTGAGATTCCTGATGTCAATTTCAGTGTCTCGCACAGGGTGTTCAGAGGTATTGGGCCATAGTTTTTGTTTTCAATTCTAATCCGATAGATGTGTGGATTTTCCAAGGGGAAAAATAACTCCTACCTGTTCTTCCCTAAGCAGCGAGCTATGCCAACTATAGCGATAAGTGCAAATGCAGTCACTCGGCCTGTGACACTTTCAAGGAGGCCTTCTACTACCTTTACCCCTTCAACATAGAATACAGCCTCTTTGCTTCGGCCATGGCCTACGTCATGTGGAAGAATGTGGGCCGAGTAGTGGATGAGCACGGCCACCACAACGCCAAGTTCCGTCCAAAGGATGTGTGTGTTGGGCCCGTCACAGGAGTGCTACTGGTGCTGGCGGGTCTGGTGACATTCATCATGTACGAGATGGACATACTCAGAGGGGACCGGGAGGATAGAAACAAGGCGCTGCTGATTCATTTCACCATGAACATAGTGATCGTGAGCATGATGTGTGTGTCCACGGTGATCGGCTGCGTTGTCTACAGGCTGGACCACAGGGAGCACGTGTCTGAGAAGAACCCCACGCGGAGCCTGGATGTGGGGCTGCTGGTGGGGGCCTCTCTGGGACAGTTCATCATCAGCTACTTCACCATGGTGGCGGTGGTGGCGACGGGAGCCAGAGGGTACCTGAACGCCCTCAACCTGTCGTGGGCCGTGCTGACCGTGCTCCAGCTCGGCCTGCAGAACTACTTCATCATCGAGGGCCTCCACCGGGAGCCTTTCCACCTGATGCAGGAGGCGGCGCTGCACACTAATGCCCACGCCTTCCACCCAGAGATGAGCGTCGTTACGGAGGCCAACAAGTCCTGCTACGTCCTGACCTCGAGCCCCAGAAAGACGAGCTGGAAGAGAAGGGTACTGAAGGAGGTCTGTGCCTTTCTGCTGCTAGCGAACGTCATTGTAAGTTGGGTTTATGCTTATTATATATGACCATATGTTTTCCATATTAATTTCTTCCGTATCGACAGCTTTGGATCATGCCTGCCTTCGGCGCTCGTCCCCAGTTTGATCACCCCGTCGAGATCAAATTCTACTCATTCACAATGTGGGCCGCCATTGTGAACATTGGACTTCCTTTTGGTATCTTCTATCGCATGCACTCTGTGGCCAGCCTCTTTGAGGTGTACTCAACCTCTTAAGACGGACTTATTGGCTAGATGTATTTTTGACTATGCAAAGTAATCTTTTAATTTGAAGTATTTTATTTATTAAATGTTTTTATACATTATTCATTGTTCACTTGTGATTAGCAGTTGGATCTGCTGGCCAAACATTTAAATAAAACATTTCTATTTACATGTGTGCATTAAAGATTAATTGCTAAGTTATTGCTAATGGAATTTCATTGAATATGTGATAACTTCAGTAATTAATTATATAATAATTATTAAGATAGTGATGTTTATGGACCTTAACTATTTATTTTAAACGGGGAAAAGTGGAATAGTTTTAGATACTAGAAGGGATGATACAACCCTTTGTTCCACAATAAAATGGCAACCGTTGTCTCAGAACACATTTGTTTCTTAATGTTTTTCCCCTTATTACCCTAATGAGCTAATGGGGTAATAAGGGGTCCTATCTTATAAATATAAAAGAGAAATGCATGACAAATGTGTTTACCACTACAAATAGAGCTAATATATTTCTGTGGAGCAAGTTCTGGAGAAAGTATTGCTGGCTTTTTCAATTGTGGCCTCATCTGCTGTATCCACTGCTTGCTGGACAGGGACATTGTGCCATCTAGTGATCATGGTGTAAAATGGGCAGCTTTCACTACAAAGCATAGTGGGGTCAAACGTCAGATTGAAGAAGTAGCCTAGTTTCACAGCAATGAATTAGATCCCCATGACATGTTCAGAAATGGCACAAACACAGAATTCACAGATGCATATCAATATATATATTTTCAGGATAATTTACAATTTTCAACATCAAGCATTGTAAGCACAGACGACCAGATCAAGAATTAAACCTGGCCATACACATGAAATTATACAATCGTATATTATTGTCACAAACTACAACCATATTGACGGACAAATCGTAGGGCTGCAAGTTCACTTTAAAAGAATGGCAGGTACAACAAATAACGTGAAAAAGATATGTTACAAGCCTCTGTTGGAAAGCACCGTATCTTCCATGACAAATATTTCCACTTTCGCTTCAAAAGCCTTCGGGAAAAGCTTCAGGCTGTGTTCGGAAAGACATACTAACATCCTACTCACTCATTTTGACTTCAATTTGAGCATGTGACGGTTGGGTATGCGAGAATTGCCCGGATGACTACTAACTTCCGGGAACACTCTGGGTATGGATCGATTGGATACTATTCCTACTCAACCGCCACACAATGCATTGCGTCTTTTCAAACGACAAGGAAGGTTTTTTTTTATTCTTTATTTACAATCCTGTATTTCCTGCACAACACAGGACTGTATGTAAAAATCTAGTTCTATATCTAGCCTGTGGAGGGCGGCAATACGCTAAATGGCGTCTAAACGGCCGGAATCTTATAAGAAGAAGAAATTCATTATTGCTTGAGTATACTTCAGTGAGAACGTTTCGACGCACCTCGCATACACAATCGATCTTTAAGTAGACAGTATGTAGTAGATAGATTTTGAATATGTAGGAGCGAGGAGGTTAGTATGGCTTTTCGAACACAGCCTCAGTCATCTCAGTGCTCTGACCGACATC
The DNA here is from genome assembly GCF_949987685.1 of Ammodytes marinus. Classification (NCBI taxonomy): domain Eukaryota; kingdom Metazoa; phylum Chordata; class Actinopteri; order Uranoscopiformes; family Ammodytidae; genus Ammodytes; species Ammodytes marinus. The sequence goes on along the minus strand of NC_137220.1, from coordinate 26,618,556 downwards.
CTATGGTCTTGAGTCTAAAGAATGCAATGTACAAACACAGTTGTTAATGGACATTATTGATAATTCAATCATCTTCTGTCTTCATCTCAGAGGTGTGTGTGTACCTCACCCGTCCACCGAGGTGGGTAAGCGCTGTGATGATTATAGAGGCTAGTTAAAACACAGTGATGTTTACCACGCAACCAGCAGATACTTGAGGGTGAGGAGGAGCCCAGGTATCGAATAGTCCTATTGTGAACTTTTCCAGTCTACATCCTCTGAATCTCAAAGAGGCGAACATCAGTGTCATACCAGATAGGAGGGTCCACATTGCTGGAACACAACAGAGTGAGATGTTAGTCATAAGCTAGGAAAGACACACGTTTGCTTAATGCTCTGCTTTGATTGGCTGACTTACCGCAAATAGACAACACCCCACATGTAGGTGCGGAACCACATGGCGGTGCCTGCGTTGGCCTGGTATTTTCTAATGAGAATGGGGTGAGGGACTGGCAGCAGGCCCACTAACGTGCCGTGCTGGAGAAATTTCAGTATCTCCGACTCATCGGTCAGACCCCTGTTGGTGAACACAATTGGACACATTTTATAACATTGTTTGGTAAGATTTCTAAAGAATCCATCAAAAGGGAACAGGAGTGTGTACATACTTGTCTATGCAGATCTTCTCCACCTGGGGAACTAGCACTTGTAGAAGTCGCATGATAGTCTGCAGGGGTAGTTTACACTTCCAGGAGTGGGCCTGGGACAAACAAAGAGAAGGTAAATCCAGATCTGTGTAACATTCTGCCAAATATCCAAAAAATCTATGAAAAGCTGTAGGAGGAGAAGGCTCAGTGCGAAATAAGTTACTGACCCACTCTGGTGTGGGAACCCAGAACGATGCTGAGGACGCACTTGAAGAATGTCTTCTTTCCATTTCGTCTTCGGTGTAGAAAACATCCTGACAATGTGACCAAATGAATTTACCAGCTGTGCACATGCTTTCAAACAAAGCGCATGAACAACAAGCGCATTTACACTTACTTCACTGTCTCGGCCTGAGTTTGACTCTGTGTCACTGGTTCCGGCCACAGCACTTTGGTCCACGTTGATGGTCTGTGGGCAGTGTGTCTTTGAAAGTGACACCATGGTGCCATCCTCTGATACCTGCGACTTCTCCGTCAGTTTATCGATGGCTGCAGGAATCCAGGAAATCAAAAGCTATTTGAATTAAAGGATAACGTCTGGTGATAGAAGTTTTTCTTATCGTTATAACAAGTTATAACAAGGAAAAAGACCAAAACCAAGAATGAATTGATCCTATATATAGCCAATTACTCGGCATCGCAGAGCTGTGTACACTTTTTTTGGTGTGAGTAATTTTTTACAACATTACATTAAGGAAATGTATTTATATAGTTGTGACCTGTTTTTAAAGATATATGTGTTTGTTAGGAACCAAAAGTCCAAAAGTATTGAGAGAGCTTTCTAGTCCATTTGAGATTGTCAACAGGGTCAAATGCCGTTACATACAATATAACTTAAAGGTGAATATTTTTCATTTGAACTGACAGTTTTGGAGAAACCAACCCATATTATCATAAATAATTAAAAAGACGGCACTCTTATTGTAGTTCTCTCAAGGTGCTTTTTTTTTCTTCTTTTTTTAGATTTTTTTTTTTTGCATTTGTATGCTTCATTGATAGTGCAGAGACTGAGGTGAAATGGGGCAGAGAGGGGAGTGGCATGCAGAGAACGACCGCGGGCCGGAACCGAACCCGGGTCCGCTGCTGGCCGAGGCCCATGGGGGGGACGCCCCACCAACTGAGCTAAGGGCTCAGTTGGTGGACCCCTAAGGTGCTTTTTCTGACTGTACAGGACAAACATCTACCCCACAGTCAAAAAGAAAGATCACAATACTGAGTCATTACCTGGAATGGCGACCAGACTGGTCTTCAGTGTACCAGGCTCTGCCGGCACTGCAGGGTGGGAGCCCTCCATAGAGACAGTCTCTTGGGAGCTGGTGCGGGAAATAACATCCGGAGTCTTCCTCTTCCTTTGCAATGCCTTCTGGATAGAAGCCGGATCTGAGGGCAGGTTGGCCAACTGGTGGAACACGTTACGCTTGCGGATGATGGCGTACACCAGGTTACAGTTTCCTAGAGGAGGGGGAGAGAGAGAGAGAGAGAGAGCTTTTCAAATCCATGCAAACCCAGAATTCTGTTAAAAAAAATATTTTTCTCTTACCATCAAACTGATACTGGATAATATTGTTGAAAGCCTCGAGGAGGAAGAAGACGAGGTGATGGTTCTGGCCTGCAGAGAACAGGAACCAGCTGGTGGAGAAGGCCTCCAGCAGGTGGAGCAGTTTGTTTGCTGCCACCATGGACAGGCTCTTCAAATAGGGAGACACTGCAGAAGAGGGAGGCAATGTTACAGAGATCATTTTGTCATTTTATTTGTTTGAACAGTATCTTTCTCCTATGAGAAGATACAACTTGTATGGGGGGGGGCTGTAGCTCAGTGGATAGGGTGGTCGACGCTCAACTGTAGGGTCGGTGGTTCGATCCCCCGTCTCCCCCGCCACATGTCCAAGTGTCCCTGGACAAGACACTGAACCCTAAATTGCTCCCGATAGTTAGCTTGCACCCTGCGTGGTAGCAGCTGCTATCGGTGTATGCATGTGTGCTCCAGTTGTCGCTTTGGATAAAAGTGTGCTAAATGACATGTAATGTAATGTTTTTTTTGTTGTAATGTAATGTATAATTTTTTCATTATTTAAAAAAAGACGGTGCCAAAGCAATTCACCATTTACAACAATAGTAAGTAGGCAGTCAAACAGAGGCTGGAGACGTTGGTGGCCTGTGGTGATGATCTTGTGAAACACCTATAAAACACAAAAACACAGGGACAGCTTTGAGCATCCACTGTCTTTTTAAATTGAGAGAACATTTCAGGTGACGTCATTTAGTACATTACCACTATAAGCAGGTCAGCGTGGGTCCCTGTGAACACTGGGATGTCCATAGGTACATGGACAGAGTAGGGCTTATTCAGTCGCACGCCAAAGTTCCTCTCTCCGCTCAGCAGCAGCAAAATGAAAACCCCAATGTGCATGAGTCCGACCCGGGCTACAGGCCAAGGATAAAACACAGATGTTGATAGGCGTACAGAACATAGTAGAACACTGATAATAACACTGGGATCATGAGACTCACACTGGTCAGCGCGGGCGTCATTTAGGTAGAAGAGTATAGGAACCAGAATATCCAGTACATCACTGCTCTTCAGGACAAAGAACAGGAACTTCTGTCGTGGGAACACAATTTGAGGTTTTGTCGATTAAAAGCAAATACACTAAATGTAACATCTTCCAAAAAATGTTTATTTATTTTTTTTTTCCATTAGTCCTGACCTTATTGAAGTCACAGAGCTTCCAGAAAAGCACCAGCAGCTCTTGGTGGAACTGGATCTTCTTGGTGGAGTTGGGCAGGTAAGTCTGAGTCAGAGGGTTGGTCAGCAGACGAGCTAGGCCCTTTAGTACAAAGTCATAATCCTGCCAACGGAGGGACACATGGTTGCCCCTTTAAGACAAACATACAGGATAGATCTTCAAGTATTTTACTGTAATGATAAATCGGGCGTACCTCCTCCCTGTGAATCCTTGACAGATAATTCACAAACAGGTTTTCAGGACCTGTAGCCTGCACAAAGAAAAACAAACAAGTTTAATACATGTGTTACACATATAGGCATTGTGTTTTATTACTCAGCGGATGGTGTTGGGAGTGGGACCTCTTGCTCCTCCATGCTGGACCGGGAGGCCGGGCGGTGGGGAACCCCTCCGTCATGCTCCAGCGTCACTATGAGGATCTGAACAGCCTGCTCCACCAGCTGCTCGCGGTAGTCAGAGAAGAGCAGGTGGTTGTAGGGGATGCCATAGCCCACTGGATCATAGGCACACACCACGTTCAACAGGGAGGTGAAGAGAGGCAGAGCATGTCTAGGGACATAGACATGAAACAAAATGTGTTTTAGTGAATCCTGTGCATTTGTGCGCAACGAGAAACATTTTGGTGTTCAGTGGCAAAGTGTGTAGGGCGGTCGTCCACTGGGTTGCAGGATCGTGGTTCGATCCCCCGTCTCCCCGCCACATGTCCAAGTGTCCCTGGGCAAGACACTGTACCCCACATTGTTCCTGATGGGTCAGACAGCACCTTGCATGGCAGCTACTGTCATCGGTGTATGAGTGTGTGTGTGTGTGTGTGTGTGTGAATGTGGTAAGAAATGTAAAGCGCTTTGGGGCTGAGAAAATCAGTCCATTTACCATTTCTTTAATATCTATGATAATATTCTGTCATTTCGTATGTCCCATTTGAGTCAATTAAATGGAGAAATGATGTCCACAAGAGAAATTAAAATGAATGTTAATGCACAAACTATACATTCATTAATTAAGCAGCAATATTTGGGACTGAATCCTGAATTTTGAAAGACAATCGTGGAAAAGGCCATTCAAAATGTAAAGTGTTCATATATTGTATATTCATTACAAAACACTAAATATGTCAGGCCTTTCTTTTGTTTTCATTTGGATGATTAAGGCTTACAGCTCATGGATTAAAAAAGCAAGTATCCCAAAATATTCAAATAATACATAAAACCAATCGAAAAAAGATTTATAATACAGAAATGTCCACTTTCTGGAAGTATTTTTATTCTACATTCATTTCACTTATGTGTAATGAATCTAGAATATAGGACAGTTTCACTTTTAGAATCAAATAAACTTTTCATTGATATTATACATGTTTTAAGTTTCACCTGTGAATCTACTTGACAGTGATGAAGACCATGAGAGGTGGTTCAAAGCTCTCGAAAAAAAAGTTAGTGGAACATGGACAAGATTTCTTAAAAAGTCTTGTGAAAGTTGACTTGATGGTCGGATGCACATCGGTACACGTGTTTGTCCATTACCTATTTTCTGTGGAGCAGAAGAATGTCACCCATGGGTTGAGCACGTTGGTGTCTGACGATGGAGGCAGGTACATGGCCTCAGAGAAGCACGTCAGTAACAATCTCAACAATTCTGTCCTGAAGAGGATCAAGTGTAAGGGGAGTTGGACAACAAAGTCAACAACAATGAAATAATTGAAAGTGTTTGTGATACAGATATTTGCAGCAACGGCCAACTCACCTATTCAGGTCATGGATGTAGTTGAGAGGTGGGGACTGTGCGAAGCCCACCCCTGCCTCCCAGATGTATTCACAGCTGTCTAAAGACTGCATGCTCTCTACTGAGTCCTGGATGTTGTTTTATAGAAAAAACAATGATAAATTTAAAAAAAAAATTCAAACGGGCAATTTTTTATTTGATTACTTTGGAAATCATCCATTTGGGATTATGGGAATATGGGATGTGCAACCATTTTCGTTACTTTGGCACTTCTTCCTGGTTTTGCACCTTCAGTAAACAGTGCTGTGACACTGTATTCGAGAACACTTTCTATGATACAGCCATTTTCCATGATGGTTTAAGGAAGAAATGTAGACACAATGCTAAAAATAATGAGCACAACATACTACACCAGGACAGTTTAAAAAAACCCTGGTGATAAGTTGCAGTCTGGACATGCAGCATTCCTTTCTACCTCATGTGTGACCAGAAATACTTCCTTGTGAGGGTATAACAACACAATCATGATCTCATTCTACGTTTTCTCTTTGGGAGATACTTAGGCGACAGGTTAGTTGGGCAGCTTTGAGACCAGGAAGAAGGAAACAGTGACTATACAAACACATCTCTAACCTTTAAAGACATCAGCAAAGATCATGTTATGATCATGTTAAGCTACGTTGTTAAGAGTGTTGTGAGGTGTCAGCAATTATTAATTATGCTGGTTGGTGATGAAACGTGTAGAGTGACGGGGGGAGTGCGGGCGCTCACCGGGCCTCTCCTATGGCTGTGCACAGTGAAGTCTGGGCAGAAGAGCAGGTCAGCGATGGCCAGGAGAAGCGACTCAGCCAGTGGTCGAGCTCCATCATCTTCATCCATCTCATCTGTCTGGAAAGGACAGAAACATGTACAGTATGAGACTGGAACCAGATGATTGACGTTAAACTCTACCGTTCACTTTTCAGTAGCAAGCATCATCATCTTGTGTTCAAACTTAGACTTTGTAAATGACAGCGATGCTTTTTTTTTTTTTAAAGAAAAAGAAAACAGTGTCACACCATGTGATCAAAAGGGACCCAGTGTGATGCTTTTCATTTGTTATTGGTATGGTTTTTCCATTTCCCGTGCCCCTCACTCACCCCTGCCCGTCCGGCACCGGGCACCGTTGACCAGAAGAATCCTCTCCAGTCCTGGTCCTCGAAGATGTAGGGAAGGATGCGGGACAGGATGCGACAGCAGTTCAGGATCACCTGCTTCTCCCTCTCCGTGGGACAGCCGGACTCTGCGCCCTGCACCAGCCTCTCTACGGCCTGGGGAGACAGGGAACAAGAGGGAGTATGTCTCATGCTGAAATATCTACTGAGCCAGAAACATTTTGTTTCATTTTACTTCACACAGCAAATAGGCTTGAACGGGCTAAAGCTCATCTTTAATCATCCAATATGGTGCAGACTTCTTACTCTAAGTTCCTGGTCAAATGAGGAGTTTACAGTCAACAGGGATGGTAATGGTACAATAACAAAACATCTTAGTTTCTGAGACGTGTTGTTCTATTAAAAATGATGGCAACGTCAAATTTCTTCGTAAATACTAATGATTTGATGAGACTTGTTCTTGCCATCAGCTGGGTATTGGACTTTGTTTTTTGGAGAACAAAAAAGATACAGTAATATATAACTGCAGCATCTCATACATTGTTCATCAAAGTCTCTAACCTTCACACAGGGGAGTGCACTAGATTTCTCCAGTCCGTTTCATTTGACAATTAAAAATAGATTCCCTCTGAGATGAGGACATGTTGTTGTTTTTTTGGGGGGGGGCTTTAACAAGGTTTTAATTTATCATCAACCCGTGTCTAAAATACTTAACATCCCCCTTTGTATAAGCCTGGCTGCAAGGGATTCTTGTCTCCCTCTTTATTTAATCAGGCTGTAAGTAACCAGCATGTCTGTTTTGTTTCTGATACGCGGCTTCAAACGGAAGCCAGGGAACCAAGAGACGGGAAGCGAAGGGAAAGGAAAGGAAGGGGAGTGGACTCGTTTATTCTTCCATTTGAGAGCATGAGATGACAGACGCCCTGCGCTGAGCTCTAACAAACCAAATCCTCCACTGCTTCCAAAACAAACAATATCCCATGATGCCGGCCTCAAACTGAGGTACGTCCCCGGGCCATCTAGACACAGATGCATGAAACAGCCTGTACAGGTGTGTACCTTATAGCAGAGGGTTGCTAAATTTGAGGGGGACTCCTCCCGAACAGCTCTTATCTCTGCAGCTGGCACCAGTGCAAAAACATCCTGGACGGTGGTGGTGGTGTCTGCCCAGAACTGGTCCCAGAAGGCATCATCTGTGGCTTCCACTGGCTGTAGAAAAAAATAGATTTACATTTAAATACCCATCTATCTGAGCCAAATGGGGCATTCAATGGCAGTGAGATTTTTTAGAGCACAATGGCCCGCAGTGCATTAAAATATCCTTTTACCCTTTTCATCATAATACAGACATGGCTGTTCGGTCTCATGTTATACAGCTCATGCAAGGCCTACCCTAATGACAATGTAAACACAAGCTGTATTCTAGCAACAGCGAGGAGGCATTATCTGGCACACTGAACTGACCACAGTCCGGCCACCTGCCTCAAACGTGGTCATTTTCCACACCTACGTCATCGACGTTGATACGCCATTGTTTATCTTGTCTCCCAAACCAAACATGTACAGCCTGAATCATGCGAGTTCATGCCATGGTAATCTCCATCGCAGAATCGAACATCATTAAATATGGGAAATAATTGGAGTACAGAGTGCATGCAGTGTTTGCGCCGAAATTGCAAACATTTGGATTCTGACAAATGAAGGACTATGAATTGACAAACTCGCATGCAACATGAGACATTTTTTTTTCTTGCCACCACATCATACATGTTGTCTCATCTTCTCGGCGATGCTCTCATCCTCATAACATCTCTCTGTGTAAACCTTTATTGCTCTGAAGCCCATCGACGCGCGCATATATAACCGACCTGTGTTTTTGTTGTCAGTTGAATCACTGCCTTCCTGAAGTTCAGTTTTGAGTCGGTGCTGCCCATCGCGATTATTTCTCTTTATAATAACAGGACCGCTGCTGCTGAGAATCCCTGTTAATCTCTCCTCCGTCCTTCGCTCGAGTCATTGGCGGGGGCGTTTTTCTTTTTACGCCATTGGCTGGATGAAACGCTGCACCACAGAGTGCAACTTCCGGGTTGTGAAGATGTCAACCATTAGGTCGGATGCGATATTTTCTGTTAACAGTATTTTAACTGCTGCTATATCTATGGAACAAAAACATATATTGTGTTGGCCTATATTTTGTTTAATGTCCTCAGGCCGGAACTAATTCCATAGGCTAGCCTACTTTATGCCTACAAAATAATAATGTGTGCGGCACTCACTGTCTGTAACATTGTAGTCCTTTGTTCTTTATTGAATACATATTTCAATATTGTCAAACGTTAAAGCCATAATCAGATTCAGCAACAATGTTGAGAATAAGATCAATGTAAACAGCGACATCTTTTGGGGAAATTAACATTGTGTCGAGTGCACAGCTCTATATTATGCTGCCTTTAAGTGCTGCTCGTAAACACTTGTTTGCGAATATACCTACTACTTAACCTACTTATATATCCTACGTTTAACCAACTAAGACATTTAAAGTGCATTACTTATTTTAACCCTATTTTCATCATGACTGTCGCGCTTACTACACTTTGTATCTATGGTGCCACAGAAAACTCTAGTCTGGTTTTCTGGTATACGTTTATAGTCATTAAAAGCACCATGACTGGTCTTTGCGCAGCCGCAGTGCCATGTAAACACAACTGCGGTTGGATGTGGTTGTTAGCTAGTTAAGTTGAGCTAGAATATGTGTCATTTTACTCTGGCAGTGTCACTGGAAATGCTAAACTGATATAAAAGGACCTGAGTCATTGTTAAGCCATACGTGGTGTGGTCTGCTATTTAAGAGCAGCAGCTAGGAAGGTTAGCTAGCGGTGACATTAGCCTGTAGCCTACGTTGAAGCGTTTGGTATTGGCTTGTTAACTAACCTAGCTAGCCTAACGCTAACACGCTGACGCCCGATATTTATGCAATTTAACTGCCATTTGCCTAATGTTCCGGTGTAGTTAATCATATCAGATTGTTGTTTAAGTAATGCCGAATTGGTTTATGGTTTTAGCTAGCCAGACAGGGTTATTTTGGTGACTCAGGCGATAGGCCATCGACTGACAGGAAACAAGACAGCCGGGTCCGGACAAATACAAAGGAAATTGTTCGAGGCTGATTAAGTGTCATCATATGTTGACTGAAAACAGGTGGGCGACGTCTACAAAACTGTTTGCAACGCAAATTGATCACAATTGAATGTAGCCTTGAATATATGATACTAAGTTAACGTAACTGTGGCCTTTATTTACCACTTGCAGCAGCCATTAAAATAATATTGTAGGCCGTTTTCTGACGGCCTAATGCGTGTGAGCAGTAATTGGTCGTGTAAAGGTTAGAGAAATTATATACGTGTGTGACTTCATATTCGTGTGTTTTTGAATTCGCGTGTGTTTGTGTATTTGCACCCCAACAGGAAACGGCTGCGCAGTGGCGGTGATGATGAGGAGAGCGGCCACCTGGTGCCCCAGGCCAAGAGGCAGAGCAGAGGTCATCCTCTGTCCCCCGAGCCGGGCCGGGATGCTTGGGACTCTGAGGTACAAACATATTTACAATGGGAAATAAAATCATTACACTGAAGAAACTGTAAGAATAGTTGTCGTACACTTAACTCTTGGGTAGCAGCAGTTCGTGGTTGATTTTACCAAGTTCTTGCGCATCCTTAAAGTCACACTATGCAACATTTTAATATAAAGATAAATGATAGAATCCCACGAAAATAATCCCTCTCAATGATCACTTCTGCCCCACTAGAATATGTGGTGGTGTGCTTATCTGCACAGTCCTCCTCTCTCTGGCTGTATTGTTTTGTAAACAGAATACTAATATCAGTAAACAGCCCTACAATACATTACATCACAATACAGTAGTCTTTCAAGCAACACTTATCAGAAGTGGCGAGCGATCTACAATAAATGTACCTTTTTAGTTTTGAGTTGCTTTTGAGTTTGATCAAAGAGATCGTCATGGGTCAATGTAAGTTCTTGGAGGGCTGGCTTCAAAACCATTTATTTATATAATATGCATCTAACTATTTGTATTCGAATGTCAAATATAGACCTACAAAAATCTACAGAGAATCCTGGAAATTTGAGTCTGGAAAAGTCTGGAATGTTTGATTTTGAATCAAAGGCTACTTCTCTGAAATTGATTTCCATGTTATTGTTAACCCCCTGGATTTTTGGCATTCATATCCAGCTAGCATATCTAGCTAAATGTTGATGTCTACATTCCAGTCATCCAACAGTGAAAGCAGCAGCAGCAGCATCAGCAGTCCAGAACATGCGGCAGGGAGCTGTGGCAGCCGGTGTGCTGTGGGTCCCAGCAGTCCCCTCAGCTCTGTCGACCCCTCTGAACTAGCCGGCCCCACCAGCCTGGCCTCCTACCAGCAGATCAACCGCATCCTCAAACAAGCCCACTTCCAGAGCCTGCACAGCCGAGGAAACGTCAGAGACACATGACCACCCCAATGTTTCTCTGTCTGGGAGGGACAGAAGTCCCAGAGGCTGATTGACTTCACTCAGCTCTTTCCCATCCATCTCCTGTTACTGTGATATCTCAGAGCTCTAACCTATCTGTGGATGGAGACCAGCTCTTGGGTCAGGTATCTGGAGGGGGAGGGAGGGGTTCATCATTCAAATAAATTAAAACGATAATCATTTTAGCAATAATAATTGTGTGATCAGCTGAAACATTGTTTTTTGATCCACTTGATTTGACCAGTCTGGTTTACATGCTGCTCTGGGATACCTTTATCGTGACCCATCAATGATAATGAAATCCCTGTGTGTTGTCTTAAATGTCTTAAATCATGCTACTGTAGCTGCAGACATGGCACCAATTACAATTGTTGGGCCGGTTTGGTGTGACTAGTTTAGTCTCCCTAGTTGGGTACTTTGGTTGTGTGATGCTGAATCTGATGTCCGTGTTAGTACATGGACCAGTCTCAGGGAGGATTTGCACTTGTCTCGGACTGCTCATTTGCTTTCTTATTCAGACAGGGACTCCTTTACAGGGACACGGTGGAGCCACGGATGTTCACGTGGCCCACGTTATGTTTTCTGTTCTTATTTTAGCGACTAGAATATTTAAAGCTCTTTTTTCGATAGATTTCAGTCAATCGTAGTGCAGAGTCAGAGGCCATACATTGGTTTTAGCGTGGATCACAATTTTTAAACCGGGTTTCACAACACGACACAAGACTTTTTCAACACTTGCCAATTTTCCATCAACCATTGTACGTCCTTTCGGGAAAAAATAAAAGTGGCACATGTATCCCATATGGAACTAGTACAGTATGTCTGTTGTTCCTGATTTGGAATAACATTTTAGAAACATGGTGTTTTATTAAAATATTGTGCAGCAACGGCAGTGGTATGCACTAGTGTTCTTTCTATCATTGGTATGCTTATTTTTCTCCCGACAATGCAATAGACAAATGAGATCATGATCTCGACATAAACTACCCGGTTATCTCATGGTGAATAAATGTTTGCTGTAGTCTCTAATCGAAAGCATGCCAAAGCTCACTGTTCATAGTTGACATCAGTGTGTGTGTGTGTGTCATAAAATGATGCAACAACAAGCATAGGAAGAGTCACTAGTATTAAACAATAGTATCAGGTAGAGATTGCTGTATGTGAGTCGTTTGTGGGCAATTACAACATGTCTTTTGTAACAATTGCAATAAATAGAAATTGTTTTATTTTCATTAGTCACGACTCATGAGACAACAAAGCTGACTTTTATCCAGATCATGAGAGAATCATTTAGAATAGTTTGGGTTTTTTTTTTAATGTATAGAGGGTGGTTTGATGTGGCATTTGAGCATGTAGTAAAATGTAGTTGGGCCTGTCCAGAGGAGGTTACAGGTCAGCCTTTTAGGAACAAAAACACATTCCCCAGGCTTTGTTTGAAATATTACTGAAGCCACTAAAATGCTGTTTTAATTGCGGATGAGCCTTTCCTTCTGCGTGCACTACCTTCAGATGTCCCATGTGCACTGAACATCCAGGTACAAGCACTGACCGTAAGGCTGTGTGTCTCTCCTTTTTCTTAAAGTGGGATCTGTGTATTGATTAACCCCCATCCTATGAGTGAAAGCAGCAGTTTATTTCTTATTTTTCTCAGACTGGTTTGTCAGAAGTTCAAGCAGTTTGAAGATGTGGTTTATTTTTTTTCCAATGATATATATATTTTTTGTATTAAGTAATGTACATGACATTAGGCCTACGTTTTACTCTTTTCCTTTGTAAATACCGCTTCATTAAATAAATAAAATGTTTTGAACAAAGGCGTTATTTACCTTTTTTTTCCTCTTTAAGTCTTATTTTTTATTCTTGTTCTGAAGTAAAAAAAAAAAAATGTTAAAGCTTCATTTTGCCCCTTTTTAAAATGATATAGACTATTACATCGTTGATGATGGGGTGATACTCACGCTGTTCTGTGAGGAAATACACATTAGCTTTGCATGCTATACTGCATGTGCACACAGGTATTCCCTCCATCCCCCTTTTTCCTCCAAATGGCCAGTAATGAATGACTCCCCATGCATTGAGACCATCGGTAATGAGATATGACCTGTGTCTTAGCGCCGAGCAGTGAAAGGTTTCTCTAATTAGCACACTACATGTCCTTGTCTTGTCACAGACACTGTAACAGATTACATACATTAATGCACCACATGTAACCACGGTTACCTTGCCTGGCTACTGTGGGTCCTCATTTCTTGCTTCCTTTGATTCCCCTCGGCCCTCCTCTACTAAGATGAATGGGCCAATGATAATTCTGGATGAGAAGTCTGACCCTCCATCGTGGCAAGGAAGCCCTTTCTTTTCTCAGGTGCATGCATTCTCATTATCTCTACACTGCGTTCCAAATCATTATGCAAAATATATTTTTCTCAGATTTTCCTAAATAGTCGATGCAAATGACAGTCAGTATAATTTTCAAGTCATCAACCGTTAAAGTATGATTCAAATTTTATTGAACAAACCTCCAAATGATAACGGTATTTTTTTCAAAAATAAAAAACTCAAAATGCACCGTTCCAAATTATTATGCACAACAGAGTTTCAAAACATTTTATAGGTTGGGAAGAAATAAAAATGGTCATTTGTTGAATTTGCAGGATGTGAAGGTCAGATTTAGTGAAATCAAAAGCTATTTCAATCAAAAACATCTTAACAGGCCAAGTTACATGTTAACATAGGACCCCTTCTTTGATATCACCTTCACAATTCTTGCATCCATTGAACTTGTGAGTTTTTGGAGAGTTTCTGCTTGAATATCTTTGCAGGATGCCAGCATAGCCTCCCATATCTGCTGTTTTGATGTGAACTGCCTCCCTACCTCATTTATATTTTGCTTGAGGATGCTCCAAAGGTTCTCAATAGGGTTGAGGTCAGGGGAAGATGGGGGCCACACAATGAGTTTCTCTCCTTGTATGCCCATAGCAGCCAGTGACACAGAGGTATTCTGTGCAGCATGAGATGGTGCATTGTCATTCATGAAGATGATTTTACTACAGAAAGCACTGTCCTTCTTTTTGTACCACGGAAGAAAGTGGTGAGTCAGAAACTCCACATACTTTGCCGAGGTCATTTTCACACCGTCAGGGACCCTGAAGGTGCCAACCAGCTCTCTCCCTATGATTCCGGCCCAACACATGACTCCGCCACCTCCTGTCTGCCGTCGCAGCCTTGTTGGGACATTGTGGCCATTCACCAACCATCCACTACTCCATCCATCTGGACCATCCAGGGCTGCACAGCACTCATCAGTAAACAAGACTGTTTGAAAATGAGTCTTCATGTATTCCTGAGCCCACTGCAACTGTTTCAGCTTGTGAGCATTCTTTAGGGGTGGCCGATTAATAGGTTTATGCACAACTGCAAACCTCTAGATCCTACACCTTGAGGTTTGCGGGACTCCAGAGGCACCAGAAGCTTCAAATACCTGTCTGCTGCTTTGTGATGGCATTTTAGCAGCTGCTCTCCTATTCCGATGAATTTGTCTGGCAGAAACCTTCCTCATATTACCTTTATCCGAACGAACCCGTCTGTGCTCTGAATCAGCCACAAATCTCTTCACAGTACGATGATCACACTTAAGTTTTCGTGAAATATCTAATGTTTTCATACCTTGTCCAAGGTATTGCACTATTTGACGCTTTTAGGCAGCACAGAGATCCTTTTTCTTTCCCATATTGCTTGAAACCGGTGGCCTGCTTAATCATGTGGAACGTCCTTGTTAAGTAGATTTCCTTTGATTGGGCTTACTTAGCAAACTGATTATCACAGGTGTCTGAGATTGATTTCAATGATCCAAAGCGCCCTGAGACACGATACCATCCATGAGTTTAAATTTAATACAAAAAATGTAATGTTTATGACACTTAATTCCAATTTGCATACTCATTTGGAACACAGTGTAAAAGGCAGCTACCAAAGCATTACAGTATGGCAACGTATAGAGAGGAACATCAGTGAGTCATAAGCAAACCTTTTCATCTTCATATTGTCTGAGGTATGCCCCCCTTTTTGAGCTGCCTTTTGTATCTTGAAGCAAACATGACATTTGAGCCAGGCAAGTGCTATGTCATTAAGGTGGTGAGGATGCAATTAGCAGATGCTCGGAGAAATACTTGAAATTAATATTTTCCCTATAGTGAAAATTAGAATTTCTGTTTAAGAAAAACATTTATTGCATGTTAAAGAAATAATTTGCAAATCAAATGAATCTCCCATAGTACCCTCTTGGGCCTTTTTAAGCTATTAATGTTGAGATATGATAACATTGATGCACTGCACTAGAGATCAGTGTTACAAACAACAAGGCAGTGTCAGCAGGGAACATACTGGATAATACATATAAAATCAAAATAAAAGCATTATTAAAATCTGGATAACACTAGCACATGCTGATTACAATAACCATTTCACTACATGTAATCAAGGGTTGATAATAAAAAAAAAATTTTTATACACAGACAAGTAGTAAAAAAGTAATGTATACAAGTGTAGTATTGTTAGGCACAAATACTCCATAATGTATTTTGAACGTGAAAAAACAGATTCTTAGTCCAGACGTTCATGAAAGGAGCAGCAGAGGGCAGCACACTTTGTTGTGTTAGCTGGACACATTATTCCTCCAAGTCTGAATTCCTGGGGAACACTACAACCGGATCAAAACGTGTGGACTACGTAGAAAATATTTATCTTTAATCTGAGTTTACACACACACACACACACACACACACACACACACACACACACACACACACACACACACACACACACACACACACACACACACACACACACTGTCCTTTACTAGCAGCGCAGAGATATAAAGGTGGGCAGTGATGAATGGCTTGTATCAGTGGAGTGGAGAGGCATGAAGGAGTTAAATGAACTGTCCTTGTTCTTGGGTCTATGTATGCGCATACATTGTTATATTTTTACCGTGGCAAGCAAAAAAAAATAATAATCTGGGTTAGACTGTTTTTTTCTGTGTCCTCTCTGATTCCCATCTACTCCTCAAAGGCAAAGGCATCAGCATCGCACCAACAAAACGCAGACAAACTATACGACGTGTTTCATATTTATCAGCGTCCAGTTCACCTTCAAAGTCTTTCAAATGAAAACCATAATCCCCATGAATAATCTCTCCCGTTCCAAGATATATATTTTTTCTTTGGAGAACAGAAAGACAAAACTGGTCACAGAAAGTACAGTCAAGTGAGCGACTTTGATATTGTGAAAAAAACAGAAATGATGTCAGAGCAAAATAAAAAGACAGCAGAAGTGAGTTTAAGCTGATCTGGGATCACCTCTCGTAGTCAGACTTTTGGCTGAAATGTAATGTGGGCAGCTGTAGCCTAGCATGAGATGGTGACTGGGTTGGCATCAAGTATTCAACTTTCCCTCTGTCAGCCAACACAAACATCTGCTTTGCCTCCCCACCACCATCTCGCCCAAACATCAAACACAACAAGGCTCGCCTGCACTGCTGCCCCTATGGCCATCCCAAGAATTAATGACCCACCAAGCACATTAGCGGTGCCCTATTGCCCCGGCCCTGGCTGGAGCGGGGGATAGGAAAAGCCGCCGTGGCCAGGTGAACAAGGAGAGGGAAGGGGTTAGTGGGTCAGGATGATTAAGTACTTCACAGCTCAGGAATTAAGATGGATGGATATTCAGATGATATTGGGATGTTTACTGCATTTGTGCCTTTCTTTTTTACATCCGGCCATATCATTCATTTTTACAGCCGTGTTTGATGGACTCAACAAGTCCCAGATTCTGTACAGTTTTATCATTAGCAATTCGGGGATTTATGAGAGGCCATGGGTGCAGAAGAAGCCAAGTTGGCTCAAGTGGAGGAGAGAGGTTGTTAAAGCACAAAATGTATGGTTATGGTGGTGCAAGCACTCAAAGTGAAATGACCTGCTCTTGAGTTAAGAACAAGGAAACTACAGGAGGATCTTCTTTTGCCTCCACTGCTCCTGGCTGTGAGTGCCCACTCTTTCACCAACTGCTGCCGTTTGGGGGCTAAAGAGGGGGACTGGGTTATCTCACACACTCTAGCCTAAACATGCTGCCCGCAATGCTGCTAAGAAACAGTCGTCCTTTCCCTATACGTAAAAAAAGAAAAGTTAACAGCCACTCTCTATAGAGCTGTCCACAAGTTTTAATGCTTTGAACGGACTGAACTGTAAAAAAAATAAGAGAATGGACAGACTCTGGGTGCTTGGGTCAGTGTCTCTGGTTCCCACTTTATGGCCTATACCCTATTCAATTTCACACAATGTGCTCCGGAGACAATGTACAGTAGACTGTTTTCATTGCACAGCAGAGTTGCAGTCAGGGCCCCGATCAATCACAATAAATGTTCACCCCCAGCAATACCGAATGAAAGGTTGTGAGCAGTTTTCTAGTCCCGCATGCCGGCCACAACCGTCCCTCCTTTCTATGGTTGTTTGTGAGGAATATTCACACAGCTCCATCTTGTATTTTCATGAAAGGAGATGATGTTTACGCCCTGGTCAGCTGTCAACACTTACAGGCTTTCAACAAGGAGAGGAAGAAGTGCAATAGTTTAGAGAGAGTCGTGCTAAGTGGGACTGTTTAGGGTCGGCTGGGTAGCGCATGCACTCAGCAGCCCACCACCGTGTAGACCGCTGTTATTCTAAATGGCCCCCTATTAGCTGAATGGGAATAAGCTCTGCACTCAGAGCCCTGTGTTGTAAGCAGAGAGAAGGAGAGGCCACACGGTGTCGTCTCCACGCGGCCGACCTGCCACACAGGCATGTTTCATCACTGGACGACTGATATGGCGCCGCAACACAGCCACCGAGGTGCAATTTGTTGCATTTGGACTATAACTGTCAGGGAGAGATATACCCTCACTTAAATAGCATGCCCATAATCTGCCCCTCTCCCTGTATTATCATAATTGAACCCATGGGCGGGCCAGCGCCATCAATAGCTGAGCTCATCTGCAAATTAATAAAACATGGGCCCCAACCAAATCTACGCTTGTGATGGAGCTTGGAGCTACTTAGACACACTAAAGGCCTGAGTGTGTATGTGATTGTTATTTTCAAAAGAAATGGGAGCACAATAACATCGTACTCATTTTGTTTTTTCAGCATTGATGAGCGAGCGGCTCCCGTGGCGCTACATGTTTTCCCAATGAACTTTCTCCCCCCTTGTGACAGCCATGCTTATTAAAGGGGTAGTTCAGGATTTTGGACATAGGGCCTGATTCCCAAGGCTTGGTGTTCTTTATCATTGGAGACAGTTTTCAACACATTTAATTCAGTCCTTGTAGTTGCAGAGTACGCTCGTGCTAAGCTAGCGCACGGCATTGGGGGGATACCTAGCCTGCTACTAAAACAGCCTTCCCCACTCCACAGTACACCCGAGGCTAATCAATTATAACGCCAGACTATCGATGTAAATGTCTGTGTTGATAGAATAATTTTAGAAATGAAACTAGCCTCGCATATTGCATTTAGTGCATTCCTGCCAGGCTGCGGCAGCGGCGGACTAATACCTAGGTTACCGGATCTATAATAGTTTGTTTACCTGCTGCTCTCATAGTTACAGACGCAGAGTACAGTGCACGCACGAAGGAGTTTTATTAGCCTATTCAATAAACAAGATATGGCCACGTTTGGAGGACTTAGCGATGCTTTTGAAGACGATTATGAGGAATTTGTTGTATCCACCACCGAACCGTACCTGTACGAGCCGGAATACACTGATGAAGAACTGAGAGAGATGGATGCGCAAAGGGCAGAAAAAGAAAGAGCGTCTTTAGAGACAGCCCCCGCTGGAGATGCAGCAGAGAACCGGGACAGAACAACAGGAGACTGGTGGTGCCAGTGCAGAAAATGTATAGAAATGCCGACACAGGACGAATGTTTTTGCTGCAGGGAGTGGGACTTGGTCACCCCACAAATGCAAGAGCTGGAGCTGGACACTAGCTTTCAGGGTCTAGACGTGTCTGGGCATAGCGTCTCCCGAGACAGAGCAAAACTTTGTGGTGTCCATCTGTGGGATTTATTTGTACAATTCCTGAATGCACACTGGCGCACCATGTTGCCTAGTCGTTCGTTTCAGTTGCTGTCCCACGCTGCTCTGTTTACTTTCTGCTGTAGTGATTCGGTTACACAGCAAAGTAAAAGTCCGCTGCTGCCGAGAAAGTAGTCCCCAAAATGCGATAATTCATGCGATGCGAGGTTGGTTTTATTTCTAAAATTATTCTATCAACACAGACATTTACATCGATAGTCTGGCGTTATAATTGATTAGCCTCGGGTGTACTGTGGAGTGGGTAAGACTGTTTTAGTAGCAGGCTAGGTATCCCCCCAATGCCGTGCGCTAGCTTAGCACGAGCGCACTCTGCAACTACAAGGACTGAATTAAATGTGTTGAAAACTGTCTCCAATGATAAAGAACACCAAGGCTAACTTGGGAATCAGGCCCTATGTCCAAAATCCTGAACTACCCCTTTAAAACCGTCAAATGCCATTAATGGTTCAGTATGCGTGTGATAAAACATGATAAAAACCATCAAAACAGACATTGGGAAGGATTTTTACCTGCTCCGCCATTGTAGGCGCATACACATTCACCCATCTGTCGCTCTGCACGTGCACCGGCAGTGAGACGGGTGCCGGTTTATAGCGTTCTCTCTTCTGATTGGTTATCAGTAGTGGGATCCCCGAAAAGTTTATTTGCCGATTACATGCAAAGCGAGTGACTGAGAGATTGGCTTTATGAAACGCTCACACTATGCAAGTGATCACTGTATGAATAAAGAGCGATTTAACACTTATATTAACATAAATAAATCGCTTACTTCACCTTTAAACATGAGGATGCTGGATCACAACCACTGGCCTTGAAAGGATGGAGATCCAACTGATTCAACAGGTTGCTGCTGCTGACTAATTGTGAAGCCACATATTCCTTGGTCAGGACTGAGACAGGCTGGCACCATCAACAAGTGCCACATCAGCAGAAGTAGGGGGCTTTTGACTGTGTTTATTTTGACTGTGTGGCCTGACGCCCAGTATGATGTGGGAGATGGCGAGAGATGGGTGGTCGTCATAATAAGACCTAGATCTTATTAACAACAAATCCTGGAGGGCACTAAAAAAAAAAATAGCCAGAGGTTATTGAAGACATACATCACTTGGGCTGGTAGTTACTCTGACATTAAGATGGCTCCTCTGTTGAACATGAAACAAAAGGCAAAATGTATCCTCCGTTGTTTCTCTCCCACACAGCTTTCTCTCTTGTATCACAAGTCCCTCAGTTAGTTTTTACACACACAACAAAAAAAATAAAACAAGGCAAACTTTTAAAAGACTGTGACCTCCCACTCCTTCTCCAAAAAAATAAGGCCAAGCCGAAATGCGTCACCTCCTCCAATATCAACACACAGCGTACCTGGCCTTGGGTGCACCTCAAAGCTTTTTGGTGTACTCATGGGCTTCATATAAAAGCAAAGTATGTGTGTGTGCAGCGATGAAAAAAAAAGGGAGAAAGAAACGGCCTCTCGGGACATGGAATGCTGTAAAAGCTGGAAGGCCATGACGACTTGATGAGCCATCAGACCCCACTGTGAACGAGCAGAAACATCTAAAGAGAAAAAGGCTGAGATCACGGAGCTGCAGAGTGCATGGAGTCATATGGACAAAATAGAGAGACATACTGACTCTCCAAAGAAAACATGGGAGTAATCCTTGGACAGAGTATTGTTTGGGCATGCCATCATTGTTGAAACACCTCGATCCCATGTGTGTAAAAACATGAGTAATCATCTAGAATTGAAACAGGTTCCTGTGAACAATATAAATACACAATAGCCTATATATTTTGTAGATTATATAGATAGACAATTGGCTATATATTGTGTCACCTTCCAGCCTTATGGAAGTGCAATAGGCTACTTAATAGCTAAGAATAGTTCCGGCACTTTTGGACAACTTATTATCCACTTGGACAGTGGGATGTGAGGGTTGCCACCCTTTGTATCTGTCTGTCAAAGGCCACAGCCACCAGCTGGTTAGCTTACCTTAGCTTTACGTCTGGATGTATGTAGGATTACTTTTTGGTGCCTCTGCTGGTTGCCTGGCAACTGCTCAGCGCCAAGACAATAGCCTCGTTCGACTTGGAGCCGTCTTGCTCAGACCTGTGCAACTATGACCCGCGTCTTGCTGAGCGCACAACAAAAATGCTGTGCGCTCAGCAAGCCGAGCGTCATAATTGCGCAGGTCTTAGCAAGACGGCGACATCTCAAACGAGGCTAATACTAGTCACTTCAACCATTTGTTAAAATGCAAAAGGTAAAAAGTCTAATAGACCCTTACGTTTAATTTTTTTTTATCAACAAAATGAATTATTTGGTGAGCTTTAGAAATGTGGATAGCAGGGTTATTTTGTATAGGGAGACAGAGCAGGGCTAGCTGTTTCCACCTGCCTTTAAGTGAGGCTAAGCTAAATTAAGCTATGCTATGCTAAGCAGCTGATGGTTGTAGCTTCATGTGCCGCACATTTTTAGCAAAAATATGAGGTATTGATTATCTTGATTTGATTTGACTCTCAAACAGAGGGCAAAAAAGAGTGAAGGCTATTTCTAAAATTGTCGATCTTTTGCTTTTATTTAACAGCCCTATATTTACTGAGCCTGAAAACATGTAGCCTAATTATATGATATAATAGCCTATTAAGATGTTGGATTTGAGACTTTGCAACACTGTATTAAGTAGTGTGACCAACTAGCCTACCTGTTTTGTGCACTAATAATTTACCATTCTGAAAGGGACCATTCATAACCAACCTGGATCCCTGTAAAGTTGAACAGTTGCTGAAGACTCACTTTTGTTGCATTGGCCTTTAACACAAGTTGATACTTTGACTTTGGGACTTTTTTCATGTATCTTATATGTTATTTTGTATCTTATCTTGTACAGCACTTTGGTCAACTGATGTTGTTTTTAAATGTGCTATAGAAATAATTTTGACTTTGACCTTGACAAAGAGTGCTACTCTTGGTAGCCCACATTTTACCACTGATCCTTGACCAACAGCTTCTTCTGTCATGTTGTAGGCCTACCTCCACTGTCACCGCAAATGTCGTGTTGTAGGACTGAAGTTATAAACAATGTAAAAAGGAAACCTAACACGTTTAACTTCAACAAGTGTGGCCTTTCTCAGCAGGAGAGTTTCATGTATAGAACTCTGCCTGCATTCTATTTAATGATTTGCTCCCTTCGAACTCCTGTGGAAACATAATATTTTACATCCCTTTGAATGTCTTGTGCAGTGCAGTGCAGCGGTGCGTATACTGTCGACTTTCATTACTGAAATGGAAGTTTTTGAAAGAGAAAACCTTGGAGTTTTTCCAGACAGCTTTGTTGGACTTTGCTGTGTGTTGATTAACATTTTTTTTAAGAAGTCACTCAGTGTCATTGTCACTACCAATAAAAAAAGTGGAGTCCAAAGGACATTAAGTGGAGGATTTATGGCCCCCATATATTTGAGTGGAGGGCTGCTAAACCTTATGAAGTCTCTCTTGGCACTGTACGGTTTTGCTTTCTCTGTCTCGCTCTGTCGGTTTTTTCCCTGTTGCCTCAGAGTGCCTACAATTTCCCTCTCTTTATTTTCATTGGCATTTAAGGAGCTCGGTGCTCTGTTGAATGTACTCATTCAATGGTGAGCTTTCAACATACACGAAACGCACGGCAAATACATTAGCACACACACACACAGACACACACACACACACACACACACACATATGCACACACAAAGGCAACCGCAACCAACATGCAGAGAGCAGACCCTGACTCTCCCGCTCGATGCCACAGGATGCTGGAGCCCAGCAAGTATCTGACGTACACCAGGTCTGAAAGCATTTGGCCCTGTCTATTCTTGTCATTGTTGGGTGGGGGGGCATTAATTGATTAGCTTGGTTTCTATTCCGTCTTTTGTGAAGTGGCTATAGTCCTGGCTTTATGAAGGTTGCTGAAATCTATTCAGACCATTCTCTTTGCCTGGTAGAGCAGAGCACAGCGGTGGAGCAGCCGCTGTCTCCACCTTTTATCGGTTGGAAATTGCCCTTGCACATTTGAATCTGCCGTCTCCTGGGGTCCCTTTAAGACTTTTATAGCTTTATATGTCTCATCAGGTTTTATATGCTAGGATCACACAAGAAAATGGCTCTCCTTTTTATTTAATTCCTTCAATCTTAGTTTTTAGTATGAGTCCTTTTAAGCGAATACTATTTTGCAAGTTCTTCTCAGTTCAGCTCATATGAATGCTAGCTGTCTATCTCAGACATGGATCCACTAATGTATAGAGGCAGTCTACAGTGTTTTGACCACACATGAGATCAAAGTGTGTTTGTGCTGCAAGGTTTAATGTGACAAGATGCTGAAAGTGTATGTACAACACTCCAAACTATTTTCCAGTAATTAAACGTTTAGCTGTTTTTCCTCCCGTAAAAACAGCCACCAATTGCCCAGAGGCTATCGGGGATCTACAATAATCCGGGCGGGGGGGTAATTGGAGAGGTAGGTGTCAGAATAAAATCATCAAAAGTAGCAGCATTACTCAATTTGACTCATGTAAGCTGCAGCTTTAAGTGCCTGCTTGCTTCTTTTTTTAACACACACACACACACACACATTCACACACATACACACACACACACACACACACACACACACACACACACACACACACACTGAAAACAGCTCATGCAGATGGCCCAGTATCCACATCTGGCAACAGCTGGAGTTGTGAACACATCTGTTCCGTCCTAGGTGGAAACAGAGAGGGTTTGATGCTGCTTTAAAGCTGACCTCCTCTTAAATATTTTCACATTTCACAATCCGCTGTAGTACCACGGGCGGCGAAAATTACAGCACCGGCATCATGGCTCTCTTGTGTTCCCCTGGCTACAGACAGTATGGCCTATCAAGCTCACCCAAGGGGAAGAAATGTCTGCCCAAATCACGTCGTTTACATTCTAGTACACATCGTTTCGCCCCCCCTTCTTTGTGTTCTTGCGTCTGCATCTCCACTGACTTTGTTCTTCTTTGTTCCTTGTAGTTCTGTATTCTCTCTCTCTCTCTCTCCCTCTGCTTCTCTGCCTGTCTCCTTCCCCTCATTCTTATGTCCACATCTTATCAGGGCAGCTGGTGAATCGCCTTGAACCCCCTTAGTTGGTTTGCGGACCACAGGCGGCTAAGACTGGCAGCTGTGTGTGGGAGACACACAGTCAAGTCATCATTTCTAATAGCTGCACGTGGCTTGTGGTCGAGTTTTGTTGGCCATTTTTTTTCTGTCATATCTTTGCGTTTTGGAAACCACTTCTACATCCCAGTAGATGAGATGTATCTTTCATTGATCTTTGTAAGGCCAGTGCAGGTGACACAACAATACATTGAAAAGATACAAGAAAAAGGATTGACTTTGAAAGATACAGCAAAAGACACATGGCCTGTCTGTCTCTCTTGCTCATGTAATTCCACTCTCCCATTCTTCTTGCTGGAGATCCACACGACCCTATTTCCTTTCTCCTCCATCACCTTCTCCCCTCTCCTACATCTTACTTTTTTACTTGGCCCATTTTGCAATCAATCTGCTTTTCATCTGATCTAATGAGCTCATTATTGTGTCTTAAGCAATGATGATTGATAATAATGGCTTAGAAAATGTCCCATTGATTCCCTTCTATATCAGGCCTGTAAAAGTAAAGGATCCATGCATTAAAAATCATGGGTCAACTGAACTCTCTCCCCTCTGTCTGTCGTCCCTAGGTGGCTGGCACGCCCTTTGTTTTCAGTCCAACCACCCCTCCCCCCGGCGCCAATTCATGATGAGTGAAAGTGGTTTTCTAGTTAACACATCTGTTTGCACTGGTTAATAAACATGTCGTGAAAGGCTTGCTTAACAAAAGTGTGAAAATGCATTACCGCTTACCCTTTGAATGGCTCCTTTGCCAGTGTTTTTCCTACACCAGGCTTAAATTCCTCAATGTTTTTACATGTTTACAAAGACCAGTGAGTGAAACCAAATGTTATACAGTAGACATCATATTATAGCAGCCAATCAAAACAAAGGAGACGTGTTACAGTTGGTCACTTCGCTGGAAGTCTTTAATTTTTATGGCCGTGCTTCTTAACAGCCATGACTGATGGAGCCATTTGACTTTAAAGCTGTAAGAGCTCCTGTTTGTAAAGCAGGCAAGTGCTAGGCCACTGGCAATATGTCTGAGGCTATACTATAGCTTTATGTACGCCGTTCGTGTATTTGCATTGGTATATATGTGTGTGTGTGTGTGTGTGTGTGTGTGTGTGTGTGTGTGTGTGTGTGTGTGTGTGTGTGTGTGTCTAGGAAGGAGAGAGAGAGAAAGAGACGGAAAAATGCAGAAGGGAGGGGGGGTGGCCGCTAATGATAATTTGGGAGGGGGTGTGTGTGACAGAGTTTGCGCCCAGATGAATAGCGCACAGTCAGCATGCAAGCTCAAATCACTTCAATAGTCTCACATCAACCAATTTAATGGCACAATCCCGGGCCAGTGAAGTTTTTATTCCAAATCCTGTCCATAATCTAATGGCCCTTTGAAAGGCTGCCACTTCCCCCTGGCTGACAAGTTGTGCATTTGGATCTAATTGAATCCATTTACATCCTGCACAAATGGAAAGCACATGGAGGCCTACCCACCTGGTTCTGATCAGCTACTGAGTTGGGAGAAGCACACTCTGAGGACGTACGCCCAGCGCCAGCAGCAGGGGATACACTACACAAGTGAAGAGAAGGGAAAAAGAGAGAGAGAGGGAACACCTTTTCATATTACTATTGGCTCTAATTGAATTCAGTCTGAGTTCAGTTACCCCTTCACATTTCCATGTATTTCCTATCTGTGGTCATTTACAGTTGTGTAACATTTTACCACAAGGGGGAGTCCAGCAATTTTCAGTCGGTTACAGTATTACTGTGACTGCTAATCTGCACATACAGGATTCATCTTCTGCTCAGAAGACATGAATTAAGGCTTCCGACATATTTTGTGATTTAATGTTAGATAGAATATTAATGCATTCTTGCTACCTCATGTTAGTCAGTGGGGGTTGACCAAATACTGTCATAACTAATACAATAATGAAGTGAATACATTCCTTAATTAAAATATCACATGCTTCCACAAAGCTGTGTGGAGGCCATTCAGCAGGGTTTATCAGTGACTATCATTTGTCAATCAACACCTTTGGGTTTTCAAAGCAGCGTGAGGGCAACTGTCAACTAGGCCACGTTTACATGGTAACAGTCTCACTGCAAGGTTCTCCCTTTTACGTTTTCAAAGGTTTCCATGTTCAGACGCAATTGTTTTGAAAACTTTACTCGTGCACATGGTTTCGGAAAAACGGGACGAAAACGCTGTAGTACGCATGCCAAGCCAGTAGTTCGCGGTGACACTTATTTAATTTATTTATTTCAGGACAATGCACATTAATGAACATGCACAGCAGTACACGTACCAATGCAAGATTGTAGCCTGGGGGCTTATTTCCATCTGTAGTCCATTAGGCAGGTTGATGTTACAATAAAAATTACAAAGATATACAATAGAAACCTTTGCTATAAAATACTGCGAAACAGAAAGAAAGAAAAGTAAAACAGGAGAATTCATTAGTAGGATTAGTAGGTTAAACAAATACACAATGAATACACAACTAATAAGGTACAGCATACATGTAGAGGTGGTTGCACCTTTGGTTAGTTCTTAGCCACACCTTTACTCGGCTCTTAAAGGTGGCCAGAGTGGGACGTTCCCTTATACAGGTCCTTCTCATATAATTAGCATATTGTGATAAAGTTAATTATTTTCCATAATGTAATGATAATAATTGAACTTTCATGTATTTTAGATTCATTGCACACCAACTGAAATATTTCAGGTCTTTTGTTGTTTTAATACTGATGATTTTGGCATACAGCTCATGAAAACCCCAAATTCCTATCTCAAAAAATTAGCATATCATGAAAAGGTACTCTAAACGAGCTCTTAACCTAATCATCTGAATCAACTAATTAACTCTAAACACCTGCAAAAGATTCCTGAGGCTTTTAAAAACTCCCAGCCTGGTTCATTACTCAAAACCGCAATCATGGGTAAGACTGCCGACCTGACTGCTGTCCAGAAGGCTATCATTGACACCCTCAAGCAAGAGGGTAAGACACAGGAAATACATTTCTGAGCGAATAGGCTGTTCCCAGAGTGCTGTATCAAGGCACCTCAGTGGGAAGTCTGTGGGAAGGAAAAAGTGTGGCAGAAAACGCTGCACAACCAGAAGAGGTGACCGGACCCTGAGGAGGATTGTGGAGAAGGGCCGATTCCAGACCTTGGGGGACCTGCGGAAGCAGTGGACTGAGTCTGAAGTAGAAACATCCAGAGCCACTGTGCACAGGCGTGTGCAGGAAATGGGCTACAGGTGCCGCATTCCCCAGGTCAAGCCACTTTTGAACCAGAAACAGCGGCAGAAGCGCCTGACCTGGGCTACAGAGAAGCAGCACTGGACTGTTGCTCAGTGGTCCAAAGTACTTTTTTCGGATGAAAGCAAATTTTGCATGTCATTCGGAAATCAAGGTGCCAGAGTCTGGAGGAAGACTGGGGAGAAGGAAATGCCAAAATGCCTGAAGTCCAGTGTCAAGTACCCACAGTCAGTGATGGTCTGGGGTGCCATGTCAGCTGCTTGTGTTGGTCCACTGTGTTTTATCAAAGGCAGGGTCAATGCAACTAGCTATCAGGAGATTTTGGAGCACTTCATGCTTCCATCTGCTGAAAAGCTTTATGGAGATGAAGATTTAATTTTTCAACAAGACCTGGCACCTGCTCACAGTGCCAAAACCACTGGTAAATGGTTTACTGACCATGGTATTACTGTGCTCAATTGGCCTGCCAACTCTCCTGACCTGAACCCCATAGAGAATCTGTGGGATATTGTGAAGAGGAAGTTGAGAGACACCAGACCCAACACTGTGGATGAGCTTAAGGCCGCTATCGAAGCATCCTGGGCCTCCATAACACCTCAGCAGTGCCACAGGCTGATTGCCTCCATGCCACGCCGCATTGAAGCAGTCATTTCTGCGAAAGGATTCCCGACCAAGTATTGAGTGCATAACTGAACATAATTATTTGAAGGTTGACTTTTTTGTATTAAAAACACTTTTCTTTTATTGGTCGGATGAAATATGCTAATTATTTGAGATAGGGATTTTTGGTTTTTCTTTACTTTTTTGCCAAAATCATCAATATTAAAACAATAAAAGGCTTGAACTACTTCAGTTGTGTGTAATGAATCTAAAATATATGGAAGTCTAATGTTTATCAGTACATTACAGAAAATATTGAACTTTATCACAATATGCTAATTATATGAGAAGGACCTGTAGTTGGGGGTAGTGTGTTCCATAATGCCCTACCTTTAATAGATATGGCTGAAGGCAGTTTTTCTAAAAGGAACCTCACAGTCCCTGTTTACAACAGCTCTGGTGATCCGAGTCTGTCTGTTCTTAATAAACTCTAGCAGTGGGGGTGAAGCCAAGCCATGTACTACTTATAAATTAAGCATACAGAGGAAAATTTACAATAATTATCAAAACTCAGTAGGTTATATTTCTCTAAGATGTTACAATGATGATAAGAGTAAGTTTTTTTTATCTAGAGTTTTGAGTGCCCTTTTGTACAGAGGCTCAACTGGTTTTAGGATAGTAGCATCGGCGTCGGCAGACCCTTTTCACCGGGGCACGTGCCCCGTTGTGGATCTGCGGTGCCTGGGTATGCCTGGGGCACTGATTTTTTAATTAATTAATTTATTTATACCTTTAATTTTTTTTTATTTAAGTCTGACTCATCTGGCAATCTACAGAATGCATGCTTGCATTTTTTTTTCTTAAAATAGGCCTATATGCATGGTGCCCCCCTCATTGGCCGGCCGCTGCAATGAAATGTACGAGACGAATGCACCCACTGAGGAGAGAATCATTCTCCTTGATATCGACTTTTTGAACCTGTCCAGCACAGCGTCAGCGACCATTCACTCCGGCCGGCGTGAAGTGAAGTAAACAGTAACGGCCTCCACACACATCCTGCGTCTACCTCTGGAGCGCGTCGCATTACCTTACTGCTGCCTCTCTCGGACTTTTCTCGGACACACATGCAACGTCTCAGCAGCTGCTGCTGCAGCCCTGCTTCTAAAAGCCCTATCTTTCTACATAGAGTTTTCATAGATAATTCCCATTAAAAATGAAGTTATTTCATGTCATCTATGATGCATATGATTTATATTGAGTCTGGACAGTAATCCGTTCGCCCCATTGCCATTTTTAAAAAAATGTTTTGCCATATTTTCGCTTGTTGGAAGTTTTATTTTGAAGGGGACACACCAGAAAATGGTGAAACTACAGCGAAAGCTGCCAGTATGAAGTCAATATGACTCTCAGCAGAGTATTTCAAAAATCACTTTTGTAATGGAGGACTGTATGCTTGTTGGTTAGTTAGTTTGTGACCACTGTGGTGCATCGGTAAGAATGCAAAAGGAACGAGGATTATCTCTTCACGGATTTATTTAACAGTTGGCAAACACGTGTGTAGTGTGTGTAGTGTGTGGTTCTGAAACAGAAACATAAATAATATAATCAGTCTAAATAATATACATTATTATTATGAACAGGAGTTAAATGCTCTGCCATACATTATGTACAGATTAACCAATATGTGCTAATTCCTATGTTAATCAGATGTGAACACAATTACAGTGAATCCTAAATAATACATAAGATGGCCCCAATAAGTTCTATAAAACTTAACAGTAAACATATGCATCTAATTAACACATATAAAATACTGGCCATTACGTACACGGTAAACTCAAATAACTGCTCTCACATTAAACAATCCAGAGCACGCAGACAAATTACAATATACACAATACAATATGAACTTGCAACCATGTAAATAATACTCACGGTTCTATGGACGCACACATAACCATTAATGTCGAGCAAACACACTTTAACTGTATATTTCTCATTAAACTACAACAGCACTCTTCCAACAGCGTCTCTCTCCGTCTCATATGTCTGTTACTTTCGGACTAACGTTTCCCGCCGTAACATTCTAAGGAGACTCGAATCTGCCTGGCAACCGGATGCGCATTTGTGATTGGCTGATGGAAGTTACCGGGCGGATTAATAACTTCGGATGCCCGGACTGAGCGTCCTTCTTTACAGCCGCCCCCAAATTTGCACTGTCAAATTTGTTACCACTTAGAAGGACTCATGGGTTCAGGTACTGTCTCAGGTATCGCTGGAAGCATGACTAGACGAGCAACTGGTCGGGTGTAGTCCCTGTTGTTCACCCGGATTTCCGCTGCTCTGATCCGCCCATCTGCGCTTGGGATGACCTTGGTGATGTGGCCTACCGGCCAGTGCGCTCTTGGGAGCTGGAGGTCCACAATCATAGCAACAGCTCCTGGTTGCAGTGGGGCAGCTTCCTTCTGCCATTTGGTGCGGATCTTCAGGGCTGGAAGGTAATTCCTGATAAACGACCTCCAGAACTGGTCGGTGAGGACTTGTGTGTGCCTCCAGCGGCGACGGCTAATTAGCTCGGACTCCGGATACACAACTTGAGGCAACGATAGGTCGGGCCGCCCCATCAAGAGCATGTTTGGTGTAACTGGGTCATGGTCTGCAACGTCGCTGGGAACGTATCCAAAGGGCTTCGAGTGGAAAGCTTGCCATAAGTGGGCAGGAGGGAGGTCCACCATCTGTGGGATTGCAGCCTTCACTTTCCATTTATGGCGATTCAGGTCCAGAACTATAGGGTGCATGGTTTCTTGGTTGAGCGTTTCACTGCGCTGCAGTCTATCTCCAATCCGAATCGGCCTTAGTCTGTCATCATACTCAGGGGCTAAGGTGATTAAGTGGCTTGTGGCAGGAACAGGTTTGTTATTTGCCAAGTGCTGAAAGTCCTGGGAAAAGCAGTCGGCCTGGGCTTGTCTCAGTAGGTCTCTTTCAGCTTCCTGATAATCCTGTGCAGATGGAGTAAACTGATTACCTGCCGCCCCGTGACGTGAACGTACAACCGCCTCTACCAGATCCTTAAAACATGTGAACTTGCTGGCATCGGGTACGGGAGACGAAGGAGCAGTGTTGCAGCTGGAACCGCAGAAGGTCATCTTGCGTAGCTCCATCTCCTCCAAAGGCTCAGCTTCTGGCTTAGTAGGCCATCGGTCAGGTGACGGCTGTACGAATGCTTGGCTGTCATTTCCCCGGTGGTGCGGTATAGACCAGAGCTCTTTTGACTTGACCTGCTCCTTGTCTGTGATCCCTTTCACACAACCAGCCTGCACCAGTTTCGAGTCTTTGGCCCTGTAGGCTGATGGTCGTTCTGGATCTCTCCTCAGGCGTCGTTCGGTGCTCCACAGACTTGCTACCACAGCTTCTTTGGGAGTCTGAAGACAAGGCATGTCCTTCACACGCAGCAGCGGGGTGGCGTAACTGTACATCCCATCGACTTCCACCTTCACCGTTTTGGTTTCCAGCAACTGGACTGCCTCTTGGTCTTGCCTTGCGCGTGTAACATGCTCTTCACTCTTGTAGGGCAAAACATCTGTTTGCCGGAGCTTCTCCACAGGATGAAATTCTGCAAAGCGTGACTGAGTTGCTATGTGAAGACACTGCTGTGGTTGGCGGTACCGTCTGAAAATCCTGGTTGGCCCCTGGACGGTCCAGCCCAGCCTGGTCTTCACAGCAGCCGGTCCTCCACGGGGCCCCAGACGGACAGGCTCTATGGGGGTTATCAGGTGAGTGTAATCCGATCCAATGAGGACCATCGGATAGACGCAGTCCAGAGATTGCAACGGGAGACCTCTCAGGTGCTTAAATTTGCGCTGGAGCGTTTTGGCGGGCTGGGAGTGCTCTGCTAGCCCCAACTGGTCAGCGGTAAAGGCTTGCTGTATCTTGAATCTCTTATGGGGTTGGCTAGCAGGGGAGATGGAGAAAGAGACGGACATTCCATGCAGAACCCTCAGGTCTTGGCGCACTGTGCGTAGGGCGAGGTTCTCTGGGTCCCCTTTAAGCTTGAGTTCCTGCGCTGCAGCCGGAAGGAGCATCGTCCGTTCTGATCCATCATCAAGTATAGCGTACGTCTCCATGGCTTGCTTCCCATTATGCAGAATAACTTTAGTGACCTTCAGGAGCACCTGACTGCAGCCGGACTGCCTATCCAGGTAGAGCACTTCATTGGCGGTACTCACCAAGCAGGAGGTGTTCTCTGGGGCTGGTCTGATGTTGAGAATATGAAGAGCCTCCAAGTGTCTGCCATCACACTTCTTGCATCTAGCCTTAAGTCTGCATTGTGCGGCTTGATGACAGCGTCCGCAACGCCAGCAGCGCCGGTTGGTCTTCACCCAGTCCCTCTTCTGCTCCGTTGTGAGCTGGCTGAAATTAGTGCACTGGTTTAGGTAATGCAGAGCATCGGCACAGTACGGGCATGACAAGACAATGTTATCCTGTGGCCCAGCACTAACAGATGGAGATTGTGGGGTAGGAGGGCTGCTTGAGGTCTGCTCAGACCCAAGAAGAACTGTAGTTGGCCTACTAGACTTAGAATCCCATCGTTGTGCCCCCTTAGTATCAGTGTTCTCTTTGTCTTCTCTAGGCTGGGGCCCGCAGCCATACTCTTGGATCTTCAACTCGAACTCCAACCAGGAAGCAAAGTCCCGCAGTGTGGGAACACGGATGCTGAGGGGGTGTAGATACCTCATGAATTCAGATCGCATGTCTTGGGGGAGCTTGGTCATCAGTCTGGTGACGTGGGATCCACACTGAAGCTCCACATGGCCGTTCTCTCCAAGCTGATCAAGCATACCAACCAAGGCTCTCACCCTGAGGGCAAATCTTTTGAAGGCGGTGGTGTCATGGCTCCGAACGTTGGGTGCCTCCATCAGGTCAGCAATGCGCCTTAGCGCAAGCTGGTGGGGTTGCCCATAATGCTCAGTTAAAGAGGCCATGGTGTCTGTATACGGCTGAGCAGAGTTGGTATACGAGTCTGCAATGAGAAGTGCGTCTTCGAACTTGAGGTGGTCTACTAGGATCTGATATTTGAACCTCTCAGTAGCATCCGGGGGTAGGAGGTTCTCTAAGGAGGTCTTCAACCTCGCAAAACCACGTGGGTCCCCTTTGCTGAAGTCTGGGATGGTTGGTTTGGGGCCACGATAGATAAACTCTGTGGTTCGGTGGGAACTGGAGTTATCCTGTCTCAGATCTCCAGGTGAGCTTTGCTGTGGAGGACGCGGTGGATGGGGATGGGCTGGTGAGTCTTGTAACCCTCTCACATGGTCTGATGCGGCTGGCTCACAGTAGTCGGGCGTTGGGACTATAGGTGGCGAGTCTTGGGACGTTCCCATCCTCTTAAGAAGTGATGTCAGCTGTGTCACTAAATCAGTGGACAATGTGGTTATGGGTACCTGAGGTTTCCCATCCTCTTCTACCACTGGAGGAGGGGGGAGTGGCCAATCTTCATCATCTTCCTCCTCTTTAATGGATCTATGCAGAGGCACTGATGTATTGTGAGGCACTGCGGGAGCATCAGGACTGTGGTCCTTTGTGGGGGTGGCCAATAGGGGGTTTGGCACACTGCTTGCATTTAACTGCTGTTGCATTTCGATTACGGTGAGTTGAAGCCTTTGATTATCTTCCCTGATCTGTCGCAGCTCTGCTAGTACGGCAGGTAGAGCCTCTGGGTCCGTTCTACGAGACACTGGGTCGGGGGTGCTGTGCTGACGGGGTCCTGAGTACACTGACTCTGTGGGAATCTTTGGGTGAGCACCAGCTACTGAAGTCCAGTCCTCGTAGAGCGGAGGGATGTGAGGTAACATATTGTCAATCCTCGTTGTACTGCTGTAAGGATCCTGCAGGTGTCGAGGAGGCTGGACGAGGGGTGTTAAAGCTGAGGGGTGTCTCTCGATCGCAGGCAGGGAGACGTCATAGTCTGCAAACCAGTTAGGCGGACGTATTTGACGTCTACGGCGAATGTCAGCGGGGGGTAAGGCATCACTTCTCTCACACGGAAACATCCTCTCTTTCCACAGCAGTCACACGAATCCGGCTCGAAGGACCAATTTGTAATGGAGGACTGTATGCTTGTTGGTTAGTTAGTTTGTGACCACTGTGGTGCATCGGTAAGAATGCAAAAGGAACGAGGATTATCTCTTCACGGATTTATTTAACAGTTGGCAAACACGTGTGTAGTGTGTGTAGTGTGTGGTTCTGAAACAGAAACATAAATAATATAATCAGTCTAAATAATATACATTATTATTATGAACAGGAGTTAAATGCTCTGCCATACATTATGTACAGATTAACCAATATGTGCTAATTCCTATGTTAATCAGATGTGAACACAATTACAGTGAATCCTAAATAATACATAAGATGGCCCCAATAAGTTCTATAAAACTTAACAGTAAACATATGCATCTAATTAACACATATAAAATACTGGCCATTACGTACACGGTAAACTCAAATAACTGCTCTCACATTAAACAATCCAGAGCACGCAGACAAATTACAATATACACAATACAATATGAACTTGCAACCATGTAAATAATACTCACGGTTCTATGGACGCACACATAACCATTAATGTCGAGCAAACACACTTTAACTGTATATTTCTCATTAAACTACAACAGCACTCTTCCAACAGCGTCTCTCTCCGTCTCATATGTCTGTTACTTTCGGACTAACGTTTCCCGCCGTAACATTCTAAGGAGACTCGAATCTGCCTGGCAACCGGATGCGCATTTGTGATTGGCTGATGGAAGTTACCGGGCGGATTAATAACTTCGGATGCCCGGACTGAGCGTCCTTCTTTACAACTTTACTGATTTATACGGGAGAGAGAGAGGGGGGTGTGGTCGGGGAAGAAGAAGGCCGTAGACACAGATAGAGCAACGGAAAACTGTTGCGCTCATCATGATCTTTTTTATTTCTTCACTATATTGGATCTCTATATGTGTCATTTATCCAAAAATGAAATGCCAGAACTAATTGAAAATTAGGTTTTAAATCCCTCGGATTTTGATTGCACAATTAAATCGTGAAATAAAGGGATTATTCGCGTGACTGAGGGATGTTTTATTTTGAAATAAACACACCGGGTAAACGTGTAACTAGAGTGAATGCTGCTGGTATGACTGTCTATCAGTTAAAGCACAGAGACGCGAGAGAGACGCGCTGCTCTCAGAAAAAAAATAGGCGAGCCTCCTGAGGTGAAGGGGAGCGTCGCTGCAGACGTGCCTCCGACGCGCCTCAGCAGTGCGTCTGAGGTTGGATGTGTGCTCGCTCTATGTTGATTTCTGTGACAAAAAGTCAGACGCAGACGCGAGGTAGACGCGCAGTAGAGGTAGGATGTGTGTGGGGGCCGTAAGCGTTACATTTTTATCCTCTGGAAGCATAGAATGTCTAACAGCTGCAGTTGTGAAAGGACATTCAGCGTACTGAGACGCCTTCACACTTGGTTGAGGAGCACAATGGGGCAAGATAGGCTTCATCATCTTGCCATCATGTCGGTTGAGCGAGGAGAACTCTCCAAATTAAGCCAGTCACAATTGATCGACAGCTTCGCAAAAATGAAGCAGAGGCGCTACCGTTTACTGTTAAAAAAATGAACAGCTCCCCTATCTTTCTGGCCATGATATACACACCTCATAGGATCATCACCATCACACCATCATAGGATGGTCTGAAATAGAAATGATAAACACAGACATGTATGTATGTAGAGGTGTTTTTTTGTTTTTCCTTTTACAGTTGCACATTTCAAGTTTTCAGTTTTCAAGTTCATGTTTGCTGACAGATATTTAATGAAGATACGCTTTATGATAATAAATAAGTGCTATAAAGTATTTGCTCGCGTGCTTGCATTAATTATCTGTGCCCATGCTTTTTTTAAATAAATAATTGCCCAAAATTTTTTTAGCTCGCGCGCTTCGCGCGCTCGCATTTTTCTTTGGTGCCCTATTGTGCCCCTGTATGGTATTGGGTGAGCTGACGCCCCTGGATAGTAGAAGCAGACATAGACCAGCTGACTTGTGTGTGATGACTTATGGCGCTGTTCCACTGCGTGGTATCAACTCAACTTGCCTTGACTCAACTCGCATTTTTGGCGTTTCCACCGCAAAATCATGGTACCTGGTAGCGGCTGCTTTTTTGGTATCGCCTCGCTATAGGTTCCAAGCGAGCTGAGCCGATGCTAAATGGTGACGTCGGCAGACTGCAGGCCACTGATTGGCCAGAGACTCTCGGCTTCATTCTGTTGTATATTTGTTTATTTTTTTTATTTAACCTTTATTTATACTCGGAATATCATTGAGGGGTGACCCTCATTTGCAATGATGTCGAGAAACAAAAAAAACAATACATAGACACTATACAATACGGCCTAATTAAAACAGTTACAGTTAGAGTTTGGTAGATTTAAGATAGTATGTTTAAATTGGTTAAAGGATATCATTGTAGGCCTATTAATTTTAATTTGTTGCTATAAGCTCTTCCACTGAAGCTAAAAGCTGTCTTTCCCAGCTCAGACCGGGCTTGTGCGACATAAAGCATAAGCATGTCAGTGGAGCGGGTCTGATAAAGCCTACACATCATGGGTAAAATGGTCCTGTGTGCTGTTGGGTTAAAGGCGTGTGGAAACTTGTGTTTTTGTAGATGTATTTGAACATGTACCAGAATAAACAACCCTTTGTACCTGTGTCTGCAAGTGAATAGCCTATGGATAATGGGTTACATCATGACCTTCATCTAGCTCCCCCTCGTGGTCCATCCCGGCCCCACCTCACACCACATCTGGTTTGACCATCTCCACCCCAAACCCCTGCTAGCCACCCCCGCCTGCACCTCATCAATCCTGGGTGTCATCATTGCCACACTCCTGGCAATTGCCAGAGTAAGCCATGACACCAAGACGTGAAAATGATGAATGGACTTTTCCGGACAGGATGCGGCGACGGTTGAAGAGACACCCCACCCTCACTCATCTTTCCCATCCATTTTTCACTTTCTTTCCTCTGCCACGTCTCTCTGTATTCTATCCTTCTTGAGTCAATAGGAACCAATCATAGCCCTGCAGAATTCACGGTTTCATTTTTCAATTGAGTCCCCCATAATGCCTTCACTTGGCCAACCTTTTCCTGTGTCCTGTTTGTGTTGCTTTTAAGAGACAGAAGACATACCATTTAATGTGTTGCGGAAAAACCTTTACTGGATTAAGGAAAACATATAATAACATACACTTTGTTTACACGGTAATGTTTATATTTCATCCATCTGCATCAGTTTGTTTTAAAGTTTTGACTATAAAACACAGTGATCTCTGTGTTTACACAATTCAATCTGCAATGAGTTTACTCCTCACATACACAACCACACGAGTTACAGTAAACTTTGGGACATCTGTGCACTATCCATAGTTGTATCTGCCTACACATATCCATTCACTGCTGGACAATACTGTCCATTAACTATTATATAGACTCAGTGTAGTTATATTGGTTGTTCTTTGTGAACAGAAGTCCGACTGTGTTTTCCACAAGAGACATTATCATTCTCTATCGCCATAACTATTGGCTATACGACTTGCACTCTGAGGTTTCCGTCCAACACTTATGTATTGTCCCTGAATGCTGCAGAGCTTCCCATAATGGCCCATGACTGAGATATCCATCTTAAACTTTGGTCAGACCTGGTAATTACCTTCATAAATTGTTAGTCATTTCCTCTGTCATATGTCATATGATTTTAATGTCAGGGTTTGTGTTGAGGCTCTATTGGGACCTGTTTCCTTTTTCAAACAGAGCCAGCCTCTTAAATCTCCTTCCAAAGTTCTCTCTCACATTTTGTCTTCATGAACTTAAAAGTTTCCAATATCAGACCAAAAGAAACATTCCTTTGTTTTGTCACTGGTAGATATTTAAGAGATTTAAGCCTCCTTTGTTTGGGTGATTGAAGCCACTCCTTCCCTAGCCTCCTAGAGAATAGTACTGCAGCAAGATATCTCAGTTATAATACATTACATCCTCTCCATCATCCATACATGGAAATACTTTTTTTTTTCGATGAATAAAACATCTACTGAAGTTAAATAGAAGTTTTCTGCAGACCATTCGTTTTCCAAGCCTTTCAAAATAATTCTCCATGGAGTCGCACAGTTTGTCTGACATCAATTATTTCAAATAAGACAAACTGCTCTTGTTAAACACAGCAGGACAGATGTGCATATTCAAAAAAATACATTGAAACTGCAGGTTAAACCCTCCTGAAAAGTTAAAGTCTTTGATTCTCGTGTTTAATTTAAATAATCTTTAACAGGAACTTATTCCGCCACGATATATCAGTGTGAATAACGTCAGAGATGTTCTATTTTGTGTAATTTGATTAGTGGACTGGGATTATAAATTATACATGTTAGCTATTGAGGTGACAACGCACCCATGCTTAGGCACACCAATGAATAAAACACTCACATACTGTAGGCATGTACGCACACAAGTCTCATTTAATCCTTCATGATGCGCCTGGAATTTGTAATGATTTTAATTAGGAAAGGTGCAATAGGAGTCTACTCTGTGGCTGTGTCGACACTCCAGGGTGCCTGGAGCCAATTAAAAGTATGTGCTGATCAAACAGCCTGCCCTCGCCATGCATGGCTCTCCCCAGAGAGAGCTTCTGCTGCTGCAGTGGGACAGCCAAGCTCAGGGCCTCTATAGCTCCCACCAAACAGACTGCAGGGCTAATGCTCCCAGCCTTCTCCGCCCTGAGATCGGCTTCAAGGCTCCGCTACTCCTATTAGCTTCATAATACAGTGAGCCACCCAACAGCCAAGCGGGCCTCATAAGAAGAATCCTTCGGTTGACAATCAAACGTCTGTGAGAAAAAATGTCACACATTTGATCCCCTACAGAGATCCTTCACCCCCACCGCCACAAGGAAACTAGCTCAGCCCAATTCCCACTCACACTGAGTGAGAATGCCACATTAAATTAGAATGATATGACAATTTAGAGTGACAATTAAGGCTGGTATTAATTACACAGTTTCTTTTTGTTTCTAGCAATCCTGTTGCCAGACCCCAGGAGTGCCCATAATAGATCTCCTTAAATGAATCTGAATGCGATTTATATTTTCTAAATGTTAATATGTTTGAGGGATCCTTCATCTCTGTCATATATCCATTCCTTACCCCCTCCTCCCTCTCTGCAGACCCGCCTCTCTCTAGCATTAGGCATCTCTGTCCATTGGTGATTAATGATGCTAATGAGCATGTGCAGCCATTCACTCTGCCACACATTATTATATATGCTCTGGCCTGGGCCATGTGTCATGTCCCCAAGAGAACTGAGAACATGGATCCCGGGTCATATTAAGCCAAACAATAATATTAACTCGTTTCGTTTAGATCTATATCAGAGGTGCACACATGCACTGTACAGTATGCAAAGGCATATGCAGCAAACATTCATACTCCTTAATTTTGAACAACTACCAAGATATTTCATTTCTGAAAACCGGCCTGGCTCTGTGGTCATCAAAGAATCTGAATCTGAAAAAAAGGAAAGGATATTGACAAATATATTTGTGTGCACATATTAATAATCTTATAACACTTTAATCCATCTAATCGTTTAGCTTTATATTTATTAAATAACTCATAATGGCCATACATTATGGTCTATTTGCTCAACAAAGCAGAAATCAACAACTGTGATAAATAAGGGTTTTGAAAAGCCATTAATGTGTATAGGGGAGAGTGGCCTGAGTTGTGCCGGTGGGGAAGTTGTGCCACCGCCTTGTTTCTAGAAAACCATAGAAGAAATTGGAAATGTGACCACATATTTAAGAAGAGCTATCCATTTGTCTCATCCTGTAAAGAAGGGAGAATCATGGAATAAGATATAAGTACATTTAAGCTCAAAAACTGTTTTTGCCTTTAAAAGTAAAATTTCCATGATCAAGGTTTTTTGATTATTGTGTCTGAACAATTATAGACACGTTTGAAAACATTTGACACATGTTTTAGTGCTTTAGTATGCTACACTTTGTGTCTATATAGTTAGCACGATGTCAGCCCTAAACTGCTGCATCATGCTTATTATCCAAAATTCTAAATAAACCTTAAATACATAAGTGATTGTCTAATGGATTTGTCTTGCATTACAGTTTATGATATATATATATATATATATCAATGGCACAATTTACCCCATGGTATTCTCTCTTGTGGCACAACTTACACCACACCGGGGGCAAGTTGTGCCACAAGACAACTTTTTTTCCGAAAGCTATATTTCTTTAAGTTTCAAAGTTTCAGATCCAAAGTTATTGTTGCCGGGGATGCACAACACCCTGAAATATATGTACATATTTGAGTTGGAGACTTTACATTCAAGGCCTCACTTTAAAGTCACTTTGAGTAAAAAGTGGCACATCTCACCCCACTCTCCCCTATGTTGTAAACAAATTAAATAAAAATAATTTGTTCATCACATTTGTTCAGCCTGAAGGGTTACACAGAGGTCTTTAGACCACATGTTGCTCAGTGAACTGTGGTTTCTTCTGTTGCTCCACTTAGCCATAGTTGCAATGATCTGGCTTGTTAAACGTTTATCTTTGGCAGGCATTGCAGGCTTGTCAGGTGGGGAGCATGAGTGTTCACATATTGTTATTTGCGAGGAACCACTATTGATCATTCATCTGCAACTGGAGGTCTTGGTCTAAGCACCTTCTGATTAGTTTACAGAAGGGTGTATCATTGGAAGATGCTCCCATTGTTATTTTCTGCTTCATTTTCTGGCCAAATAGTGTCATTATCGTCTGATTTGACTTTATAGCAAAAGAGAAGGGAGCGCTATGTGCGCGTACAACTCATACAGTACACATGCTTCAATTTCGGTACTTCCTCTTCCTCTGTGAAATGTCTTGACAATCTGGTCTCCATTGTCCCCAAACTCGTCTGTATGCAGAGTATTTTAGCAGTCATTCGCCAGTCAACTTGAAGCAGGCTTTTGCTGTGTAACACAATCACTCTCATATCAGTATATATAAAGGACAAAGACATAGCCTTGGTTTTCACCGCCAACAGAAATCCAGTGGTGTTACCATCTTGGTCACATGACCATGGGAGCATCATGAATCCCCCTTCTCCTCCTTCCCCCAGTGTCCCCCCTGCACCTCTCACTGCAGATGTTGGGTTGAGTTAAGTAACAGAGGCACAATGTTGCACTGGTGTTGTGAAACCTTTAACAGCTGTGTAAGACATCCCCGATCACAAGACCTGGTCCAGGAGCATAATGACTTAACGTGTGATAGTCTCGGGCAGTGATCAATAGAGCTATTTGAATGGTCAAACAAAGCTATACATCTTTAATATTATATTATCATTATATTTCAAAATTAAAATGTAAACATTTGTATTTAAAGAATTCTTAATTCTATTTGTGAATTCAATTATTTATTCTTATTTCTAATATTTCATTTTCAAATGGAATTTAAATTCTCTTATTTATTTAGGAATTCATTAATGTATTTTTAAATTATGTATTTCTTAAGTTCCATTTGAGATACAGAAACCACTAAAAAACAGACTGTAACTCCCATGAAATTTGGTTTGCTATGAACATAGAAAATTTAACATGATACTGGTTACTTGTTGGAATTAAATTCCGTTACGGGGCACGCTGACTGACGAACTTTGTGCGTGGTGTGTGTGTGTGGAGGACACAAGACTTCTGCTGATGACGGGGAACTTTAGGAGCGCAGGGGGAAAGGGGAAACAGACTGATGTGCTTTAACCAGGCGGCTGCCTTAACTAGAAAGTGCTGCGTAAATAAAAGTATTACTGTATAGGGCAGGCCTACACATATGAACAACTTGTGTAGCCGTAGCTAGCTGTTAAAGATGGTGGCTGTTCTGCACCAGTTCTGCGCATGCGGCACTCACTTTGTCTAGCGACAAGTACTTTGCAAAGGTTCAGGAACATTTGAGTGCAGTGCGGCAGTGCTGAATAATTCTGATTGATTTGCCATGTTATAAAAAGCAAACAGCAACAGCACAACATGAACGTCCTCCGTACTATCGCCCACACATCATGCATCTGCTGCGCTAGTGTTCTGCCTTCTTTCTTCTTATTTTTTCGGTGAACGTGTTAAAGGCCTTCTTCACCGGTTGGAATATGAAGGTGTATTGAACTTGGAGATCCTATTAAGTATAAATGTGCAAAAAAAATGAAATCTGATTATCTTAGCCTGAGAAAAGGCTGAAAGAGTGTTTTATGGTCTCACTGTCTAACCCTACAGTTTCCTTCTTGTGACATCACAGTAAGGGTCAGGAATAACAGGACAGCTGGGCCAAGGGAAGACTGAGGGAAGAAAAACCTCATTCATTATATTATAATAGTTATTTTATAATGATAGAACGCTGGTTCCGTATGAGTGAAGTATTCCTTATATTATATATATATATTATAGCAGCCGTTTGTACAGTCTATGGAGTAGCCGCACAGCGCGCTCTGTAGCGATGCAACACTTCAGCTCAGTAGTCTTGCGTTTTATTTTTATTATTCTTTTTCTACCGTCAGACGGCCGCTGTTATCCGCTAAAACATACAGAGAAATAATCTGTTAACAGACCAGAGCAGCCACACAGCGCACTTTGCCAGCGCCACTATTCATCTCACCAGTCTCTTTTTCTTTTTTCACCAGACGATCACGTGTCTCTGCTAAAATAGAAAGAGAAAAAAACTGTTGATTCTGATTCACTGATTCTGTCGAAACATGTATTAAATGTAGCCTGTTATAAAATGACGTGCAGTGCAGATACTTTTACTGCTTCTCCATTCGTCATCGGCCTGATATGCATAAAATCCCCGGGACCTCAGACCCTGGAATAGACACACACAGCCACGCGGCCCAGGAACTAACAGTTCCCGGTCGAGGAGTTCCTGGAACTCAAAGTTCCTGGTAGTTTTGGTGGAAACACGGCTAAAGTTATTAAATAAATAAATGCTTTACTTCAATAACCATGACCTTTGAGGTCCTCCATAATGAACACACATTTGTAAAAATAAAATAATAATACGATATAATAATGAACAATATCTTTTTGCATGTAATTTTAGCAGCATCCTCCAACCAGTGAAGATTTTAGTAAATGTTGTAATTTCCATTGTGGGCCTGCAGGTCCTGTCCTCCTGCAGTGAGGTAATGAAGGGGTTAAATGGTGATGTCAGTGTCTCTGGTGAATAGGTAAAGAAGGAGACAGAGGATGTCACAGGACTGTGGACTGGTGTATCATTTAAAAGAAGAAGCATTTTAATACAATGATGATATATAATGACACATACTATCTCAATGATGTGCATTGTCAGTGTCCAGTGTCTCATGCATGTGCTCATGTTCCCAATGATCTTTTGTTTTCTGTCAGAGGAAGTATGAGGCCAGTTAATGAGACCTAGTTTTGAAGTGACTACGTTTGGCCAGTTGTTTAGATTGAAATGTGTGTTGAGGTGCCCTTTAGTGAGTTACATCTGGGTGAGATTAAGTATAAACCAAACCGTTTTATCAGAGTTAAGGGTTATTTTCCTTGAGGTGAGGACAGATCCATGCAGCCAAAAGTCTCCAATGGCCGTCTGTTTATGCCATATGCCACTACAATTTAAGCAGTTTTTATAGCACCGCCACCCCCTCCCCTCCCCTCCCCCAAACACACACACAAGATTATGCCATTACACTCATGATACACATAAAAAAATATATACATTTCATGTGTAATGTATATTTTAACTCGACTTGATGCGCACAGAATGTGAGCTGTTAAATGTGCTTCCTAAAGCTTTGGTATGAAATCTATATGCATATAAGAGAACTGTTCATGTGTGATTCAGATCCATTGAGCTTAGTACTATATTGACTGATATCAATCAGATCATGTGCGGTCACGCATGGACGCTCACACACACACACACACACACACACACACACACACACACACACACACACACACACACACACACACACACACACACACACACAGGTCAAAGGCTACCCGTTGACAACCCACTTCAAATGATTTCAGACTGCTGCTTCATGACTTAACCTGACCGAACTAAACGCATTAAAATAAATCCTCATGGACACGCTCATTTTGAATGTTTTTTTTATTTAATCTTTTATATTGATTTACTGCTTGATTTGAGTATCTAAATCATAAAGAAAATACTATATTTATTACAAGTTTTAATGTTGAGTTATAGGTCTAACCGAAAGCCTTGCTGTTTTGTAATTTAAAAACAATCACAAATATTTTCTGAGAGAGTTAACCCTATATCGGTTAGATGTTCCAGATGATCAGTCATGCAACGTGTTTTATGTGTGGAAATAAAAGCCCATTGACAATGAGTTTGTGTATCCTTAATATCCAAATGCCCCTTCTCTGTGTGTTGCTGTGTGTAGGGGGCATAGGCTGTCAATCATCAACGCTTCAGTGATCAAGGACAATCCTAGTCGTAAAACTGGTCTGGTTTTTCTTAAGATACCACTCACTTCGCATTAATTATCACTGCCTGTGTGTGTGTGTGTGTGTGTGTGTGTGTGTGTGTGTGTGTGTGT
Organism: Ammodytes marinus; assembly: GCF_949987685.1. Classification (NCBI taxonomy): domain Eukaryota; kingdom Metazoa; phylum Chordata; class Actinopteri; order Uranoscopiformes; family Ammodytidae; genus Ammodytes; species Ammodytes marinus. Next base: position 26,573,930 of record NC_137220.1, on the reverse strand, counting down.
GTGTGTGTGTGTGTGTGTGTGTGTGTGTGTGAGTGTGTGTTTGCAACCAACCACCTCTACTTCAAATTGCATGCACTCGCTCGAGAGGAGCCAACGATGAGATGAAATTCCAACACCCTTCTGATCAAATACAAGTTAGTATTCAGGCAAGGCAGTCAACCCTTTAAGTAAAACCTCACACAGGGCAGTGCAAGCTGGGAAAAATTACATATGGGTCATTATAATGCGAGTGGACCAAAATACACATATTATATACATATTATCCATGAAATTCATCTTCACGTTTATCAGTCTATTGTTTTAAGATTTAGACCTCAAATTATTAAATTATAAGGAGTGAGAATATTGTTTTCTCAGAGCAAATTAAGTGCTTTAACAAAAAATCCCATTTGGCTCAGGGGTTTATTTACACAGTAAAATATTGTAATCATTTAGAAATAAATTGTTCTGTCATAAATACAATAAGCCTAATTGAATATTTTATATCCCCATGATCTGACGGTTAAATGAAACATTTAGTCAAGAGTAAAAAAAAAAATGGGACAAAATTGGGAAAATAACTTGTAAAATGTAGGTTAATTTTCATAACAGCCGCGTGGAGAAATAACCAAATGAGAAGTCAATGAAGTAAATGTTTTGTTTAATAAAAAAAAAATATATATATATAATTAAGAAAAATTCTATATCAGAAATAGGCCGCTATATTTACCCAAAATCACGGGGCCTCTCAAACGTAGTTTCAGCAAAATGGACGAAATGAAATGTGAAAATGGATGGGAAGAGCAAGCATGTAAAACATTTTTAAATATTTTGGCTGCAACACATTTACGATCATCTCCTACGGTGTCCATGCACCTCGCCTGGCTCCATGCGAGCGTTTAACACCCTCATCTGAATTTACCGACCTAAAGCCAGACCACAACTATATTACAAACAGCATGCGTCGCTATCATGCCATTAACTCAAAGTCAAATTTCACATCAAACAAATTACAATGGCTTTTTTTTTTACCGCACTAACCCCACTACGACAAACCTCGAGCTCATGCACTTTAAAATGGTGAAAGACTCATGCTGCATCCTGGACGATCCGCTCCCCTCTCGCTCTCCGCCTTCCCTCAACGTGCAGTCAGACTACAACCTGCATTGTTTGGAGTTAGACTCATTCTCATAACTTTTCCTAATGATTAGGCATCGCTGGTTCCGCGTTTATCCGAAAACAAATCTCGATTAATTTCTAAATATCCAACACATAATTTGCCCCCTTCTCTGCCGTATTCCCTCTGATTCACGCTTGACTCATATGGCTTCAGGGCCAATAGGGGTCCGCCTATATGGGTGCCTTGAAACCGCCTCTTCTTCTTATCCCCTTTCATCATCTAACTCGGGAAGCCTTGAAACCGCAGGGCCAGTTATTGCCTTTTCTTTTCCTTTTTCTCTTCTTTTTTTTCTCTCCAGACAACCCAATGCGCACTGGCTAACAGCCAATCACAGTCTTGTTTACATTCTGTGACTGACAATGCTCGGGCGCCGTGCCAGCCAATGAGAAGCTTACATGCAGAGGGTGGGGGTGGGGGGTTCATTTGTAAACATTTAGCATAATATAATAAGCAAAGTCCATAGTAATAACATGAGGGGGATATTGGAATTACAGTCTTGTGGGCCTGATTCAGTGTATAGTTTCAAGACATTGGCTTTGAAAGCGTGTGTCAATAAGCCTTGAGTGGCTCTAAAAAAGGACAACATATACATATAGGCCTAGAGATAGTGATAGGTGCCCTAATTATTTTTAAAGACAATTTCTGTCTCTGATATAGTCTACAATTATGTAGAAAAATATCTTTCATTATAGTTGGAATTTGGGAAAACGGAAAAATCTCTCAGAATGAATGTAGCCTATTTATTATTTATGCCAATTTTATTTTGTATCATTATTTCTCCACTTAGTGATTTAGCTATAGAGGTATTTGTATCCTGCACCTCTAGATACTATTATTCTTTGTTTGGTTTTGGCATTGTTTACATTAATATAAGGCTGACTACTCTCTACAGATGTAATAAACACCTCTTTGTAGGCGTATAGCTCCTGGCAAATGCCATATAACCAGGGTAATGTCAATCGTTTGAATTCAAATTTGGAGAATTATCCAAGCAGGCTAATGCAAAATTAAACTGAGTTTTTTTTGTAAAAACATGCATTGTCCTATATTCAAGTAATTCTGAAGATTATATTTTTGTGTTTTACATTATTTAAATGACATTAGCCTAATATGGCTGCTGCCTTTTGGTCCTTTTATCACGTATAGCCTGTGCTCAGGCTCTCACTACTGAGCTCCATTGTGAGAGACCTCGAACCATCCCGTGCTTTAAATCTGGCGCGTCTCACTCTGTTCAGCGTTGCCAGTCTCCACGCCATTGGGCCGCGCTGCAGGCCAATCACGACGTTCGGTATCTCCGGGCGGGCGGCACGAGCTCATTAACATGCACGCTCTCCGACCAATGGGAGGGCGTGTTTACCCTGCCCTGAGACGCAAGGTACGCAGTTGCACCGGGAGAGAGAAACCGCTGCTTCGGAGATCCGAGCCGCGATCCAGCCAGGCCGGAAGCCGTAGTCCCACTGCTTCCATAGACTGATTCAGAAAGCTCCAGCACAGCCAGTCTCACATGGAGATACTACTGTAGGACTACACTCCAACCCACATGGTTTATTTCAGAGAATTTGATTTTTAAATGGGCGACGCACTTGGTCTTTTTCCTTCCCTCCCTGTGTTCTGTGATTTTATAATGTATTGTTATGAAAGGATTTAACATACCAGTAAGTAATAATCTTATATCCTTTTTTATATTTATTCAATAAAATATTTCAATGGGCCTGTTTCCTCCTCTGCAGTTACAATGACATGGGCTGTATAAAGTCTAAACTGCTTAATGTGACGTGTTGTTCATAATATAATATGAAATGAGTGGCCTGTGTTTGAGTATTCTATGTGGAATAAACCGACGATTTAATGCAGTAGGCAGACAAAAAATACTGCTTGAATTATTATTGTAATTATTGGTAGCAGTAGCCTAATTAAAGTAATATTATTTGTAGTAGTAGTGTATAGCCTAATAACAATGCTCTAGTTCCATTATATTTTTTACGTTAGGAGTATTTTTTGTATTTAGCTAAACTATTTAATTATTGATCGACGAAGCCTATTTGCTTATGTTTTGTTTTAAATTATCCAAATTTATAAAAACGTAGCAAGCTTCGTATTTTTAATCTTTGATTTAATTTGTGCAATTGATTCAGATTTGAAAGCGTATTGAAAAACTATTCGAAAATGTCCACCTTTTAGCCAGTCGTTGGGTGTAAAATGTGGTCGTCTTTATGTTCCAATAAACTCAAAACGTAGAATTGGCATTAGTGAGGCCGGGAGACGTGAGTGTGCTCGCCCCGGCCGAGGTGCACTCTTTGTCGGCCAGCTCAGCCACGGAGGACCGCTCACCTCGCAGCACTATCCGACCTATACAGCGACATTTGATTTATCATCTGCGTCCGGGGCTGTCGATTGGAATCTGCAAATTAATCGACAGTTTCTTAATGAATTGCATTAGGGGCGTCGATTAGCCTATGAACGTTTTATTATTTTAGCCAAAATTAGAGCGAGCATTTTTTTAGGAGGGTTCGCACATTAAAAAGGTTACAACGAAAAACAAACAACGGTGGGGATTTACGCTGCTGCAATAAAATGAATCTGAATGTAGGCTACATTTCGAAACATTTAGTAGGCTACAGCAGCAGTATCTTCATTGCTCCGTGCATGTTGAATTATTTTAACTGTGGTTAGTGGACTGAATGAGTGGGGCTGAACGCTAAAGCATGGCGAATGGGGGAAGGCAATGGCTGACTGCAAAGCGCTACCACACAGTATCGAGACAAAGGCAGTGCTCCTGACGGGCGGCCATTCACCTTGGATCTCAGTCCACAAACTGAATACTCGCCTATCATTTTAGACTAGGGCAAAGGCGTCTCAATACACGCTCAGGGCCCCCACATGCATACGTACACACATTAGCTCACGAAGCCTTGTTTGATACGATTTTGTCCCAGGGAGCTCCGTATGGAGGGATTTTATTGTTGTGGATGTAGCACTGAATTGTCGTCCAGGCTCTTACTGGCTGCATGGCGAGATAATAGCCTAGTGCTGAGAGTAAAATGGAACATGTTATGAGAATATGCCTGTTCATTCTTACACATTGTAGAATCCCATTTGATTTTCTTTCTTTTTTTGTATTTGATAGTAAAGCAATACTTTTATATTTGTGGGAAGCCCCTAAAACGCTTCCAGAAACAGGGACTTCAAATTGATGTATGATGTAAAATCAGGCAAATTAACCTTCTGTGTTAGGACAGTTCAGTCGTGTAAAATGTATTTATTTATTTAGGCCTACTGATTTGGAACCATATAAAAAAGCTGCCTTCTGTTTTCCTGCCTTGTTTTTTAATTACTCACAGCCATCACCGAGGCATAGAGACGGACAGCTTTACATGGTTGACTAAATAATAGACCTATACTGTATTTCCACAGTGATTGTACATTTTAGACATTTTTATTTTCTAATTATTATTATTTTTTTTTTGACTTTATGGTGCTATTGTTTGTGGCATGGCAGATAATGTGGCCTTCTCCTTACCTGAAATAGGTCAGGGCAGATAAAGACAGTGAGAGTGCAGTTATTCTCTATCTCTCTCTCTCTCACACACGCGCACACACACACACACACACACACACACACACACACACACACACACACACACACACACACACACACACACACACACACACACACACACACACACACACACACACACACACACACAGGCTACTGAGAAAGAGAGGGAGATAGAGCGAGTCCCTGACTGCTGATGCATTTATCTGTTGTGGAGCGGTGTCTAAATTATTTTCTTAATACCAGGTGTATTGCTCTGTGATGTGTTTCTCAACGTTATGGAGAAACGGCGCAGGTTGTTGGGCCTTCATGTCCGCTAATTGATCGATGAATGATGCAATTATTTTTCAATTGCCAGTTTTTCAGATAAACTAGGTTGTTTTTGCACTCAGCACATAATGACATATTTGGTTATTAATGCCGATTTTATACACAAGATCGCTGCAGTGCGAATACGGAAAATAATCTTAAATGTATCGATGAGCTCGACGGAGGTTAGAGGCAGGGGAAGAAAAAACGCCTGTATCAGCCCGAGACAATAGGACGAGCAGGAGAAGGCAAGGCAGCGTTGTTCACCTTGAGGCTGAGCAGGCTTCCGTCATTTTAACCAAACAGGACGACACACTCCCTCCTGTATAACAGAACTACCATTGATTGTTGCAGCAATCATGATTTCATACAAAAAATATATATTTTTTTTTGCATGTTATTAGCCTTCTGCTTATAGTGGTTTTGAGTGACAGCTGGCAACTGCTGACGTGTCATCCGAATGAATTGCTAGGGTAAAATACGATGTGAACATTCTAAAATAGAAAGGAATATATATGGGAAGCCTGAATGTGTCAATTTGCTCGTTGTGCCTTCGTCTGTGGGAAATAGAGTACTCGTATCCATATGATGCATATTAGGCCCATGTCCCAGGCTGATCAATAGAGCTGAATGTGAGCCTGCCTCAGTGGGCTTTTGGACGCCTCGCTGGCAGTTTGTGTCCGCAGTGACTTATTTAGTAGCCTATCATCAGGGTTAAATCGAAAAGGTGGATTTCAGCTTTAAGCAAAAAAAGAAGAGAGAAACACTTGACATGACAGAAAGGTAGGCTATTAGTTTACAGCAACATCTAATGGAGCGTGTGCTAATGGGTTGTTTTCCCTAACATTCTGTTATACGACTCAAATGCACTGTTAGTATTTTGTCATCGTAACAGGGCTTTCCATTTGTCTTCTTGATATTGACAATTGCTTTGCTTTTTTCCCCTCTTTTGACAGAAAAGATGATCGGGAGCTACGTTTTTGGCTGGGGAAGCCTGCGATCGACTAACTGCAACACATAGATCCGAAGGAAAGGATTATTTTATGGGTTGCATTTGATCTTCCCTGACCTGCCCTATCCGGATTTCGGATTTATTCGACTATTCTTCGGAATGGAAGGACGGGATTTCGCTGCTCCGGCCCACCTTCTCTCAGAGCGAGGCGCCCTGGTGCACCGGGCCGCCTCTCGGATCGCTCCCTCGGGCCACAGCTCTGTGCAGCACGCCGGTCACTTCCCACCGGGAAAATATTACCCCTCGCACATACCAATGGCTCCCCACTCAGGTTAGTCAAACATCTCGGGCGTTTTGTCACACAAGAATGCTAGAGCTCTGCTGTAATGCCACCCCCCCCCCCCACCCCCATATAGCGCCAACATAGCCTACATCCTACCACTAAGCTGGCTGTTGTTTCAAATGCTCTTCTCACAACGTTGCGCCATAACGCATGTGCATCTTACCAGCGTGAACACTGCTATGGCCTGCATATGTGTGTGCTGTGGAAGCCTACCAAAGCAAATTATATTTTTTTATGCACAAAAGAGAAAAACGGACGGGGCTTTTTGTGTCAAATAAATGGTTGCTCAGGTGTGACTGTTGACAGAGTTTCTCTATTAAAATATCATCAGGCGGAATTTGATTTACGCATGCGGGCCTACGACCAGGAATTGTGATTAGGCTGAACATTTATCGCTTAAATATCTCAAAGGTAGTAAAGTCACCTTAGTAAAACAAATAGCGATTTGATAAGTGTGGTAAATGCCATGGTATTTATAAAATGGCATTTACGATCATGGTTTAGCTTGCGCACGCGGTGTAACTGCTCTCCCATTGGCCCTGGAGCTGAATCTGAAATGCGATTTTTTTGTCACTACACGTTAAATTGATAAGTGTCAAAAACCAGTGCCATGACCAGCACCAAACCCTACAACCCCCGAGCCATACCCAGAGTCTCAGGCAGAGACAAAGACAGACGATGGGTGGACAGGTCGGCCTGGGTTACAGTGTTTTGGACGTAGTGGGAAGAAGAGCAATACTAGAAATACTGCTCCTAAATTTGGGCTTCAATCGGCGTTGGGGTGCAAATGTCTTCACAGTGCATGCATTGGATTTAACAAGTGCCTTGGGTATCTTGTGTACCCAAACGTGCACCTTTAAAACATATCAGTCCATACATGATTTGTGTACACATAAGACGAAGAATATTCAACTTAGTCAAGACTGCTAAACAGAGTCGTCTATTAAAAAGCTGATATATTTTTAAAATGTAGGGAGTGGAAAAAAACAATATAAGCAACACAAATGCAGTCACATGTTAAGCAATATACAATATGAAACCTTGGCTTAAATTATATTCATGTTTTTTTTTCTTCACGAGATTGTGTCACCTGATTTATGATTCTTTTTGAGGGTGATTTGTAACTACCCTTTTCAGATATTTTGGATTAATTCTAATTTAAATATATAATAATCTTCCTCATTTTGTGTTCATATAAAGACAACAGAACAAGACACTCAGCGTTGAAAATGGGATGCATCGCAATGTACTGTTGTTGCTCTCATCCTGTCGACCCCCTGTAAAACTAAATACGTTTAAATAAGTGTCCAACGGTGGCATATTGATCGCATCAGACAGTAACACTGCTGGAACTATGTCCTTTGAAAAGATCATGTCAATGTGAAATCTAAAAACACACAGATGCAACTCAGCTGCTGACCAATCTTGGGTCGCTGAAAACAAAAATAGTAAGCCCTTATTATTTTATTATTATGTTACTTTATGTAACATATCAGCTCAAACTATAACAGAGTCCTATGTGGGATTAGTGTAGGTGGATGGTGTAGGCGTTTGAATACAGAATCCTCTTACATTACATTTTATTTCTTCAGTTATATTTTAATATAAAATGAAAACATTTTACCATAGACAATTCTGTGATATCAATAATATGTATTTTCAAATGTATTGTGTTTATGAATATTCTGGATTCATTATGTTGAATATGAGGCATATTTAGTCATTCAGGATAATGCATGAGCTCAGTTCAACCATTCATCTCTCACCATGCATCTTTGCTTTTTGGCAGTACACACACACACACACACACACACACACACACACACACACACACACACACACACACACACACACACACACACGCACGCACGCACGCACGCACGCACGCACACACACACACACACACACACACACACACACACACACACACACACACACACACACACTGTGACTGTGTACGTATGTTGTTTTTTTATTTTCTTATAGATGTTTTATTGAGAGCATAAAGGCTAATGCTGGCTACAGGGTATAAGGTGCTCCCCCAGCCCCCAACCCGATTCGCTGTTTCCTTTGTAGTATTGCGCTGCACCAGCAAGAATACCTACCCTCCAAATGTCATCACCGTTCAATGAGCAGCACAGGTGGTTTATTGTTCTCCCCACATGGGTGTGACTACAAGAGAAGTCTATCTAATATCCTCAATATTTTGGTAAATGACTTAATTCTTAGCATTTCAGGTATTTTATTGAATTAAGATAAATGATCTTTCCACATGAGCTCACGGTATATCTATGTAAATGGCCTCTGGGCACCGTTAGATATTACTTGGTTACCATGCTCTGCTGATGAACAATCTTTGATTTATAATTTTAATAATGTTTGAAAATGTCAAGCGTGACATAATGCAAATATGTGTATGAGACGTGACGCATAATTCACAATTATGCTCGGTACATATTTGTAGGATGGTCACCAAAACTATCACAAAATGGCAATTTATAATCCCTAGAAAAACACTCAACAAAAAAGGAACAACATTTTTACCGTTCCAAAGACATTTTCCTTTTTATTCACATTGAATCAAGTGGGTTTTAAAAAAAAAAAAATTCAGCAATTAATTAATTATTTTTTTTTCACTCAGTTTACCCACATGAATACAGGCCAGTATCACATCATAAGAACAATGAAATGCTAGTTTAGATTGTCTGACCAAACTGGTCCTTATCTATAGGCCTTGACAGAGCAGGTCAGTATTGACCCCTTGTAGTGTCCAGAATGGATGGTAGCAACATTAGCACTACTGAGAATGTTGTTTGTTGCTTGTTTTGGATCCCATCAGTGTATCTGCGCTTCCCCCCAGGGGGACTAACTTGCACACTGGCTAACATCATTTTTCAAAGAGCATGAATATTTTGGGGTTGATGTTAAAAAAACACAACACAAGAGGCAAGTTTATGATGTGGCTGCTTGAAAGGGCTCTTCTGACTTTTGCAGAGGTGCTGTATTTTTCGTTAGCGTTCCATTCAACCCCTCTGCGTTGTTCTTTGGGGGGTTGTAGACATGTAATAAAGTTTGGGAGGACAATTATTTTCTTTGCACACACTGGTGAGATTGGTGCAATTATGCAAGCGCGGACGCGGTCATTTACTTTTACCTTCTTTCCCACTGAACCATGTTAACATAGAACTGGCATTTGCCTCTGTCCATCTTCACTTACTACGAGCCAGTCATTTGTAATGCATGTCAGGTGGTCGATTTATAGTTTGCACTTGCACTGTGTTCTTGGAATGTGACATTGGAGCATCTTCTCTGTGTGTGTGTGTGTGTGTGTGTGTGTGTGTGTGTGTGTGTGTGTGTGTGTGTGTGTGTGTGTGTGTGTGTGTGTGTGTGTGTGTGTGTGTGTGTGTGTGTGTGTGTGTGTGTGTGCGTGTGTGTGTGTGTGTGTGTGTGTGTGCTTGCTGATACAGAGAGACACACAGGACTATAAACTCATCTAATATGTTCTAATTCAGACAGTTCCTTTACAAGATCTTTAAAATCAGTAATTTTATCTTGGGGTTGGCTCCGGTCGCAGTCCTGGAGACAGTCTTCACTTGGCTGTGAGACTGGGGGATTCAGATATAGGAGAGTGTCAGAGGAGGAGACACAGTGGAGTTGTCTTTACTGCTGGCATTTATGGCTGGCGGGCTCATCTTTCAGCCATATTGTTCTGATCAGCGTGCTCTGGCTGAGGTGTGGCTGTGTGAGAGCGGCGGGGGGGTTCAGGAGCGGCCCATGGCTGAGCTCTGCTCTAAACACCCCGTGTAATCAAAGGTCATATATGTGTCATCTGCCTCACTCTTTCCTCCCCCTTTTCCTTCACATGTCCTCTGTCTCTCTCTCTCTCTTCCATAAGCCATCCTCTCTCTCTCTCCTCCCCTCCATTTCTCACTGGCCTTTCTTTTCCAGCAGGAAGACCCTTGTGTCTGGGAAGCGGTGGTCTTCCTGCCACTTGTGTTGTAGCCACCCTCCCCTGCCCCGGGCCATTGTTGCAGACCCCACCTTTGTGTGTTTTTTACGGCTGCTGTTAAAGATAAAAAACAGTCCCCTCTCACCCCCTTTATTGTTTTCTGGTAGGATGTCCCTGTCATTCCCTTGGTTTTTATGTCCTTGCTGGATATCCGAGCAGCTTCCCCCTTCAAAGGTTTAGCATATGCTCTCTGCCTTGCCTTCTCACATTTCTTTGGGGGAATAAATACATTTACTGAGACTTTTATTGAACATCTCATTGCTGGAATACCCCAAGGGTCTGTGGTTATTAGGAAGAAGATTCAAAGACAAACACAGGAGGTTAGCGGAGTTAGCAAATGGTTGGTTACAACCAGGATCTTCTAAAGACCAAACCTCAGAGTGAGTGGATGAGGGTTGTTCATGCGGAAGACATCTTCTTCCCCCTCCCTATTCCTTGTTGACCCCAGACAAGAGTGGTGGCTGGAGCAAGTTGTGTCCTCGGCTTACTTATTTAGTAGCACAGCACCTTGCTCCAATTGAAGGCCTGTGCATGTCCTTTCCACTCCAAATCTAACCATTTTGAGAGAGGAATTCCAGAGGTGAGCCTTGCCTGAGTGAAAAAAATGTACCTTGAATAACCCTTTCTAAATATTACATTAAAATACTATAAGTTTCCGGGAGTCGCCCGTGGAAGCAATGACAGAACATGGGTCTGAGGCCAAGTTCCATTTTGCTCGGGCCTTGTGTACTACTTACCCTCTCTCTCTCTTTTGCTCCAGCTCTGCAAAACAGAGTGTGAAGCGTGGCCCTGTTGTCAGCCTTGTTTGTGGATTGTTTGGAAATGACACAGTTCAGACCCAATGTCACAGCTTAGTTCCCCTGAATGGTGGACGTGTTGCTTAGCATCCTCCACCTGGCTGAAACAGCACCTTGCACGGTGCTGCCGCCATCTGTCACCTTCCCCTGACGCTCCAGCTAGAAAAACCCATACGGATAGCAAGGGCAGTGGACTGTCTTTGGAAAAGGATAAGTCCCTTGCATATTTGCAAATGCTCTTGATCACTAGGGGAAACATGCACTCATGTATTGAGCCCTAGGCTTCCCCCCTGACATTTGCTTGTCACTGGAACATCTCAACCAGGTGTCCAATAACCAGTCATCAAAAAATAAGTAACCGCATCTGGAACGTCTCACACTCATGCAACTTAAGTGACAGATTTGATGTGGGCTCACTTCATTTTCCTCATCAGCAAAAGAGTCCTCAGAATGGGAAGACTTAAGCTGTGTGGCTTTGCGAGCGAGTTGTGGCCACTGAGTGAGAAGTCTCTTCAAACAGAGCGCCACCGACACCACACCGCATGGCATGGTGCCACAGCAGAGCCCTCACCTCCAGCATGGGGCGTGTACGCAGGGCAAACACAAAGGAGACCTACGGGCCAGAACCGCCGGCAGTGTATCGGATTTCAGGGCATCATATTTCAAAACCTTCAAAACGCTATATCTATATTTACACACACACACACACACACACACACACACACACACACACACACACACACACACACACACACACACACACACACACACACACACACACACACACACACACACACGTGAGCATGAGGAAGTGACAGGTTGCATTAAGAATCCAACGAGGCTATGAAAACCTTTTGTTCACTTCCCATGACGAACACACACACACACACGCGCGCATGCACGCAGGCACATACACACACACACACACACACACACACACACACACACACACACACACACACACACACACACACACACACACACACTGAAACTAGCTGGACTAAAACATATATAGTTGCGAGATTGAATATTCTGATACATTTGCCCAAAGTCAACTACTGCTGTTTTGTTTGTGATTTGGATCTTTCTCTCTCTCTCTCTCTTTCTCTCTCTCTCTCTCTCTCTCTCTCTCTCTCTCTCTCTCTCTCTCTCTCTCTCTCTTTTCTTCCCCTCCCTCATTCTCCCTGCCTCTCCCAGTATCAGGCTGCTTCTCATCAGACAGCCCCAGGCCCACCTCGCTGAATGGCCGTATTGCATGTGACAGCTGTTACACATTATTAACAGCTCAAGCAGAAAATCCTGACGACTTGTTTTTTAATTTAAATTGTATTATTGCAATCATTCAGTGAAAAGAACAAAAAAGGGCCGTTGCCCTATTATTTTTGCACAGATTTGTGGTCAGTGACGATACTGTATGCACGTGAGGTTGAATGAGAGTTTGTGTGTGGTTTATGTTTGGGTGGGCGGATGGGTTAGCATGCGCGTGTGTGTGTGTGTGTGTGTGTGTGTGTGTGTGTGTGTGTGCGCGTGCATGCGTGTGTGTGTGCGCGTGCCTGCGTGTGTGTGTGTGCTGGGCTGGGCTGTGTTCTTCAGACACCCCCCACTAGAGCTGAGGCACCCTGTGGTTGGCTGTTGGGCTCAGACAGGTGCATTGTTAACCTTCTAACGTTTGCTTTTGTCCCTGCTGGATGCGCTGGTGCACCTAGTTGGATTTGGTGCTGGTGATGCAGCATGTGTAGGTATTCCTCTGCCCATAAGAGGGATTTTGAAAACCACACTGACTCATATGTCAGTCACCAGTTCAGCATGGTGCCTGTCCAGTTCTATAAACTTCTGCAAAGAACGGACTGAAGTTTCTGTTGTAGCACTAACATGTCGTTACAACTCAGCACTACCTTTACCTTCTGTATTCTGAGATTGCCTATTTCAAATCAAAGCAGACTATTCATAACTGTACAGTAAGATGGCATGTGGTAGTGGGGCAAGACTGAGAGCAGATACTTTCAAATAATGGACCACAGTTTGTGACTGTTAGTGGAGAAGCTGGGCGGTTGTGACACAGTACCAACCAATAAGGTGCGCTGCTTAATATATGCAGAGAGATTTGCCATTAAATATACATGCAGTATGCCTCTCAAGGATGTGTCAGCCCTTTTGTGAGAAAACAAAGATTAGCATCAGGAATTCCATTTTAATAAGTCTCTTGGGACCATCCAACCAGCTGCCTTGTACTCAATCCAAAGGGGACTTGTTGCTGTCTCTCTCTCTCTCTCTTTCTCTCTCATTTTTCTTCCCCTCTCTTGCTCTCTCTCTCTCTCTCTCTTGCATGGATTTCCTGTGCTCTTTTTGACATTGATAAGAACGATAATCCTGCTCTCTCCCATCCTCCTGCTATTTATTTTGTTGTCAAATGACTTGTTTTACACCACACATGTCTTTCATGTCTACATTTTTCTGTCTTTGATGATCGGTGTCTGTACCCTGTCTGTCCGCTCCTCCCACCGCTCATCCCCACTTCTCTTCTACAATCATTCTCCACCATGTTTTCTCACTGTTGGACCCTCCACATCGTTTTGTAGGTGTTATCTGTTTTTTTTTGTCCACTCTGACCACTAGGCTACACTGCTTCCCCTCTCTGATACAGTACTGTATGTGTCCTAAAGGATCTGGGGCAAGTGACTGGCTCCTCAGCAACAGATGTGTGTTTGTCTGCCGGTGTTGCATGCATTAGCTCTCTCTCTGCTTGCCAATGCACAGGCCACTGACCAACCCTCTGGTCAGGGTGGGGGAGGGGCCGGTCTGAGTTTGTGTGTATGCACGAGAACGAGACAGACAGACAGACAGACAGACAGACAGACAGACAGACAGACAGACAGACAGACAGACAGACAGACAGACAGACAGACAGAGAAAAAGAGCGACAGCAAGACTAGACGCACCCTGTCACATGCTGTCACATACACTTACTGGTGCATTGCAAGCAGGCACTTTCAAATCGCACACACAGACAGACACACACATACGCGTGCACATGCACACAGACTTGCACGTCATACACATTCACACATCTTGCTTCCCAAGAGGCCATGGGGCCAGTGGGACAGAGCAAGCATTAGAGTCTGGTTTGTCTGTTTACATCTAATTATAGAAACAGGACTATTTCTGCCACCACTGCGCCAGCTTTTTATATTCTTAACAGAGAGAGAGAGAGAGGGAGAGAGAGGGAGAATGAGAGAGAGAGGAAGAGAGAGGGAGAGAGAGAAAGAGAGAGAAAAAAAGTGAGGGGAGAGGGAATAATAAGAGCCGGTGAAAAAACAAAGCTTTGACATCCTTTTCTCACAATGGTGAACGGTTATCTCATCCCCTCAGCACTGCTACAGTCTGCAGGCTCTCAGTACAGTACAACAGGAGACAGAGGGGGGTGGGGTTGTCTTGTATCAGAAGCCCTCATCCCGTGTAACATGAATGTGCAAATTTACGGGAAGACAGCAATGGCAAGACAAGCAAATTTATTCTCCCCATTAGCCTCAGTCATACATTCAGTTGACAATCCCCCCGCGATAAAAAGAGAATCATTTCTCTAACCCCTGGCCTGTGGGCTTTAGTTGTGATCCAGTGGAAAGGGCTGTCCATCTCAACAGTCAAAACAAAAGGACGAAAGAGTTGATATTGAGGATTAGAGTTGTATAAAATGTATCTAGTATTAAAGAGACAGGGCCAGTGTGGTAGTTAATCCTCAAGCTTGGTGGCTGATATCCAGCTGAGTAGCTGTTGTTAGCCAGGGGGGCCTGGAGGGGGGAAGCTGCGCTGCCAGTCGGCCCGCCTGAGGTGAGAGCCAGATCAGGGCAGGGTTGGGCATGTGGGTCTGGGCCAGACAGGTGCAGTGGCTCTCTCAAAGAGCCCCGTAGGCGAAGTGCAAAGCCCGCTGGATGCAATCTGAGCCAGGTGCTTCCCATCCCCCTTCACAAATATACATAAACCACTACATAATGGAAATGTGTGCTTGCAAACACCCACCGCCGCCATCCACGGCACCTCTTTTATTCGTAGACATGGCAGGTAAATTAATTGGCCGTGAGTATGTAACGTATATGCCGAGATAAAGGTGCGCTGTCTGGCCGAGGCGTAGCGCAACGGCCATAATGATGGCTCCATTGTGTTGATGTGCAGGGGGGTAGTTAGCGACACAGCCAGCGGGGCCCTCGCTGGAGGGCTGGATAGCCTCTGATTAATAGTGGGGAATGCTTTGAAGTGACACCCAAGTGCACAGGCTCACAGGCTAATAGCAATACCATCAGTAAGGGAGCGCTTCCTCTTCCTCAGTCTTCATTAGCCAACGTTTCCCCGGCGTTATCACGCCACCCTCCCCTTTACACGCCCGCCTCATCTGCAGAGAGCCATAAGCTCTCAGGGTTTCTTCTTCTTCTATTGTTCCATGATTTAACTGCCATTTCTATCTGTCACGTTTGGTAAAGATAGGGTTTGTTCTTGAAGGCAGCGCAATGGGAAGGCAGAGAGCAGGCCTTTACTCATACAGCTCCACTGCTAGGTGAACTGTGGCATGGCCTAAAGACCCGTGGGACTGATATGGCACAAGTGGGACACGGCTGGGGACTATTCCCAGGATCCACTTTGATCTCCCATGCTGACAGACAAGCCACAGCTGTGGGTGTGTCCGTGTGAGTGAGTGAGTGTGTATGGGTGTCTGTGTGTGTCTGTGTGTGTGTGTGTGTGTGTGTGTGTGGTGTGTGTGTGTGTGTGTGTGTGTGTGTGTGTGTGTGTGTGTGTGTGTGTGTGTGTGTGTGTGTGTATGTGTGTTTAGGAAGCGAGTCGTGCAGGCAGGGTTGGGTCTGTCAGCTGTTGGAGTAAAGTAAACTATTAGCGGTGGGAGAAGGCTGTGTTTCCAGTGAAGAATTAGAACCACTTCTAATTGCAGAGAGGTTGGGCTATGATTACATGCTGGCTAATGCACTGACAGACCTCTCACTTGGCTGGCTCTCAGAATGCTGCTGAAATGGCTCAATGCCTTTTGGTTATACAGCATAATGGGAGGGTGTGTGGATGCGTGTGTGTGTGTGTGTGTGTGTGTGTGTGTGTTAGCTGTGTGGGTGGCTGTCTAACTAAGCTAAACTTGCTTCTAAAAGACTTGACTTTTCTGTGCTTTTGGCATGTGTTTGTGAGTTATGCATTTTGCTTGCATACATGTGTGTGTGGGTTGGTGTGTGTGTGTGTGTGTTTTCCATGTGTTAACTGTGCTTTGCTTGTTTCTCGAGTGCCTGTCGTTATTTCTAGTGGAGGCAACTTTTCTTTCAAAGTCAAAACTGGGCTGGCCCGACTATCTCTGCACAGTGCAGATGAAGTGTGTTTCTGAGTTTTTTTGTAGGCCTACGCATGTGATGTATTGTGTGTGTGTGTGTGTCTGTGTGTGTGTGTGTGCGTGCCCACGGGAAAGAACAATCAAAGAAGCTATTGTATGAAAGCAGTGAGAGAGGAAACAGAGTGGCAGGCAGCGGAGAGGGCAGCATGTGGGGGTGGACAGGGGGGGGGGGGCCGATGCAGGTGCCTAATTCTACCTCAGCCCTGGGCCTTTTATATTCCACCCATCTCTCTCTTCTCCACTTCTGCATGGGGATGCTGCTGCTCTGCTATATGTGGTAAATCCACCTGCTTCAATTACATAGTTGATAGATAGATATATTAGACAGTAATCAGAATAATAACATACACACAGATGGATTTAGACAGCATTATACTGTAAATCGTTTGCATGTGAGCATTTTAAGAAGTTGTGTTGCATTTTACAATTCATAATTTGAATGACTCAGGTGTGCAGACGCTCCTGTTCGCCATAATCTGTGCTTTGCTGGCAAGTGCCTTAGATCACATTACATTCCCAGCAGATGGGATGACACTTATGGGAGTGTATGTGCTGTTTCTTCATCTGGCCCTTAGGTCCGTGTTATCTCTCTTTTAACTAGACAGAATACAGATACCATTGTGGCTTCTCCAGGTGTCAGGAGGTTACAGAGAAGGTGTAACACAGTAACAGGAATTTATTTTTTCCTCTGTGCTGATGACTTGCAGGGTTAGTGATGGGTCATAGATAAGCTGGGGTGTTTCTACACAAGGGGCTTGCTCAAGAGAACTACAGGGCTCATGGGTTTTCATGCAGGAGGGCTTTCCGGATGTAAGCAATATACGGCTGAAGCTACTGCTATCATAGATGGACTTGGTGGTGCACATGTGGATTTGATAGCTGTTGTTAGGGAACAAAACAGGACATAGCGATTTGGTTCATTCTGGTGCTAAGGAAGGACCGTAGCTTCCTGTCTAAAAGCGCAATAGACCAGTGAGGTATGAAGAGAGAAATGGTCATGCCCTTGTAACAACGCATCACCAGACCAAAGTCGTCTGTAGACATGGAAACTGGATGGATCAATAGCGCTGGCGTGGTGTGGCAATAGAGTCAGCCATGCAGCTGTCAGGCCAGGGAAGGAGAGGATGGTTGGGGGCATACTGGAACATGCAATAGTGCTGCAGATGTCGGTTATTTTAGAGAAATCATTTTATGTATGCTAGTATCGAGTCCACTACATTTGATTTTTTTT
>NC_137220.1:26523697-26553697 GCF_949987685.1 Ammodytes marinus | reverse complement strand
CAAAATGACAAGCACAGACAAGTAACATGACACAACCACTATTCCATAACAGGTTGGTGTTGTGTGAAAAACATAAAACAAGTAGCATACAGACACAGATAAAAGTGAATGAACGTATATCACATTAAAACACATACCGTATTTTCCGCACTATAAGGGGCACTTAAAAGCCTTTCATTTTCTCAAAAAACTAAAGTGCGCCTTATAATCCGGAGCGCTTTATATATGGATCAATTGGTTAATTGGTTGATCCATACTGGTTTGACAGAGCGCCTTGAGCGCTAAAGGCGCTCTGTCAAAATGTTTCAGGGTGAAAAACCAATAAAAACTATTTCATAATAATAAAATGTTCCAGTAAACTACAAAGCTGCACTGCTTGTAGCATTACGGCTACCGTAGTCAGTAAACTTTTATTTTGAAGCAGAAACACTAAGCGCTTCCTAGTTCCTAGCCCTGCTGCGCTTCGACCGCACCAGGCTTTTCTCGCTTGTGTGATAATCAAAGTTCATTTCGGACACTGAAACCCATCGGTAACAGACCTGTCGGTGTTTGCACCATGGGCAGAGGATCATACACTCAACAAAAATATAAACGCAACACTTTTGTTTTTGCTCCCATTTTTCATGAGATGGACTTAAAGATCTAAAATTCATTCCAGATACACAATATTTCCATTTCTCTCAAACATTGTTCACAAATCTGTCTAAATGTGTGATAGTGAGCACTTCTGCTTTGCTGAGATAATCCATCCCACCTCACAGGTGTGCCACATAAAGATGCTGATCTGACATCATGATTAGTGCACAGGTGTGCCTTAGACTGTCCACAATACAAGGCCACCCTGAAATGTGCAGTTTTGTCTCACAGCAAAATGCCACAGATGCCACAAGCATTGAGGGAGCGTGCAATTGGCATGCTGACAGCAGGAATGTCAACCAGATCTGTTGCTCGTGCATTGAATGTTCATTTCTCCACCATAAGCCGTCTCCAGCAACTTCGCACAGCCATTGAAGAGGAGTGGACCAACATTCCACAGGCCACAATTGACAATGTGTTGCACTGCATGAGGCAAATGGTGGTCACACCAGATACTGACTGGTTCTGAGTCCCCAGACCCCCAATAAAGCAAAAAAATGCACATTTCAGAGTGGCCTTTTATTGTGGACAGTCTAAGGCACACCTGTGCACTAATCATGATGTCAGATCAGCATCATGTGGCACACCTGTGAGGTGGGATGGATTATCTCAGCAAAGCAGAAGTGCTCACTATCACACATTTAGACAGATTTGTGAACAATGATTGAGAGAAATGGTACAATTGTGTATCTGGAATGAATTTTAGATCTTTATGTCCATCTCATGAAAAATGGGAGCAAAAACAAAAGTGTTGCGTTTATATTTTTGTTGACTGTATATCCCCGCTGACAGAGCAGTCGAGCCGGTGTTACCCAGGCAGCGCTTGACAGGCTCACGGGGTTAGCATCCGAGCTAGCGGGGCAGTTCGGCTGCTATCCCCTCGGGCTGTTTTGTTGACGTTCCCTTTAGCACAGCTCCATAGTGGATGCATAACGCAACCCCAGTCAAACGTTTGACTGCAGTATCTTCTATTCTATGCACCTTATAATCCGGTGCGCCCTATCTATGAAAACAGTTCTAAAATAGGCCATTCATTGAAGGTGCGCTTTATAGTCCGGTGCGCCTTATAGTGCGGAAAATACGGTACACATTTAAACTAAGAGAAAAGCACATAAGCACAAACAAGGAGCATACACACAGACAAGGAGCATACACACAGACAAGGAGCATACACACAGACAAGGAGCATACACACAGACAAGGATCATACATGCAGACAAAAACACAGATAGTAAACACAAAGACAAACACACTATCCTAGATTATTATGGCCGCATATTTAATTGGTCAATCAGTGTTTTATAGATTTTGAGAAGGATTTGAGTGATGTGATGTTTCTTAGTTCTGTTGGTATAGTATTCCAAGTACGTGCTGCTCAATAGTGAAAGACTGACTGCCCAAAATAACTGTTTCTACGTATATGGTATAGATACACATACACACAGGTTTGCTACTAAACCCTACTAGCTTCCTACACTGGGGTCACAGTCCAGTCAACTGCAGTCTGGAGCCTTAGCGTGTGTATATGTTTTCACATGAATGAATGTGCTTATTATGTGTTGAAGCGCCATTGTGCACCTTACTCACTCAGGTGTTCGCTATAAATCCACCTCGCCCCTTTCCTAGCCGGCTGTGGACACAGCAGGACCTTTTTGAAATCAGGGAAGGAAAGGGAGGGAGAGGGTTAAAGGGTTAGAGGGGAAGAGAGATAAATGAGGGAGGGGCTTAATGAAAGCCCTGGCTTACATGATTATGGGACTGGCTGATAGAAATCAGGATCTTTCTCAAAGAAACCAATTAACCCCCCTCCCTCCCTCCATAAGTATGCATGGATTGCTCTAATGACTCTTTACCGATAGGGCTGCTCAGTTCCCTTCAGCTCAGTATGCAGACTCATGCTGCCTGACTATACAAGGGGCTGTGTGTCTATTGTGAAAAGCATTTTTCAACCTTTAAAATATTATTTTGGCATTCTGCTCTAAACTCAAGGTTTTTGTCAGCCGTGAGTTATCCCCAACCCACCTGTCATTCTTCTCATTGGACAGTACCGGACAATGCCATGAGGGGGCTCCACCCCAGCAAGGCCTCTGGTCATTAGTGCATTAGGGGCTAGATGATGGTTGAACTCTGTGGTCAGAGTAAATAAGCAGTGTTGTAGACTGTCAACACGACCAGGCGGCTCCTTCACAGCACCCATTGTTGATATAAACTCTCTTATCTGAGAAGTGCAAAGCACAGACCCACAATAGAACACTGTGCCAGAACAAATACAGTAAGGAGATAGAAACCACACTCTCCGACACACAGACACACTCACACACCGGCTGTGGGGGAATGAGGGGCTTGGTGCTACATGTCCAAATGCTGATGCGGATGCCGGCTTCATTATGTCACGTAACAATGCATAAGTAATAACGCAGGACTGTTCAGCAGTAGTGTCTATAGGTGTTGGTCCCAGTGTGGACTCTTGGTGCCACCAGACCGTCCTGTGTTCATGAAAGCTCATGAAAATAATGTTTAGGATTTCAGTAGTTGGAGTTGGTGAAAGACCTGGAGTGGACCCTGCTCACAAAGAAAGAAGTCCAGCCTGACACTGATGAGACAAGCTCTGCCATCCGGCTTAAGTGGCCGAGCAGTTTGTGGAAGTCACAGCTGCACTATCGCCTTGTGTGAGTGTGCGTCAAACTGTGCAAGGGAGGACATTGAACAAAGGAGAGAGAGAGAGGGCACAGAAAGGAATAAGGATGGTGGTGGTTTGCTTTTCAAGCGCTTGTTCAAGCACCTGTGTCACATTTGCTATTTTTCTGTGTCAAAACATTTCAGTAACCCCTCTTCCCCTAACTGCCTCACATCACCCTCATAACTCTTCTTTATTCTCCTCCCCTGTCTCTCCCCATCCTCCTCCGCCTCCCCCCTTTCTCTCGGTTACGGCCTCTGCCAGGTCTAGACTGAGCTTGGCTCACACCCGCGTTGTGATAACTTGCTGAAAGCCGTTGCCTTCCCTGTGAATATACGCGCCTAACCCTCTCCCCGTGCTTCCTCCATTTAACTTTGCGACCACGACTCTGTGTCTCTCTCTCTTTCCACAGATTGCCCAAATCATTTCACTGGTCTGGCCTGTCTAACAGCTTGAGGCTTGCTGGCCCAACGCGTAGCTGCTGACATGTTTTAAGGGCGGCACAGCTAGGCGTATATTAAAGAAAAATAAGAAAAGCCAACATGTGCACTCAAAGGCACACTGTTCAAAGTCAGATTAATGGTTACTCTTGTATGGTTTTTATTTGAGACCTCAAACACTGCCACTAGTCCGGCTAAAAATATATGATTTTAATTTTCCGTCCAGCTAACATGTATATGCAGAGGTATTCTTGTGTGCCTTGTCAGCGCGTGTGTACTCTGCGTGTGTGTGTGTGTGTTTTTGAGGATATGCTATGGCAAACAACATGAGCAGCTGCAACACATCTGTCAACTATGATCAGATGCTGCAGGCCTCGTGTAACCCCTCAAGGCCTCCTTTCTTCCTATGTGGGTTCTAAATACGACCTGCAGACAAACAGTGAGTCGGGTGGGGGTAGTGGGGGGCACATGACCGCCCCAGCCCGCCCACCTGTCCAGCAGACTAGACCTGATCACCGCACAGGAGATAGATGACTAGCCGTGCAGCCAACCAACCAACCAGACAGACGGACAGACAAGCCCCGAGCAGTTGATCAAAGATGATATTCCTCCTCCCCTTCGTCTCCCTGGTTTGACCTTGGATTGTGCCTTTCCCTTACTCCTAGCTGTTATGGCCGACATCAAGCTAACCAGCTGGAGAGCAGAGGAGAGGAGAGGCTTTTTATGACTGGCCCTGCTCTATGTTACACTTCATCTGTCCCTGTTTCGGGGTGAGGATGACCTTCTCTCCTCATGTGCATATTGCAGGAAATGCTCCTCATTTTTACTCATCTCTGCTCAAGTGTGTTGCTGCTGCTATACAAACGTTGAGCAGGCCCCGGCCGCTGCATTCCACGGTGTCAGCAGTCAGGAGACATGCAGTAACTCAACTTTAAAGCACAGTTGGTCAGAGGTATTTCATAAAAAAAATAATAACCACAGTGTGATTTGGCGTATACCTTTTTAAGCGTTTGAAAGTGTATAGGCTGCTACAGAAGGAAATAAAGTGTTTAATCTGTATGGTCCAACTGAAGTATTGTCCGTGCACTTTCTGTAACAGCAGAAGTCAAGGGGACCCACGCTGATTACAGAGTGTGTTCTCTACCTTGTAATACTGTATATCATTTTGCCTTGGCTGCCAAGGTGCCGTGCCTCCCCTTTGTCTGTAGGTTATCGGAACAAAAAGGGCTTGCATTTGTCTTGGCCAATGTAACAAGAATGAAACATTTCTCCTTTGTTCCCTCTTGTGAAAAAGAAAGACCTTGGCTCTGTTATCTGCACTGTTCTGTCTCTGCGCCTCTGACAGGCTACATCAGGCGGAGAGAAGCCAGAGCAGGGAGCTGCCTTCTGTTTCCCTCACACACATCATTCCAGGACTTTTATCACATTACAGGCCCATCCAAGAGAAACTCACAGTACAGCAGCGAAAAAGCAGGTCTCTTTAACCACCAGGCCCTTCTCATGTCCAGCACTGCTCCCCGTCATCCAAAAGGAGGCACCGGCCGGGGCCAGATGCAGACACAGATGGAGGGGGAGGAGGGATAGGGGATGGAGAGGACAGGACATACCGACCAAGCCCTGGTCGCCAGTTGAGCAGCCGGCATGCTGATTTATAGCCGGTTCTGACTGAGGGAGGGTTGATCCTGCGATTTCACCCATAAAACTAGACGTTCATTATCGTCCTGGAGGAAAACTGATGGACGGACGAGAGCAGAGGAACAGAGTGGAAGTAGGACGAGGGAGTGGGAGGGAAAGTGGTTTTCTTTAAAAAAAGATAAAATGAAGAGAAACTGTTTCCATTTTGAATGGTGTGGATAACAGTAACTGAGGAAAGAGAGGTATAGGACATGAGGGAGGACAGGAATATGGAGCTAAGCAGTAGGGTGAAGAGGCAGAGTGATGAAGGGATGATGGAGAGGGTGTGAGGATGGAGAGGGAAAAACGGAGAAGGGGAATGAGTGATGGGGCCCATAGGAGAAAAAGGTAGAAGAGGGGATGAAAGTGAAAAAGGGAAGACATCAGGCAACAAAATCTGCCCCGATGGATGGAGCTGCTTGCTGATTAATGTGGTGTTGTGGGCATCATTATACGTCCACTGTCAAAGATGGGCAGACTTGAGTAAAGTGATGCTTATGGGGCTGCACGTGTGTTTATCTGTGTACGTATTGCGCCGCCCATTTTTGTTCTCCATCCTTAAGCTTTTCATTTCTCCTCCAAAGCAAACTGAGTTCCACAGAACACACACTCGCCTGTGGTGAGGTAACATCCACCCACATACACACTCCACTTTTCCAAACGCCTATCTAACACCGCTGGTTGAGAGAGAGAGAGAGAGAGAGAGAGAGAGAGAGAGAGAGAGAGAGAGAGGTTTAGACCACCCAGGACTGGGTAGTCACAGGGCTACTTTGATGTGGCACAGGCATATGTGCAGTGTATGGGCACAGTCTCTACTAAAACACACTAGCTGAAACATGGTTTTACTGCCTCCTGTGCGGCATCATTACTCCTCGTCATTTGAGAAGGGGGGATGCTCAAAAAAGGAGAGAGAGAGATTGAGAGAGAGAGGCAGCCACCCCCTGTGCCAGGCAGTGCCAGGCTGAAAGACTGGATCAGTATTGTTCACCCTGAGGGAGAGGAAACCTGCCCAGTGTAACCACATCTCAATTAACCAATTCAGTTCAAAAGTTAACAGGGGACTAATTAGAGAGAATAGTGCTGAGCAACTTGTTTTAATTTGCTTTTTTTCCCCCACATCCGTCTGCGTGTCCATGACCTGGCTGGCTGAGCTCTGGCTGCGTCGGCTGAAAACATGGCACGCAAGCCGCCGTTAGTCACCAAACCAGCCTCATGGCCAGATACATAAAACCAATGGATTTAGACAGATCAGTCATCAGCTGTAAAACAAACCAGATCCAGAACATTCCACGTGATGTTTCCAGTTGGAACAGGATAACCATGAAAATCCCTTATTTGAAATGGGGAGTTTTCAGAGACCTGTGGGATAATGTTCATAAGATAGTTTTTAAGTCATATCTAACGTGGCTTTTTTTTTTTTACATGTTCGCCCCCTTGTACTTGGTCCCGCAAATGGGTTTTAACCGATGCCAAATGAGGAGGTTTAGTGCCTCACTATTGGCCTGATGTAGTCTCTATTTAGCACCATCATATTAAATGACTGAGGACTCCTCAAGGCAACTGCAGGCTCCTCTCGTTGACAATATGGCCTCTGGCAGAAAATGTTTATAACTTACCATTTAAAGTACACATGTTGTCCTTGTGTTCAGGAGTAGTATAGGGGGGCTTTCTATATTGGCTTCTGCTACCAATAAAATATACGTGGGATCTAATGCACACATTGTGAAGCTGCTTTGAGCCCTGGAGCCAAATGCATGGTGTTTGGAATCAGGCTGAAAATTAGATTAGTAGAACTAAAGTGGTAGAGAGAGAGAGAGAGAGAGAGAGAGAGAGAGAGAGAGAGAGAGAGAGAGGGGTGAGAAATCCCTATTTGACTATTGTCTTTATCTCTGATTTAATTTGTCATTTTTATTTTCAGCATTTGTAAAAGGCTGGGATAATGTTGTTCCTGCATGGTTGATTCACTGTGTGTGTGTGTGTTCCTGTGTGTATGAGGAAGAGGGTGAGAGAAGTCGTGGATGTCAGGATGCAGTTTGAGGGGTGAAGGACTCCCCTGTTGTATGCGAGACCCTGGAGGATTCCTCCCCCCTTCCTCTCCTCTTTACTCCTTCCTTCATCTCTCCCATTCCCCCCCACCCCCCATACACTCATCCCTTCCTCTGTGAGATTCACAATGCTGGGAAGAAAATGTGTCATTAACAGGGGGAGACCAAAATAATGTTTATGAGCTCAGGCAGCACTAAAATCATTTTCCATATCAGTGCAACTGCATGGGCCCTGTGGGGGAGTAAATCTGATTTTCTCCTCCCTGTGCCAATGGGAAACATCATGGGAAAGAAAACAGATTGGATTGTTAGAGATGGCCTGACGCAGCTGTGGGCGGCTCTTTTTGTGTGTTTGGGTGTGTTGCTGTTTCTGTGTGTGTGTTCATGAGAGAGGAGGAAGACAGGGACAACTAGAGAGAGGGGGGAAGAGAAAGCAGAATAAAAAAAATGCCGATGTTTAGCGTGTGTTTGTGGACACAAGAATGAGATGGATGAGCCCAACTATGGTAATCACAATTTCATACCTACGGAAACGAAAGAAACGGCCCTGAAAACGCTCTCGTGTAACAATGGGTCACTTAACAAGCACACTCACCAAGGTTTGGACAGATAACAAATGGTTCTCCTTGAGGAGTGTGTAGCTTGCCCTGTATACAAAGAACAAAGTGCGTTTGGCCCTGCAAGCACTCATGCAAAATGTCAGGCCCTTTATTGACCATTCCATAAGAAAACACTTGCATTTTATCTGGACCAAGAGACAAAACAGTAATCGCTTTAGTAAGGGAGCGCGGGGAGGGATTTAATAAAGTAAAATGCTGATGGAAATAACAAGGTAGTGCTTGGAGAGAAAACAGTTGGTAATGACAGAACAGGCCAAAGAAAAGTGCACTGGTCTGGTATAATATGCACTTCCGCTTACAGCATGAACGTTTTAAGTTCTCAGAGAAAGGAGGGACCGAGGGGGTGGAGGGGGGGATTGAAGGGGGAGTTTTTGGTGATGTTGTGTTGTGACACTGCTTCTCTTGTGCGTGCTATTACATCTGTGTTGTGGGAGTAGTAGGGAATGTTACTGTGCATGTGTGGGTGGGTATAAAAGGAAGGTAATGGGCCTTGAGCTCAATTCTCCTTGGCCTGGTCCCTGCTGCTGCTGTTTCGAATCTGTCCTCCCACCTCTTGCGTCCCAGCCTGGAATGTCTTGCTTGTTTCTCCACAGATGGGCCAGTGACTCAGCACCCTTTACTTTTACACTTTCACACACAGTGGATCACAGTGATCTCCCCTAAACTTGGGTCCAAGTGAAAAGCCCCAAACACCTAACCTAGACCTAACCCTCCTTTACATCTGCCTCTTGTCCAACTGTTTGCCACTATATCCGTACCCTACCCAACTTTTGGCAAATGAAAAGCCAAAATGACCGGACCGTACCGCTCCGACCCGCTCTACTCGGTGGAAAAGAGGCATTAGTGTCCCTTGCTCTATGACCGTTTTCCTTCCTTTCCTTCCTCGGCCTTAAACCATGGGCAGTATGATCTATCTAGGTGTACTCTACCTTTAACCTCTTTACCCTTACCCCAGCATCCTGTTCCCCTGTTCCCATGTTGGCCAGCTCTTACTTTGACAGTTGGAGGTTATTTTTGTCTATCAAGCAACACACTTCCTGGCCTGCTCCTTGTGGCTAACAGCTTCACTGGTGCTGTGTGTGTGTCCAGACCATTATTTACAGTGCCCATAAAACTACTGTTGAGCAGGAACTCTTCCAGACATTGCTATCTCTAGCTCCCCACACACCACCATTGGCCCACAAGTAACAAACGTTCCCGGACAATGATAACCCTCTCTGAAAAGCAAGGCTTTATGAATGAGTAATTGTGGTAAAATGTAAGTGGAATACCCCATTGACACACACACACACACACACACACACACACACACACACACACAATACCTGTTCTGCTGTGACAGGAGAGCCAATGTTTTTCGTAGACTCCTGTACAAATAGTGATAGAGGGAATAGATGGAGAGATACATGTACTGTTCGTTCGGATGTATGTTCTATATGACATGGAGACATTTACTCCTCTTGGTTTTTCTCTGTAGAATCACGGCCTGTAAGGATCCATTGTTGTTTTCAGTCGCCGTGCCAGTTGGACTCATTTGTTTAGGATTAGAATCTCTTTCCCATATCATGTCAACTCATATATATTGTATAAACAGCTGGGTGAAGTGGGCGGGATCGTTCGCCAGACTCTCTACGAAGCCAAACTTTATTTGCATAGCACTTATGCATAAAAATTCCCAGAGAGTCCCTTTTACCCCGCCATCTCTCTTCAATCGCCAGCGAGTGGCTGACCACAAAGCCACTCTGCAAACACAGGCTGTCAACTTCAGCGAGACGACCACCAGGCGCACACAGTCACACACACACACACACACACACACACACACACACACACACACACACACACACACACACACACACACAGTCTCACACAGTTTCACACACACACACACACACACAGTCTCACACAGTTTCACACACACACACACACACACAGTCTCACACAGTCTCACACAGTCTCACACAGTTTCACACACACACACACACACACACATACACACACACACACACACACACACACACACACACACACACACACACACACACACACACACACACACACACACACAGTTTCACACATACACAGTCTCACACACACACACGCACACTACCACACACTATCTTTTGCTCTTTTCCTCTCAAACGTTTCTCACAGTCCCCCTACCCCCTCATCTCCATCTCCAGTCTAAACTATCATCCTCTATCCCTCCTCTGGATTTTGCTGCCCTGTAGTGCGGACAATCTTTTCTCCACTCTTCCTGCGTAGATCCTTTCTAAATGCTTCTTCTCCCGCACCCTTTTCCACTTGTACCACCCCCGCACTGACCACATCCACTAAAACTCACTCCACAGGCACGCAGTGTGGCAGAGTGTCAGGGGTGTGCGCTGCTTGCACTTTCCCCCACCCCTGCACTAGTGGCTCCGGCTTCAGCACTGGACCGCCTGCTTGCTCTCTCTCTCCCCCTGCTTCTGATCACACCACCCCCTGTACTGCAGTTGTAGAGTTATGGCCCACTTCCTTAGCTTCCACTGTTCCAACCACCCACCAACAAAAACAAAAAAGACAAATTCAAGGAGGGAGTTTATAAAGCAAAGGGGAGGAGGCAAGGGATTGAAACAAACAAAACTCCTGCTACAGTTGTTCCTGAAGTGACGAGGAATTTGGCTACCAGTTGTTGTAATGTTTTCAAGATGACATTGACTATTTGAAAGGAAATCCCCCCTCTCTTTTGTAGCCATTTGAAAATTCCTTGTGTGTTTTACTGTGAGGAAGTAGGCGCTGGGTTTAGTCAGCAGACCTCTGGGGTAAGCGCACTCAGTCTGTCTGGGGCCGCTGGTGTGTACAGTTGCCCAATTTCAATCCCATGTCCCTGTGTTACTAAAGAGGGTCCGGCGCACTTCGTTGTGTGTTTCATGGGTGAATATGTGTGTGGAAAGTCTGTCTGGCTTCTTCTTCTTGGGCGTTTGAATTCCTGGGTAGTACGTGGGACCGCATCGGTAGGAAAGTCTGATGAAAAAGACACTGAAGTAGTGAGGAGTGAAACTCTTACCAACAGACATCTCGCTCAATATGTTTTCACTGGGTAAGTTTACATTCAAATGTCTCCATTTCTGTATCATTTGTCTTCATTCTCTACAGAAAGGTTTTTATTATGGGCCTCCTAATATTAGAAGAGCCAAACCACTATGATGTACAGCTAAAAACAGAACAGTGCAATAGCTATCAGACGTATCAGTTATCCCAGAGTAATACAGTATGTTACCAATACATGTTGTCTGGATGGTCAGAGAGCTAAAGCAGTGCTGGTAAAAAGCTATTTGAACCAGATGGATCTTATTTTGTTCTTGGGAACGGAAAGGTTTCTTGTTCTCTCTCTGATCTTGTAACACTTGCTGATATTGAATCCACTTGTTTGAGGCGAAAAAGGGGAGTGTATGTTTTGTCAAAGGACATGACAGAGGCATGTGAGCTGTGATTATTTCGGGTGTGTGCTGTGAACGGCTACAGAGCATCATGGATTCCACATGGCACTGACCGCTGACTGCGCAACTTCAACTGGCCGATGCTCACTCACTCTTTCTCAACTAGCCGTGTGTGTGTGTGTATGTGTGTGTGTGTGTGCGTGTCTGGTGTGTGTGTGTGTCTTTCTATCTCCCTGCACATCATACCCTCTATATTACTTGCTGTAGAACAGGTTGATGCAGTCACACCCGCAATTTTCTCTCTGTCTTCTTCCCTTGTCACCATCACTCTGCTCTCTCATTGTCTGTCTTATGTCCTTGTCTAGACAACACGTCCATCCGTCCCTTTAGGCTGCCGCCTGCCATTAACACAGAGAGCTAGTGCCGACTCCCTTGGCTCCTCGTTTTTCATGAGCAGACAAGGGAATATGATGCACGTTACTTTATCTTCTCTCTCAGTGTGTGTGTTTTTGTGTGTGTGTGTGTGTGTGTGTGTGTGTGTGTGTGTGTGTGTGTGTGTGTGTGTGTGTGGGTGGGTGGGTGGGTGGATAGGTGGATGTGAAAGCAAGTAGGGGAGACCGGGGATAGTATGCACTCTTTTTACTCTAGTGAGAATTGCTCATCACCTAAACATCTTTCAATAGTCGTTCCTACATTAAATTGAAGCTTAAGGTGTTGGCTTGAAATGTGTACCCATCATTTTTTCTATCGTATTGTAATAAAGAAGAAATTAATCATCAAAGACACCCTTACACATTGTGACAACCAACCCCATCAAGGGGTCGGTTGTCACACACTATGGGGTTGTTTGTCATAATGTTATCTTAATGGGAATAATCTTAAAAAGAAGGCAAGAAAGCAGAACTAAATTTGAAAGTTTAATTGCATTGTCAAGTTGACATATAGGCCTACATAACTTGGCAGCTGTTATAGTTTGGGATGCACTGGGTTGTTTCGATTTTATTGCCCTTTTTTCTTGTACGTGCAAGCTGCCTTTTCCTGCTCTATTCTTTCCTTCTCTGGGGTGTCAGTGAGGATACAGCTTGACAATTTCTTTCGTTATTGGGTTCCTTTTCTGGCTGCAGCCTTTGGATAACATGTGACAACCAACCCCCCAAAAAATGTGACGACCAACCCCAACTTGAATTTCTTGCTAGCATCAAGGCCAACAACCATCTGACAACTAATTAGCTTGCTAACCATAATCTAAACTATAGTTTACCCTTCACACTTCTTTAGGGTAACAAGTGTTTTATTTTATAAACCCATTGTGTAAAAGCCTAGAAGAAAAATACTGAGCTAAATATTTTCAATTTGATATAAAAAACACAAACAGTCCTATCACCTCAAATGCAGCAGTCTAACTCCAAGGAAGACTATGTAGGTGACCTCTGATCCCAATTCTGGATATTTACATACCAAAATTTCACAGACAACGCCTTCTAGTTCCGAGATATAACGATTGTGACAACCAACCCGTGTGACATATAACCTTGTTCTCCCCTACAAGTGTGTTAATGGATACATACATTTATCCAGGAGGACATTTTTATCTGATTCCTAGCATTCAAAAGAACAACCAGCTACGGGTAGGTATTTATCCTATATGATTTTTGTTATTCCTTGTTAAGACACCGAACAAGTACTTAACCCTTGAGTTGTATTAATGTTTAGGGGTGCTCATTAAAGATATGTTAAGGATTATCACACATCCCTCCCCACAGCCAAACAATTGAAACCAGATAAAATTCCAGAGAATGTGTGTGTGTGTGCGTGTGTGTGTGTGTGTGTGTGGGGGGGGGGGGGGGGGGGGTGAGGGGGGGGGGGGGGGGTTGTGTGTGTGTGTGTGTGTGTGTGTGTGTGTTTGTGTGTTGTGAGTGAGTTTACGAGCTGCACAGGAGCTTGGGTGTGGTTTCACCGTAGGTTGGAAGGGCTGCTGTTGCTGTGCAGCACGCCAACCCACTGCATCTGCCCACTATACTGTTGTAATGGCCAGCATTCAGTCAGTCTCCTTGCCTCAAGCGCTGTTTCTCTATCGTTCCCATGACAACTGGGTATTGGTTCTCCCTGCGCCCGCCTCTACGCCTGCTGCTCACTCCGTGCAGTGGAGTCTGCCTGGGCAACATTGCTGTGTGTGCATGCGTGTGTGCTTTGGTGTTTGTTCACTAACTGGACTCCTTCACCCTACACACCTACGCACAGGCAACAGGTAACACCTCCACCGCCACCTCCAAAGCTTTTTCTGGTATATTTGTGGTAGTGTTTGCAACAAGACTGTGTGTGCGTGAGGGTGTCAGGGGGTCGGATGTTTAGATGTCAGGGAGGGAGCTTGGCTTTTCCTCATCCCAATGCTCCCTCTCCTTAATTCTGTAAAAGGATTAATCTCCATCGCTCTCAGGGATCGGCGTCGATTAGGATGCACATGACCCGATTTTCTTAAGAGCCCGTACACAATGCACTATGCTGGCACCACTTGAGAACCGGAGAAAAAAAATAAACAGGTTTTCTTTTTTTTAAAAGGGTCAAGAAAACACACAATGAGCTGGCATAGCAGTGGCAGCCCCCCTGGACCCATGTCACTATTTAATAAGCTGCTATAAATAAACATGTTATGGTGGTGAGTCCAGCCCCAGTGCTGTCATACGTATCTCAGACCTTCGCAACCATTGCTTTGGTTGGAACCCAAACTGAAACTTGCCCCGACACCAAGGCAGAACTGCCCACTTTTATAACCTCTGTGCCTTCTCACACACACCTCTGGTTCATTAGGCTTTGAATGGGCTTTTGAGGGATTGTATTAACACAATGTGAGGCTCGCTCATGGCCTACGATTTGAAAAAAGGGTGTGAATGCTTGGGCAAACTGCAAGAGAAAGACAGATATTTGCACAATGACAAACTGAGTGGCAGGCTGAAGAGTCAGCAAGAGCCAGTTTGCCATTAGTGAATGCCACTGCATAGATTGTCTATAGTTGAGATTGGACCAATGGTCAGCCCTCTGCCCAGTACAGACCCTATGGCCAGAGAGGATCACTCAGAGGTCTGATCTGGTTTTGTTGTGGGAAGGGCTTCATGTATAAATATATACAGGACCCTCCCACAGTTTTCCTTCAACCCCTTTCTACCCTATCAGCTTAGACTTCAAAGACCGCCTTGCCTGCCATCTAGACCTTCCCTTTTTTATGTATTGTCCCTCTCCTCTCCTTGTCTTTCTGACACAGGCTCCTTCCTCTCTTGGTGTGTGAAGAGGGGTTTCACGGCCTCTCTCTGTCACTCTCTATGTCTCTCTCTCTCTCTCCCTCTCTCTGGGGCAAGGCTGTTAATAATGCAGGAGGATTAGCTGATTAATGTGAGCCGGAGGCGCTGAGGAAAGCTGGGGGTTCCTGGGGGCGACAGGCAGAGAGAGCAGGAGAGTGTGCGATGTTGAGGGCGGTGCCATACAGGAGCCGTGGGTGTCTGGATGATGGGGGCTGGATCTGTGCCTATAGCAAGCATGTTGGCCACAATCCAACCCCCTGGAACCCCATCCTGCACTCCCCAGAGCTCTGCCAGCCAGGAGCGCCCTGCATGGTCAGGGGTGATAGGAGGTGGCAGCGGAGAAGGAAGGGCGGCTTAAAAGGAAATTTAAAAATTAATGCACAGCAGTTAAGGGAAACTCAACTTTCAAGAGTTGAGCGACAGATTCAATATATTTTCTAACAAGTAGAAAAATACAGCAGCATCATCATGCACATAGTCTTAGCTATGCCTTTGCTATTATATTCTTCCAAAGGAAAATAAATCAACTGTAGAACTATTGGCTTTACATCAGCAGGTTAGCGCAACTGTCACTGTATTTTCATATGTCGAAGTCTTTTATTTACAGTCTGAAGTATTACAGTATCATGGCGTTACTACAGCCAGGTTGTAAATCCTCCTGGTATTGTCCATCTCATGGTTGGTAGACCTATGCGCTAAGACACACGGGACTCCACTCTCCTAAACTGGGGGGAGGAGAAATGTTCCTCCCTTTCCCGCACTATTCGATCTGGTGGCGGTTTATGAAGGGCAGCACCAGCTAGACGAGGGTTTGCCTTTAGTGATGGTTTAGTGATTCCCACACATTATATTATGTACCGTATTATTACTTAGGCTTCTATCTCGTCCCACAAATTACATTAAGTCGTGGCCACAAAATATTTTTTCATCAGAAAGTACATTTCTGACTTTGTGTCACAGTGTGTTACAACCTGGCTGAACGGTTTGCAACAATAAAGGAGAGGCCACACATAGTCTTGGATAAACATAAGGAATGTATTAAAGAATAATGTGAACAACCAAATATAAAGGAAAGAAAAGAGCAGGCTGCAGGCCAGGGAAGGGAAGAGTCAATCTGTCAGGGCTGCTTTATAGGCTCCTTAGCCAAACCTGCTCAGGTGAGCTGATCTCGTTAGGTGATGTGGCTCCGCCCACCAGCTCCCTGCAAGACAGAGCACACCAGAAGCAACAACACAACAGCAACACAACCTCAAGGCAACCCTGTGGCCGTCACAGTGATAAAAGTGATAGTTTAGAACTAAGGAGAATGTTATTGTCTTCAATGAGTTTGTGATTGACTGTTGGCAAACACCCACACCCACACCCCCACCCACACACACACACACACACACACACACACACACACACACACACACACACACACACACACACAGGGTTGGTTTAAAGGATGTTTTAAAAGGTAGAGCTCTGTTTTGGGGGAAGGGGGGGGCGTTCAACCAGCCTGGGGCTATGTTGCAAAGGGTGACAGAAGTGTGTCTGTATGTGTGCAATAATGCATAACCGTGCGTATTTCTATGTGGGAACTGTTTGTGTTTGTGTGTGTGTGTGTGTGTGTGTGTGTGTGTCTACATGTTCCTATGCTCTGGCCCATAAGCCATAGGCTATTCGGTGCAGAGGCCAGTGGTAGACTGATGGGTTTATCCCGCCTGTCGGCCCAGAGGATGTGCTCACTCACTGCCTAGCTGATTCCAGACACAATTCTTCTCCCACTCCCAGAAAAGGATCAATTCATGTTTAAACCGATTCATTCTTAAAGGAAAATCAAATCACACTGTGTTCCTAGCTCGTCACGAGGGGCTGATAATGAATTGTTACCATCTCACTCTCCCCCCTCATTCAATGTATGCTGTACACCAATGTGTGAATGTGTGCTCTCATCTAGGCTTCTCTATACATATGCATGAGACTTCACAGCAGTGTGACTTGGGGGGAATTAATGTGCTGAGAGCCAGGCACCCGGGCCCCCTAGCTCAAGTGCACTGGCGGGCGCGTAATGGCAGCGCGATTTAAGCAGTGGTTAATCAGTGTGTTTTCTCCAACTTGCCCAGCAATGCATAATACACAATCAGCCCCCAGTCACACGGGCGTTGCTACGAACGGTCATCATAGTCTTGTTAAACACAAAGTTCAGCCAGCCAGGGACAGATTGCTTTGCTGGTGTCATCATTATGGTAAAGAACAAAGCAAAGCAATGGTTTGTGTCAGAAAGAGAGAGAGGAACCAGAGGTGTTACAATGAGGGACGAGGCATTGTGGGTAGTGTAGTTCTACTATGCCGAGGTGGGACAGAGGGGGAAAGGGGAGGAAAAGGGCCACTGTGATGAAAAATGAATTGAATGCCAAAATGGAACCAAAGACAGTTAAGAATACAGGATTGTCGGAGCCATGCAGAGAGAGCGAGAGGACGAATGAAAGAAAGAGACACAGAGGAGGTGAAATGAAGCAGAGCAATAAGAGAGTTTGAGGGCATGAAAGTGAGAGATGGATAATGGAGGGAGGGGGAGAAATTGAGAAAGGGACACAGGGGAGCTGGAGCAAAAGTGTGTGAGAGCGAGAGGGAGAAAGCCTGAGAAAGTGTGTACTCAGCTGTGAGATGAGACCTCGGTGTGAGGGGAAGAGAAGACTAGGGGAGAGGACTGTGCTATCAGTGAGGGGGAAGAGAGTCTCACACTCTCTCTCTCTCTCTCTCTCTCTCTCTCTCTCGGTCACATTTATTCTCACTCATTCATCCTCTCCCCAGGGCAGCTTTCAAATCTGCCTGGAGAATGGTTCCACGTATGGTGCTTTTCCACTGCAGGGTACCAGCTCTATTCAACTCTACTCGCTTATTTGAGTTTTTTACACTTTAAAAAAAGGCCCTGGTCCCTGGTAATAACTTCTTGTCTACTTTGTCGAGGTTCCAGGAACCAGGGTCTAAGTGGTGACGTAAAACTCTGCAGACCACTGATTGACCAGAGCATCATCAGTGGGCGTGACCCTATCCTGCACAACAGACAGCCAAGCTACTGTTGTGGTTGCAGTTTTTTGGGCTTGCTGTCTGCCGGTTCTTTCTTCTACTTTCAAAACTGGTAAAGCGGACAAGCATGTTGTGGTCCCTTTAAGAGGTAGAGCTGTTCCTCATGCTGGTGGCCGATAAGCTCAACTGGGCCACCCCAAAAGAGAGAGTCTGCCAGCAACTTGCTAACGACGCTATGATGACCAGTTACACAGAGGCGGTACTATCATGTAGCCTGGCACCGCCCGCCTACATTCTTCTGCTCAATTTAAATTTCCCTTCAGTCAGTCTGGGTCTGCGGTATATTCTTAGGTTTTCTCCGGCCAGATTTTTGGCGGTCCAATCAGCGAACAGATGGAGTGGCTTAGAAGCCGGCGCATGACATACGTCACGACCAAACATTATGCGATTGGTTGGCAGATACAGAGTGGCACTGGGAAGATCCAATAGTTTTAAACTTCAACAGACACCCGCCTTCAAGTGAGTGAACGTTTGTCAATTGAGCGATTCCAGACCTTCTGTACAAATTAAATGAAGTACGACGGTCTGGTAGGACCAGGCTAGCTATCATGGGTACTCTCTTGTAAAGGAAAACCAGTTAAGAAAAGGGCCTGGTCCAAAAAGGGAGTACATTAGAGCCGACACCATGTAGGTGGAATAGTGCCACCAGAGGGCCAGTGGGCTGCATCCTTTTACATCTATCTGATGCAGTTTTCTATCTTCTCCACGTCACTCATGATCACATTGTTCACACAGTCCTCTAATGCTAACCATGTTTTTCTCTCCTTCCCTTTGTCCCTGTGTGAACGCAGGCAGTGGATTGATGGGCAATTCCTCCGCCTCCTTCATGGGGACCTTTCTGGCCAGTAGTCTGGGGACCCCCCCTTCCCACCCGTCTCACCATTCCCGACCGCCCTCCTCGCCCTCTTCGCCCTCCTTCCGAAGTGGACCCCACTCCAGCACCTCACAAATCTGGTTTCCCCATTCGCATGAAGGTACCTTCAAATCATACATGTACACAAACACACACGCCCATAGCCTCACCCCCCTCATCTGACCACAATTGGCGTGTTTCCATATAAATGAGCGGGCTCTGCTCTGCTCTGCCCGGCTCGTCAGCCCAGCGCGGAATACAAATATAAAAACAAAAACATGAATTTAAAATGACGCACTGCCCTGAGATGATGAAGTATAAAGGCACTGACCTTGTTTGCCGTTCATAGCACTGTGGACACGGGCCCTTATACGTCCATGGTTTATAGTTCAATTATAGTTAAAACTCGCAAGCGAAATGCTAATTGGCGCTTCGATTCATAGGTGAGCATTGAGCAACAGGACTTTTCTTCTTTCTTTTTAAGCCCTCGTTATTTGGCTCAGGTGGTTGTAGTAGTTATACTAGCTATGCAGGGGCATCATTTTGGCTTCTATGGCACACTGCATTGTGCGTTGAATATTATTAAATTGAAATAGGCTATGGCTTTCTTTTTGGGATGTCTGGCTCATCTGACTGAGTAGCTGAGGCTATTCACATGTCACTAGAGGGTCGGGGGTCACTGAATGATGACGCTGATTCGTCAGGCCGCTTGGAGGCGGGGCCGGCCGGCTTCGACCCAACTCAAAAGTAGATCCGGCGCGGTAAAATGTTAATAAATCAGCGCGGCACGGCTTGGGTCTGTGTGGACAAAAGTGCCATTGGAAAAAAATATGCCAATAGTCTTAGGAGATATTTTTTACTGGAGCAGTATTGGGGACAAAACTTGACAGGGTATATTGTTACTCTGATATTGTGTGTTTTTAGGTCATGTTAAGTTTCCACCAAAGCACAGCTTGTAATCATCTAACAAGAGCCCAACTCCTGCCCTTTTATTTGTGGCCCAAAATAGGCCCAAAGTTTGGGATGGAACACTGTGCCATGGTTTTTTGGATGGGGACATAGGATCAAAAGTTCAGCCAAGGAATCTTGCACTATTCAATTCACGTCAACAGGAATGTCACTCAAGAGTCTCTGAAAGCAGCACGGACCAATATGAGCCAGTTAAAGTTGAAGTGATTGCAGAACTTTTACAGCATGCTGTCTCCACCACAGTTTAATAAAATGGTTCCCTCTTAACGCTCTGTAGTAAAAGAAAACCCTGGCTATTCCAACATTCACACGTGCGCAGTCAGGAAATTTTAAACACACACAAACTGCGTTCAACAACTGACATTTCTGCCTAGATACAGCTAGGAAGTCAGACAAGAATGCTAGAGAGATTAATCTGCTAGGGTATTTTGCGGATTCAAATGCTAAGGATGCCAGATAAATGTATGACATATCCAATGCGCCCCCCCCCCCCCCCCCCCCAAGTGCTATATTAACGCAAGGTCTGCTTTCCTGGGACCGCACTTACTGTAGGTCCCTTTCAGATTGGCATGTTCCTAATCTTTTACTAATTACATGATGTGACGGCGGCCCAATGGCGTCTTTTGGGCCACAGTCTGAAAGTTGACAGACTTCAGCATTCTTGTATTTATTTTTTTGCTTTTCTTAGAATAGCCCAGCTGGTAGTTGATGGGGAAAGCCAGTGTGGTGTATGAGTTATTTGTGGTCACTGATCACGTGTGGCTGGGGCTGATTGGGCTTAGTGCAGCTGAGACGCTTGTCTGTCACCGCACAAACAAGGGTTTGTTAAACCTCACTGTTGTTTTACCCTCTAGTTTCAGGGTATCATTGTCAAAGATTTTCTTTTTGTGTAAAAAAAGTTGAATAATATTAAGAGTGACGACGATAATGCCAAGCCTCGTAAAAGTAATGGAGGTGATTATGACTGGGATTATTACTCAGTTTGGCAATGGAGGCCATTATCTCTATTGCAGTTTAATTGCATATAACACACTAAGAGCATGATTGAATCCAGACTGTTCATCAACCACATTCAGCTGTTCCCCTCCTCAAGATAATTGCATATTGTCTTTTTTTCCTGTTTTGCATAAAAAGCAAGTCATCAAAATGAGCGGCACAATTACCCAGGCTTCTCGCCTCCTCTCTCTGGGTGTCATCAGAACCCCCACCAGCGGCACAGAGCAGGCGTTGATTTGTGCGTGTATGTGTCGGCGCATTTGTGTGTCAATTGTAACCTTAAAATACTGTATATTGTCTGGGTTTTTGCACGCACATTTTTCTGTGATCCCCATGTCTTTGGTATATACCTATCATGGTGCAGTATGTCTTTGTCTCTGCTATTAGTCTGACACTTTTTGACCCTGCATAAGTTGAGACAATTAAGAGTATGTGGCTGTGATGTATTCATTTCAGCTAGTGAAGAAGCTCATGAGAAAATAACAAAGGTTTCTCAAAATACAATGTTGATCGAAGATTGGCAATTTATTTAGATTTTTATTACAAAAACAAATCGATCAAATTAGCAAAGAGCGCATACTTTAGTGTGGACATGGTATCAGTATGTTAAGAGAGGGCCAGTGAAGTCATGCATGCAGACCACATTTCTATTGGGAGCATGAGTGACAAACCGTTAATCATTTTCTGAATCAGGATTACAGTGGCCGAGGCAGGAGTCAATGAATTATGTACAGGAAAAGTCTTGTGTTAATATTTAGTTGTGTTGGGAAAACGCAAAGTAAAGAATACGGTCTCACAAATGCAGAGATATTGGAACGAGATGACAGTGCCAAGAGCCAAATCATTAGTGGCTTTCATGATGTCAGAGGGTAGCACAGATTAAAATAGCTATTTTGTTTCAGATTCTCCCTTTAGATTGATTGCCAAATATAGTAACAGCCATTGTGTGTGCCACACACGGGATCGTTTGTTCATTTCCGGAGGAGAGAAGTGGATTCACGGACCAAGAGACAGAGCTGTGGTAGTATATGACAGGGACAGATGCAGTGCAGTTACCATTTTAGTTATGTAAAATGATGGTGAAATGGATTAGGTCCTCTGAGCTTTTGAATGAATTACTCTCATGTTTAGAACCGTTTGAAACTCCTGTATCACCCAATGAAAAAATTCTAAAGGAAAAATTTACCAAAAAAAAGACTGCAGGCTCCTTACAGGCCTGAGGCCATCTGGCTGTGGTCCAAAATGACTTCTAACGTTATGCCAAAAACAATCGCAGTCTCATATCTCTGTCAACACATATAGACACACATGCGTGCACTCACACAATTGCCTGCTCCCACCTGTCTAATCAAGTTCTATTTGATACGCCTTTCCAAGCCTATCTTCAGTTGTCCATCTTCCCTTCTGTTAGCAGTTGCTAGCTTTTCCTTTTGTGCGATTTAAGCTGCACCCCCCCCCCACACACACACACACACACACACCTCCTCTCCTCTCTTCCATGCTCCTGCCTCTTTCATTCTCTCTCTCTTTCCCGTGCCAGCCTGCATCCCTTCCTTTCAATTAGTCAAACCTGAAGAGATCCACCACCGTGCTGCCCCTCTTCCACCAAACCCCTCCTCCTCCCATTCTGTGTCTTGATGGTTCTGTCACTTTTTCTCAATTAGTGGAGCTGACAGGCAGTTAAGCCTGCTCCTCCTCTCCTCTTGGTCTTCCTTTGCAATACTCGCTCTCTGTCCTTCTATCTCTATGTCTCTGAAATGTTACAGCCATTTCCCCTCAGCTACAATACAATTCGGCATTTATGTTATCTTGCCTTTTAGGAGAGTGAAGAAGCCCTCATGAGCAATTGTATGGGCTGGTGTTTTTAAGAGCAGGTATAACAGTAGTGGCTAGGAATGGAGAGAGGGTATTTCTAGCAGGATACAAGACACTGTTGTCCGCCTTGAATTCAGTAGACATAATTCTCCACTGGCTATAGGTGCTCTTATATCCAGCTCCTTTTTTGTCCTCCTTGTTGGCCTGCTTCTCCCCCACTGTGAGGAATACCTTCAGAGTGTTTGGAAATCCCTCCCTGGGATGCAGCTCTGTTTGTTCTGCCTCCCGCCCCTGCTCTGCCTGTAGGAAGGAGGGCATGCGCTGCAAACTCCCCTGCCATTCACTTGCCGATGTAGACTTGTTTATGTGTGTGTGAGTGTGTGAAGGGAGCGAGGCTGCTGTGCAGCAGACTGCACTACGACCCTGCTCACATCGCCTGCAGCAGCAGCAGCTTCCCTTGTCCTAGCCAGATTAATGGCTGAATGGGCTTTGCCATGCCCAGCAGTCCCCCTCTTGCCGCCCCAATAGAGGGCATTCTGAAACTGAGCGGGCTGGCATTATCGGGCACAGCCAGACCATGCTGTGAAAAGGGATTACGCTGTCAATCGTCACGCTCACAAACAACATGCTGCCGCAGAAAAAAAGCCCATCTACCAGCTTGGATGAAGACTGCCAAGCAGCTATCTACTTTTCGCCCTCCCAAAATCAGAGAAAGAAGTCTTGCTTAAACAAAGGATCCCCCCCCCTTCTCCCGCCGTAGATGAATTGGTATACAAATGTATGCGCTTATTAATCATGATAGCACAGAAAGAGAGAGACAAAAGGGAAGAAAGAAAAATACAGTAAAGAGAGGTATGAAACAAAGTAAATGGGAGAGAAAAGGTATGGTATGTAATCAGCCCATTGCCCTCCTCAGAAAGCAGCACTTCCTATGTTATTGCAGGGCTGTTTGCCCTTTCTGTGCATTTGGTTAATTAAGATGGGGAGCAAGCAGAGGCCGCTTTGAGATGGGGTCATTAAGCCCACCACAACACTCCTCCCTCAACGTAGCACCGGCCCCATTGTACAACCGGCAGAAAGTGAGACATTCAACACTTGGAGCTCCTGTTCAAACCACGGCGTTGCACACACACAAGGCCAAATGAACTGCATCTGCTCTTTCCGGGATCAGGTCGCACGCTTGCCAACACAAATAAGTCTGTCTTTCATTAAGCTTGTAGAGCCATGTTTTCCCCCACACTTTATTCCCCTCCTCCTTCCTACACGATGTGTCAGTGCCAGATTGCATCAATGCCGAAAAAAATTATGTATTTATGTTTGTGCCAGTTGTATGTTTTTGTAATGCATAATAATTTATATAATAGTTTTAATGTATTTACATTTGATCTAAAGTGGTATGTACAACTACAAATGGAATTGTGTTATTGCTGAATATAGGCCTGATGATCTGATGCTGTCATGCACAGTTGAATTTTCTTAAAGATTATTTTTTGGGCATTTTCAAACTTTATTAGATAGTACAGAGTTGAAATGGGGAGACAGAGAGAGAGGGGGGATGACCTGCAGTGAAGGTCCACGGGCCACTGCAACAAAGGCCGGAGCCAATATGGTACGCGCTCTATCCACTATGCCACCGGAGCGCACAGTTTAATTTTGATAACAGCTGCACCGGGCACAGGAGCATATTGTTTCTTCACCGTGTGACTTTTTTATTCATATTTGAGACTTAGTCAGGAAACCTTTGAAACCTGATTTACATCTCATGCAATTTGCTTCAGAACTCGAGAAATGTAGATGCTGCTATGAGATGATGATATGTTGAGTCATTTCCTTACAGATTTGATAACACAGTCATATGAATCAGAAAAGAAACACAAGCACAATATGACACAACATGGCTGTCTCTTTCGCTGTCTATTTTTGAGTCATCACGTTTCGTAATAGGGACGGCTGTGGAGAAGTGGTCGTCCACTCAACCGCAAGGTCCATGGTTCGATCCCCCGTCTCCCCGCTACATGTCCGAGTGTCCCTGGGCAAAGAGAAACTGAACCCCAAATTGCTCCCGATTGTCAGCCCTGCTATCGGTGTATGAATGTGTGTGTGAATGGTAACATGGGAATGGGAACAGGTCTCCCTTGAAAAAGAGTCTCCGGTCTCAATGGGATTTACCTGTATAAATAAAGGTTAAATATAATAATGATAATTTCATCCGCAAGGAAAAGTCACTGTAGTTATATAGCACTGTTGTCGGCAAATAATGCCATCCTTGTCAAAGTAATGCTTTTTGTGTCTCTTTATATGGCAATGGGCTTTCATCTCAATCCATGTCTTCTCTCTTTTTTGAAACTCCCATTGCAAAATGAGTTTTGTGTTTGGTTGTTGTGTAAATGTCATCCAGATGGGCTTGATGTAATACGTCCAGTGCACTGGCTTACAGGCCAAAGATCCACATTTACCTTTTACCCCCCCGATGTAGGTTGGGAAAGGTTAGCTGCTCAGGACTCTTAATTAAAACAAAAACAAAACAAGCTTCATATCCGTCGTATCCTTATCACTCCATTCAGATAGAAAGAGATGCCACAAATGTCATGCGTTACAGCAATCCCCTAGCTTGTCTTGTATTGTTTGCATTTTAACTCACAAGACAGTAAAAGCAAACATGACAAGCAGAGTCGGTATTCATTTGCCTATTTTTAACACCGCCGGCTGCACTGGACCTGAAGGATTATGCTGGGTTAGACTGGATAACATCATTGTAAGCATCCCAGTGGTTATTGTTCTGTCTTCTCAATTCTCTTTCTCTCTCTCTCTCTCTCTCTCTTTCTCTCTCTCTCTCTGCTATCCATCTCAGCAGCTCCAGGGTATCCTCGATTCTCAGGGAGTCTGGCCCACACTTTTCTTCCCATGAGCCACTTGGATCACCATGCCAACAGCGGGGTCCTTTACGGGCAACATCGTTTCTATGACACCCAAAAAGGTGAGGCATGAGATAATTAAAATGTAATCAGACATAAATAAGACATTTAAATCCCATTTATACAAAATTGTATGGTGTAATGTGATGTGGGATATTGATATAAAGATACCTAGGCACACTGTCATGAGAGCTGAATAATGTCTTTCTGCCTTTTTTCCTTTTTTGACTAATGAATTGTTATTACTGGCCTGCTTTCCTTTCTCCAGAGAACTTCTATCTCCGAAGTCTCCCGTCCCAACCACCTCTCATCTCAGCCAATCACAGTCTGCCACCAATGTCCAGGGCGGCTTCAGGACACTCTCAAGTACCCTGCAGCAGAGACAGAGATCCTGGGGTTGGGACAAGTCTACATAAGGGTCTGAAAGAGGGCTCTTTGGAGAGAGGAGTGGTACCAGTCAAGGACAAGGAGAGGTCCAGTAGCAAACAGGATCTGAAGGAGAGACAGCAGCAGCAACACCAACAGCACCACAGCCATCAGCCACCCCAGCCCACACACCACCACCATTCCAACCCCCATCAGCAGCACCCACACTATTCACAGCACCCATTACCCCTGGAGGAGGTCAACAGTCGAGCCCTGGAGAGGCACAAGGCATCGCTCGCGATGGAGTACAACAAAGAACACACTCAGAGTATTGGCAAGTCCCTTAGTGCCTGCTTGCACAATGGCAAGATGCAAAATGGAGATTTAGGAACTGGAGCAGGGGCAAAGACCTCCATGTCCAGCTGTGGTGGAGAGGGCACAACTCTTGGGGCTATAGGGAGTGGGGGGAGCAACCAGGGCAGACATATGGGCTCCAGCAGCGGTATTCGCTGCACCAAACAGGGAATAAGTGGTGAGATGAGGATCAGTGAACAACCTTCAGACTGTCTAGAAAGGGGTCAGGCAACCATCCACCACTCTCTGTCCTACTCTGTACCCCCACACTTACAAATGGGTTCTGCTGCTGGAGGGGCACACCCCCATCCACATCCTCATGCTCACCCTCATACGCATCCTCACCCAGGGGGCTTCCACTGCCTTCAGCTCCACCCCAGCCACCCCCACCACCCACATCATTCACACCATACCCACCACCACCCAGACTTCTTCTGCCCACCCCCTCCTGCTCCTCTAGCCAACCCTGTCTCAATCGAGAGGGGGCCAGCTAATGTGGGTCGAGAACCTAAAGTCACAGGGCCTACATTTGTGCCATCTTTGGCTGACCTGGGGGATAAATCTGGTCGGCCATTCCAGCTCGGTAACCCTGACTGCCATGGTGTGGGCGTTGGAGGGGGAGGTGGCAATACCAAGGACAAGGTAATAGAAAAGAATGGAGGTGGTGCACACCATAGTAGTTGGCACAGAAAACAGCAACAGCAACAACAGCAGCAGCAGCAGCAACAACAACAACAACAACAACAACAGCAACAACAACAACAGCAACACCCCTACAGAAAGACAGAGAAGGCTCCAGACTGGATGCAATCCCACCACCAACACATTCAACCCTCACAGTTGCCTCAACCTCCACAACTACAACAGCTTCCACATACACAACAGCAGCACCAGGTTGTTCGATCACGCAGTGCTGAGTGTATCAACAGTGGTGTGGACATGGATGTATTCCGACCTTCTCTGCCCCAGGG
This sequence comes from Ammodytes marinus, assembly GCF_949987685.1. NCBI lineage: Eukaryota > Metazoa > Chordata > Actinopteri > Uranoscopiformes > Ammodytidae > Ammodytes > Ammodytes marinus. Next base: position 26,526,573 of record NC_137220.1, on the reverse strand, counting down.
GCCAAAGGCCGGACACGCTGTCCCTCATTCAGTGAACACATCTCCTTACAGAGACTGTTCCCATCCAGGACCCCCACCTAATACCTCCCCACTTGGAAGTAAAAACATGGGTCAACATAGTGGGGCCGGAGCAGCCCATGGCCCTAGTCCTGGAGGTAGCTGCTCCTTACTGAGAGATGGCCAAAAGGTAGCCAGGATTCGCCACCAGCAGCATGGCCGACCTGGCCCAGATGTTCCTTCTCCTTCTGAGTTGAACCAGGGGACCAGCCTGGAGTTGAAAAGAAAGATGGACATGTCTCCTTATGGTTACAGCAACAACAGTGGGCAGCACCACCACCAGCAACCCCCGATGCCACCCTGGGCCATGAGGCCTCCCCATCACATGCCACAACCCGAGGAGGAGCATAGAAAGTCCTACATGGAGTTAGGGAGCACTGGTGGGCAACACCCCCAGCCGCCGCAGCAGCAACAGCAGCAACAGCAACAGCCAGGAATAAGCCTGCCTCCTCCCCAGCCTCCCGTCAGTCAGCAGCAGCAGCAGCAGCCACAGCAGCAACCTGAGCCACAGGGCCCATCTCAGGGGGAGAGCAGTGCCATGAAAAGCTTACTAAAGTACAGCAACCAGCAACAGCCACTGCTTCTCTCACAGAAGAGTCCTTTCGGGGGGCTAGGAAGCCTCAAATCAGGTGCTGGGGGAAGCTGTGCCCTGCAGGGTAACAAGCAGACTCTACCTTCCAGAAAGGGCCCAGCCAATGACAACGAGCGTCCTGATTACAGTGGGCGTAGCCGGGATATGGGGGAAACAGGCCATGGAGAAGGTGAGGTGCGGCAGCCGCCAGTGGGAATTGCAGTGGCTGTGGCTAGACAAAGGGAGCCACCTTGTCGTTCATCAGACACTCATCCCAACAGTCGGCAGGGGAGGGTACATCCCTCAGTGAAAGGTAAGGAGTTGTAGACAAGTTGTTGTATAAAAACAAGTGCATGGAACAGAGACCAACTCTGACTTAACATTAGGATTAGGAATAGCAATAACCTAGCCTTGCATTTTATTAAAGCAGCACTATTTAGCAACCTGTCCAAATGTATTCTGTATAAGCATTGTGATAGCAACAATACAGAATCAGTGAGACCTATGTGTCCTGTTTGGATCTGTATCCAAAGCCTACCCATTCATGGTGGTAGTGATGAGATGCATATTTTCCTTAGTTTCTTTAATATCTGATTTATGACATGGGATATAGGTACAATAAAGGAACAGGTCAGAAAAAAAGGAAGTTTACAAGTAGGGTTCAAATGGATACACAATCAGTACACTGGTCCAAGTCTCTTGTAAGTCATTGTAGTGTTTTATGAAATGTGAGAGACTTGGGAATATGTCCTTACCAGAGGACCAACCAATGAAAAGCAAATGGTTAAGCTAATGTTTATCCCACAGGACCGCCCCGCTCCATGTATCCATCAGATCCCACCACCGAAGATGAGAGTAAGAGGATGAGTGGGGAACAGATAGGTCTGCCTTGCTTGGATAGGGAGAGAGATGCATATATCAGGTAAGCACCTGCAAAAACAACTGCTTAATACATCATTAAAACATGTTACTGTTAGAAAACCTTCAGTATACTGGTGTTCATTTGTATTCCCTCATCTTTGTCTCTTCCTGATGCCAGGGATAATAAGGAAAGGGTGGAGTTTGCGAGAATCCACCCCTCCAACAGCTGTCATGGAGACCTCTCCTCTCATCTCATGGTGCCAGGTGGGACTTCCCTCCAGTCTGGCCAATTGGGAGATCCTACTGCACATTCCGCTCACCATCATTGGATGCCAAGAACTGGAAGCCCTTCCCTCTGGATGACCGGACACTCTTATGGTAAGAGTTTATAAACTATAAAGCACAGATTACTCAACTGGGAAAACATGGTCAAATATTCAAATCTATGTCTTGTCTATAAAACCATTCACGGTTTATCATCCCCTCCGCTCCATCAGTTTGTCAACATCCGAACAGCTGATCACAGCAGCACTAGAAGTTCAGCGCGGGGAGATTGTATTATCCCTTTTAGGGCGAGTGTATTTGGCCATACTTCTTTCTCTGTTCGTGCATCTACTGAGTGGAACCTCACCCCCATAGCCATCAGAAATCTGAACACATATAGGTCATTTAAATTCCAGTTAAAGAAATGGCTCATTGATAACCAGAGCTGTCTACATTACCATTAACCTGTTCATGTCATTGTCTGCTGTTGTCTGATTGTTGCTCTGCTGTGTTTTTAATGCATATTTTAGCTTAATAGTACTTTTTACTATAGGTATGTTGTGTTATGTAAATGTGTAACTTTATTTTCTCTTAGGGTGACTTTTACCATCTGTCTAGGGACTGCAGATGAAAAATTGCCTTCTGGCTAATTCTGGCATATTGACAGAAATGTTTGATAATATGCACTGTCCCTGTATTAAATAAATAAATAAATATAATGAAATAATTTATAAAAACATAATTTAATCTAGAATTATTTTAATTTAGAGAGCCTACCCTGATTTTATTTGATCATGCAGTTTCTTTTATTGTCTGTTTCTTTATTTTATGCTTTTATTGTGTTTTATTTTATTCATCTGTGATGTGATGATATTACTATAAAGCACTTTGTACATTGTTTGATAAGTGCTATATTAATAAAGCATATTATTATTATTATTATTATTATTATTATTTTTTGTAGTAGTAGTAGTAGTAGTAGTTTTGGAACTGAAGATGTTACAATTTGACTTACTGATTCTAACTGTGTGACTTCATTGATTTCAGTTTAGTAATACAGTTTTCACAGTATTACTGATTGGGTGATAAGTTAGTACATATCTGCTTTCCCCATGTATGGAAT